>NC_138177.1:174309705-174824705 GCF_964165515.1 Mesoplodon bidens | reverse complement strand
CAATTATACTTCAATTAGAAAAAAACAGATAAATGATAAAAAAACAAGGAGAAAAAAACTTCCTCTGTTGTCAGTTTCACTCTATTAATTTATTTAGTCATAATTTTTTAAATCAGATCTTTTCCCATTAGAAGTCTTTGTGGTTTGTAATGATAGAAGAAGAAATATGTGGACCAAAACAAAATTGAAGTTAAAATATTGGTTTCCATAATTTAAAAACTGCATTTTCACTGTTTAATATATTAATACAGTTTTTCTCAATAAGTATCCTAAATACCAAGAATTTAGACAACTTTTCATTAACTTTGGCTCTAAAGAGTTTAATTTATCATTTATACAGTCAAGTCCTAAAGTGCTTTCCCCGTTTCTTTTGCAGTAGTTGCAGAATCACCAGTTAGAGCTGACTCATTTCTCTGAAATCATTTCTGAGGAACTTTTACCTTGATAAGCCAGGTTGTGAGACCTTTTGATTCAGCAGAGCCTTATTGACAAAACCCACCAGGTAGCCTGTTACATTGACGGGTTTGGAATCTCATTTTTTTCTAAGGCGCAAAGAGAAGAACAGTTCATTTTTGTTTTTTTTAAAAAAATATTAATTATTTTTTTGTTATTTGGTTGAGCCGGTCTTAGGTGTGGCCCGTGGGCTCCTTAGTTGTGGCACATGGGCTCCTTCGTTGCAGCACGTGAATTCTCAGTCGCGGCATGCATGCGGGATCTAGCTCCCCCACCAGGGATTGAACCCGAGCCCCCTGCATTGGGAGTGCGGAGTCTTATCCACTGCGCCACTAGGGAACTCCCAAGAAGAACAGTTCATTTTGTACTTTACTTCTTAGATCATGTTTGTATATGTGTGTGTTTGTGTGTGTTAAAGTAACATAAAATTTACCTTTTTTTTTTTTTTTTTTTTGTGGTACGCGGGCCTCTCACTGTTGTGGCCTCTCCCGTTGCGGAGCACAGGCTCTGGACGCGCAGGCTCGGCGGCCATGGCTCACAGGCCCAGCCGCTCCGCGGCATGTGGTATCTTCCTGGACCGGGGCACGAACCTGTGTCCCCTGCATCGGCAGGCGTACCCTCAACTACTGCGCCACCAGGGAAGCCCTAAAATTTACCATTTTAACCATTTTTAAGTGTACTGTTCAGTGGTATTAAGTACATTCACCTTGTGGTGCAGCAGTCACCACTGTTCATCTCTAGAACCCTTTCATCTTTCCGTTAAACAACTCCCATTCTCCTCTTCCCCAGCCCCAGGCTATGCCACCATTCCTTCTGTCTTTATGAATTTGACTGCTCTAGTTCCCTCAAAAAAAAGGAATCATACAGCATTTGTCCTTTTGTGACTGGCTTATTTCACTTAGCAGAATGTCCTCAGGGTTCATACAAGTTTTAGCGTATGGCTGAATTTTCTTCCCTTTTAAGGCCGAATAATATTGCATTGTATATAGATACCACATTTTGTTTATCCAGTCATCTGTCGCTATATACTTGGGTTGCTTCTACCTTTTGGCTGTTAAACGTGCTCTGAATGTGGGTAAACAAATATCTATTCAAGTACCTGCTTTCAATTCTTTTTGTTATATATCCAGAAGTGGAATTGCTGAATGATTGTGGCAATTGTAAGTTTTTAAGGAACTACCATACTGTTTTCTATAGAGTCTACACCATTTTACTTTTCCACCAGCAGTGCACAGGGCTTCCAATTTCTTTACATCCTAGCCAACACTGTTATATTCTGTTTTTTGATAATAGCCATCCTAATGAGTGTGAAATGGTATCTTGCTGTTGTTTTGATTTGAATTTCCGTAACAGTCATGTTGAGCATCTTTTCATGTGTGCCTTGGCCATTTATGTCTTCTTTGGAGAAATGTCTGTTCAAAGTTCAAAGATGCCCATTTTTGCATCTGGTTGGTTGATTGGTTTTTTTTTTTTTTTTTTGCTGTTGAGTTATGTTTTCATTCTTAAAGGCAAATTTAAAAATGTCTTAAAGTTATAAGACAAAATACCCCCTTAAGCTCTTTATGCAGAATAGAAGTTTTATTCATTCTCTGACCATGGTACTTGATGAGAAAAAATCTAGTTGTGATACTAAACTACCATCTTAAGTCCCTAGTTTGAGGGTAAACAAAGCTATTGAGCTGAGAAACAATTTTAACATGAATTGGAATAGTTATCATTGATGTAAGCCTTACTAGAGTAGGGGTAGCAGTACTATATATTTCACCCATTATTTGTTCAAAATTATAAAATAGTTTTGTCTACAAATACTTTGACCCTGCTATTGACATGGCAAAACACATACTATAAAAAGCTATTTGCAGTTTCTCTTTTTGTCATGTTTGCCAGAATCGAGTGACATCAGTACATTTTGGATCCCAGCTTCTTCTCAGTCTAATCCTTAGAAGTTGGCCTTTTTTTTTTCCCCTGTAAGTTTTGGACTTATTCAGAGATTTTTATGAAGTGATATGTTAGTAATAAGGAAGAACAGTGACTGTAAGGATCCTGCATTTGAATCGCAGCTTAATATGAGCATGTTGGATTTTCAAAAGAAGGGAAAGTGGTCAAAGAAGGTCATGTAGGCTGGGGTTTCTCAACCTTGGTACTATTCACTTTTTTTAAAAAAACAAATTTATTTATTTTTAATTTTATTTATCTTTGGCTGCATTGGGTCTTAGTTACTACGCGCGGGTTTTCTCTAGTTGCGGCAGGGGGAGGCTACTCTTCGTTGCAGTGTGCGGGCTTCTCGTTGCCGTGGAGCATGGGCTCTAGGCACGCGGGCTCGGTACTTGTGGCACATGGGCTTAGTTGCTCCGCAGCATGTGGGATCTTCCCGGACCAGGGATCGAACCCGTGTCCCCTGCATTGGCAGGCGGATTCTTAACCTCTGTGCCACCAGGGAAGCCCCCATTATTCACTTTTGAGGCCAGATATTTCCTTGTTGTGGGGCTGTCCTGTGCACAGTAGGATGTTTAGCAGCATCCCTGGCTTCTACTCACTAAATTGCAGTAAGCTTCACCACCCACCCACAGTTGGACAACCAAAAATGTCCCTTGGGGTGCAGAATGGCCCCAGTTGAGAGCCACTGATGCAGGTATTCACAATTATAGGATTTATGAATGAAATAGAATAGTGCAGAATCCACACTCTGGACTTTGTTAGATATTTAAAGCACTGTTTTATGTGTTATAATTGTGCTTTTGCTTTCATCCCAGAAAAATGTCTATTTTAAAAAATCATCTTCTACCAAGTTCTAGATGACAGGATCCATGAAGTGTTTTTGTTTTTACAGTTACCAGTGATTTTTCAGTCAGGTTATTAATATATGTCAAAGTCCTAGAGTCTTGGCTAGAACAGCCATTAACATGAAAGAAGAAAGACATACTTTGCAGTTTCCAACAAAGTAATATTTTCTCAGAAATTTTCATTTCACTCTTAGATACTGAATGTAGTTAATACCTTCATTTTATCGGGCTTGGTGTACTTTCCTAGGCGTTAATTTCAGTTGCTTGGATAATGCAAATCAATAATTTTCTGGAGTCACACATTCATTACATATTGGGCACCATGCTAGGCTCTGTTTACAAAGATGAACCTAGTCTTGGACTTTTAGGAGGCTGGTAAATGAGTAGTTATAATACAGAGTGAAAGAGTTTGAGATAGACATTGTAGTAAAAGAGGCTTAGAAATACACAACTAAGAAATCAATGAATGCTATGGGGTGGGGTGGGAATGTCAAGAACAGCTGCAGAGCAGGAGGTTAACACTGGAACTAGCTAATCCTTGAAGGCAGGGCAAGCAGGGAGGGACAGAAAGGTGTCTTCAGTAGGAATAGGTATGGACAAGAGCTCTCATATTCTTGCTGTATGCTAGGCAGAGTGCTAAGTACTTTACAATCACTAACTCATTAAATTCTCACCATAGCCCCTCACAAGTGATAGGTATTATCACCATTTACATACAAGAAAGTGAAGTATTAGAGAGGAAGTAATTTAACCAAGGACTTGTATCTAATAAGAAAAAAAGGGGGGTGCCCATGATTAGAAACTGGTATACTCTTTTTTTGTTTGTTTGTTTTGGCCACGCTGTGCGGCATGCGGGATCTTAGTTCCTCGACCAGGGATCGAGCCTATGCCCCTTGCTGTGGAAGCGCAGAGCCCTAACCACTTGGTGGCCATTCCTGGGCCACCAAGGAGTCCCCAAAACTGGTATACTCTTATGTGGATAGATCATTAGTGGGTAGGATAAAGAGTGACAAGGGAATGAGGATAAGTGACTAGAAAATTAGTTTGGGGCCAAGTTGTAAAGGGTCCCCTCTCTCCCTTGTTGAACAATGTGGAGCTGTCAGAGCTGGAAGGTTTGGAGGTAGGGGGAGAGTCATAGAACCCTAGAGTTAGCAGGACCTTTGAAGGTCATGAGGTCTGGTAACCCACTAGGGAAATTAAAGTTTAGAGAGGCAAAACGTGGTACCTTACCAGACTGAACAGTTGAGTATTTCCTTCCTGATTTTCTTATAAAACAAAAAAGATAGAAACTTAATTCAGGTTGTATCAGAAGTGGTAGAGTTGAAAATGGAATTAAGATCACATCAGAATGCCTACTAAGCTAGTGGAGTCTTTGTTTCTAGTTTAAACTTTCTGGGCTCAGGACCCTTTTACATTCTTAAATTATTGAGCTTTTGTTTACTTTGTAATATCTATTGACATTTGCCATATTAGAAATTTAAACTTTAATTTGAAAATTTTATTAATTCGCCATAACTTTTTTCTTTCCTTTTAAATTTTAATAGTTTATTTGAGCAAATATCTATTTGAATTGGGCAGCGCCAAACTGGAAATGGTTAGGAGCGTTCCATCAACAGGAGCTGGGGGAAAAGCTTTTATAGAGAAAAGCAAAGCAGAAAAATTAGTTGATCAGTTATAGCTGTAACGTTTGCCTTATTTGGAAAAGCCTCATTGGCTGTTTGTTATTGGTTGTCCTTAGGTTTGATTTCTTAGCCTTGAGGCAGTTACAGGCTTAGGTTTTAGTTTGCTTATGTAGGGTTGCTAAGGTATTAGAACCACCTCGGTTTAATGGTCTCCTTGTTTAATTAATTTAACACATTCCCCCCTCCTTTTGGCCCTCCTCTCATATCGGAGAGTTTAACCAAAAATTTGGTGATAGTGCCACTCTTGGTCACCCATCAGGTTGTTGTTTTTGTCTTGTCGTGAAACTCATAGGTTATGAGTCTGGTCTGTGGAAGAATTGTTTTTGCTGTTCATCTCATTGTTTATCTTATTTCTCTGCAAGTACAGTGAGACCATCTGATGTATTGCTGATGGCTACAGACATGAATTTAAGACCCTTGAGAGAACATAGCCCACCAGGGAGATTATAATGATGACGGTCAGTCGGATAATACCAAGAGACTGAGTATGCTCCTTAGGGTTCCCTATGAACCAAACAAGTTCTTATCAAATAAAGCAAAGAATGTACCCGAAGGGCCATCAACCTGTTTTAAGTCAAGAGGCTTGTTTGTTAATCTCCTGTATTTGCTATAGTATCGGAGCGTGTGATCCAGTTATAGCAGGAGGTATTTGCTGTAGCACAGATTTATGGCTTGTTTTGCCAGTAAGTAATCAAAAGCAATGCTATTATCCAAAACCACCTTAGCAAGAAATTCTAGGGACTTGTGTTGTGGAGCTGTGGCCTTAGTGGTAGATTTAGAGGCAGTTGCCAGAGTTAAGGAACATTGTCTTTCTGTGCATTTACAGAGAGCAAAAGCAAGAGGCAAAAAGGCAAACGGAATAAAGGTTTCATATTGGAGACAAAGATCTTCATCCATGAAAATGGGAGAGCCAAATACCTCAAGATGTTGTCTGCTTCTGGAGAGGAAGCTCCAAAGTCTATTTTATTTTATTTATTTATTTTTAAATTTTATTTATTTTTATTTTGGGCGGCACTGGGTCTTCATTGCTGCACGCAGGCTTTCTCTAGTTGTGGCGAGTGGGGGCTACTCTTCGTTGCGTTGCGTGGGCTTCTCATTGTGGTGGCTTCTCTCTTTGCAGAGCACGGGCTCTAGGTGCGTGGGCTCAGTAGTTGCGGCGCGCGGGCTTAGTTGCTCCGCAGGATGTGGAATCTTCCCGGACCAGGGCTTGAACCCATATCCTCTGTATTGGCAGGCGGATTCTTAACCACTGCGCCACCAGGGAAGTCCCTATAAATTTTTTATTGAAGTGAAGTTGATTTACAATGTTGTGTTAGTTTCAGGTGTACAGCAAAGTGATTGAGTTATACATACATATATATCTTTTTTTTTCAAATTCTTTTCTCTTATAGGTTATTACAAAATATTGAGTATAGATCACTGTGTTATACAGTAGGTCCTTGTTGGTTATCTGTTTTATATATAGTAGTGTATATATGTTAATCCCAAACTCCTAATTAACCCTCCACTCCCTTTCCCCTTTGGTAACCATAAGTTTGTTTTCTGTGTCTGTGGGTCTGTTTCTGTTTTGTATATAAATTCATTTGTATCATATTTTTTTTAGATTCCACATATAAGTGATATCATATATTTGTTTTTCTCTGTCTGGCTTACTTCAGTTAGTATGATAATCTCTAGGTCCATCCATGTTGCTGCAAATGGCATTATGTCATTCTTTTTTATGGCTGAGTGATATCCCATTGTATAAATATACCACATCTTCTTTATCCATTCATCTGTCGATGGACATTTAGGTTGCCTTCATATCTTGGCTATTGTAAATAGTGCTTCAATGAATATTGGGGTGCATGTATTTTTTCAAATTATGGTTTTCTCCAGATATATGCCCAGGAGTGGGATTATAGAATCATAAGGTAGCTCTCTTAGTTTTTTAAGGAACCTCCGCACTGTCCTCCATAGTGGCTGCACCAATCTACATTCCCACCAACAGTGTAGAAGGGTTCCTTTTTCTCTACACCCTCTTCAGCATTTATTATTTGTTGACTTTTTGATGCTGGCCACTCTGATCGGTGTGAGGTGATACCTCATTGTAGTTTTGATTTGCATTTCTCTGATAATTAGTGATGTTGGAGATATTTTCATGTGCCTCTTGTGGCCAGGTAACTTTGAAGTTCACTTTCTTAAAACTATGAGTTGATGCACCATCATTGCCACTACTTTAGACAGTTTAGATTGAAAAGCTTCTTATTAACTACTTCTGGCTTTTAAGAAACAACTAAAATACTATATATCATAAGTTTTGGTGAATTCTTGTGATTCTTCAGTTTTAACAAGATTCTGAAAATAAGAATTTTTTAAAGTTAAAATTGACACACATATTCTGGGCATTTGGATTTTCTTTCAGTTTATAGGACTAAAAAGTATTTGGGGGTCTAAATTTGTGCCCCTGTTTTGATGCAGGACCTTAAAATCCATAGTACATTTAATAGACTACACTGGAAATATACATTGCAGTTTTGGGTTAGCATATTAAAATGTGAACTCAAAAGTTGTATCATTTTATCATTTCATAATTTATTTTAAAACCTTTCCTTCTTTTTAGTTATAACTTCAAATTGGTCAACAGATATTTCTGCCAGTTAAATTTTACATCTTGTTTCAAAATTGGTGTGGTAGCAGGGAATTCACCAAAAGTGTGATGACATTTATAACAAAACTAATTTCTATCACTATTTTATACTTTAAAATCATTGCTCGCATTGATTCCTTTGCTTTTTTTTTTTTGCGGTATGCGGGCCTCTCACTGTTGTGGCCTCTCCCGTTGCGGAGCACAGGCTCCGGACGCGCAGGCTCAGCGGCCATGGCTCACGGGCCTAGCCACTCCGCAGCATGTGGGATCTTCCCGGACCGGGGCACAAACCCGTGTCCCCTGCATCGGCAGGCGGACTCTCAACCACTGCGCCACCAGGGAAGCCCCCGTTGCATTTTTATAATATGGACTTAAACAGAACTTTGTTGGCTCACTATTTTAGTACCCAGAAATTCTGCTCTTGCCCATATTTGTTTACTTCTTTTTAAAAAATTTTAATTAATTAATTAATTTATTTATTTGGCTGCGTTGGGTCTTCATTACTGCGCGCGGGCTTTCTCTAGTTGTGGCGAGCGGGGGCTACGTTTCGTTGTGGTGCGCAGGCTTCTCATTGCGGTGGCTTCTCTTGTTGCGGAGCACGGGCTCTAGGCGCGCGGGCTTCAGTAGCTGTGGCTCATGGGCTTCAGTAGCTGTGGCTCACGGGCTCTAGAGTGCAGGCTCAGTAGTTGTGGCGCATGGGCCTAGTTGCTCCGTGGCATGTGGGATCTTCCCGGACCAGGAATCGAACCCGTGTCTCCTGCATTGGCAGGCGGATTCTTAACCATTGTGCCACCAGGGCAGCCCCTATTTGTTTACTTCTTTACCCACTACTGCCATTGATTCCTCTACATTTTTACAATATGGACTTAAACAGAACTTTGTTGGCTCATTATTTTAGTACCCAGAAATTCTGCTCTTGCCCATATTTGTTTACTTCTTTACCCACTACTGCTAAGGAATTTTGGTGTATGTATTATTGGTGGTATTGTAATTAAAGTGTTTTCCTTAGTGGTTATTTTATGATTCCTTGGAATTAAGTTGATAAGTCACACACATATTCTATACTGTAGTCATCTGGTGGCCTTATGAATAATCTTGTATTGCTTGGAGTACGTTATACATGTAGAACATTTTTTTCTTTCTGTGCTAAAAACAGAAGATAAATTAATTTTGTTAACCCTTAATTTGAGAAAGTACAATGTCCTATTCACTTAGTACTAGTAATACTATTGCTTAATGATACGGAAAAAAATTTATGTTTATTGATGGGAAAATTGAAACCCAGTCATTTCTAGGAGGCTTGGCAATGATGACTTGTGGTTCTACCTTGAGGCTTTTATCCATAGTAGTTTGTATTTTGTAACTCAGGTATCTCCTTTTGGCTCTTACTGGCATAGATTTATTTCTTTATGTTTCAAACTGCAGAAAGCTCTGGTAACTTCATAAAGTTTTTATCTTTTGCCTATCATGTGAGAGCTAAATAAAAATGCTATGTAAATTCTATTTTCTTATGGTATTTCTTTTTTTAAAAAGTGATAGATAGCAAATTTGTCTCAGATACTGGAGTTAGACTTATTCATCTGGCTGGTTTAGAGTTTGTATTGGATGTGAGAGCTGTAGTCTGGGCGCAAATGACAAAAACTGTTGAACCTGTCTACGGAGTGTGCCTAAAGTGGATAAACTGCCTGCCCTCCCTGCCCCCCACCCCAAGTTATTTGCTTTTAGGATTAAGTCTTCCGCAGCAAGGAGGGGAGAGTATGAAGCAAAATTTCATAAACCTGTAAATAGCTTTTTATTAATGTATTTGAGAATGCTATAAAAGAACTTAAAACCATAGCAGTCTTGCGCATGCAGTACTGAAATAATTTAATATTTCTCACATGGTTCTTGGGCATAATAAACTTGTTCTGACCATGTTGGTAATATTTTCTCCTTGTCTTTCAACTGTGACTGTCTCTCCCTTTGAGGTTTGTATTAAACTGAAGAGAGAAATTAGATTTCATTGCCTCTCATTTCCCACGTTATTCACAGAGAAAAGAGCCTAAACTAACAAGACTCAAGTAACTTATATAATATTTTTTTATTAGTCCTTCAAAAATTTAAAAATTAAAATTACCTGGGAAATTATTTTGGATGTCTATTTTTTCCTAAAGATTAATTTACCCATGAGGCGGTGGTGATAGTAGTAGTAACAGTAATAGAACAAAGCATTGCCACTTCATTTATGGATTGCCGTCATATTCCAAACTCTGTTAGCCTGTGTGTTATTTTATCAAACTCTTAACCTTGTGAGATAGGTGCTGTTATTATTTCCATTTTACAGATATAGAAACTGAGGCTTAGCAAGAGGTTAAGTGACTTGTCCAAGGATACATGCTGTATGTCTGAGCCAAGATTTGAATCGAGATCTCTGAATCCAAAACCCATCATATATCCACTGTTCTATTAATATTACCCTTAAGTCAATTGTGTTTACTAGTCATATTTCATTTGGAAAAAATTGTTCAGGTTTTGCACAGAATGAAACATTTGTCTTTCAGTGGCATGTGGTGGTAAAAGATTGTTACTTTTACTTCCACATTCCCAGGCTGGTATTTGCTGTCTTCTGCCATCTCTGAAGGTAGAGTATGAAATAGATGTGGAGAAGGTAGGGTGTCTAACAATCCCAGACCTGAAATTTAGACCTTTTAATTATTGCCATATGTTAATTTTAAGAAGTTTTATATGCGACTCATTTTCTGTTTGATTTTTCATGTAAGTTTTTTTCCCCCCCTTCTGTAGCACTGATTCCAGCAGTAGTTCAAGTGATGACTCTCCAGCCCGATCAGTTCAGTCTGCAGCAGTCCCAGCACCCACTTCCCAGTTGCTTTCATCCCTGGAAAAAGATGAGCCCCGTAAAAGTTTTGGGATCAAGGTTCAGAATCTTCCAGTACGCTCTACAGGTAAAATTTTGTGTTACTCTGCTTTCCTCTCTGCTACTGTTGGGGAATGAGAGATTGAGCAACTTAAATTCTATACTTTGTACAGAATTTGTTTAAATAGCTCTCTTTCTTATCTGACTGTTGGTAATATTTTCTATTTGTCTTTCAATTTGACTCTCTCCCCCTTTTTCTTTTTGTGGTTCATTGATATTTAATGCCGTGTAATAAAAAGCAAGTGATTATAACTATGTAGTTTCTAGATTGTTATATATGTAAAGACTGCATGTTACTTGTACTTAATTATATACACATACATATATAAATACACATTATTATGCATATTATATGCATATACATATACACACATAAAGACTTTATGGTGCGTGTTATGTAAAGAAAGCATGGTTCATTTTTTATTATGAATGGTTTTTTTTTTTTTTTAATTTTTTTTGGCTGCGTTGGGTCTTCATTGCTGCGTGTGGGCTTTCTCTAGTTGCAGCAAGTGGGGCCTACTCTTTGTTGCGGTGCATGGGCTTCTCATTGCGGTGGCTTCTCTTGTTGTGGAGCACGGGCTCTAGGCATGTGGGCTTCAGTAGTTGTGGCTCACAGGCTGTAGAGTGCAGGCTCAGTAGTTGTGGCGTATGGGCTTAGTTGCTCCGTGGCATGTGGGATCTTCCCGGACCAGGGATTGAACCCGTGTCCCCTGAATTGGCAGGAGGATTCTTAACCACTGTGCTACCAGGGAAGTCCCAAAAAGCATGGTTCATTTTTGAATAAAAATGCTTTCTGGATTAAATATTTTGATATTAGGGAAAATTTGGTACGATGAAATTGTAGAAATACTATTTTCAGTTAGATTTATATTGGTCTGGAGTCCTGTGTGAAATAACTTGGATATAAAAAAATTATGATAGGAAATCCATTTCAAAATATTAATATTTTAAATGAGGAAAATGATGAATAATCACTTTATATAGTTAAAAGCTATACCATTGTCTTTTATTCCTAATATTTTTTACTGACATTTGGCCGTAATATATTTTTATTTCTATGTCAGGCATATTGAGTATGTAAACAACTGTTAGTAGATGGTCTAAACAACTGTTAGTAGATGGTCAAACCAACAAAGACCAAACTAAGCATTTCTTAGCTAAGTGCATTTTAATGATTACTTAAATTATTTATTAAAACAGCCTATAAAACCTACATACCAGGTTTGTGAATAGAGATATTGAGACACAAATGTTGGTGAACTTTTGATTTAGATTACTTTGTAATTTAGGAATGGACAGGGGTTATAATTGGCTTGTCTTTCTCTACAATTTTAATTTTTTTTTTTTTTGCGGTACGTGGGCCTCTCACTGTCGTGGCCTCTCCCGTTGCGGAGCACAGGCTCCGGACGCGCAGGCTCGGCGGCTGTGGCTCACGGGCCCAGCCGCTCCGCGGCATGTGGGATCTTCCCGGGGCAGGGCACGAACCCGTGTCCCCTGCATCGGCAGGCGGACTCTCAAACACTGCGCCACCAGGGAAGCCCTACAATTTTAATTTTTATAATGAAGCAAATTAACACAAGACCGACAGATAGTATAATTCATCCGTAAAAGGCCTTAACGTTGTTTAGCATGTTACATGCCATTTCCCACACAATGTTATCATCAACATGATGCTTGGAAAACTAGAAATATGGCTTTCTTTCTAAGTCTTTAAAGTTTTATATATGCATATATATGTGTGTTTGTATAGTTTTTATCATGAAAATTTTAAACATACCCACAGTAGAAGGAGTAGCAAAATGAACTCCCCTTATACCATACCCCAGATTAAAAAATCATCAATATTTTGCCACATTTGCTTTGTCTGTCTCCATCTTTCTTCTTTCCTGTTCTTTGTTACCTTTTTATCGTAAAGTAAATCCCTGATGTT
Source organism: Mesoplodon bidens (assembly GCF_964165515.1). Taxonomy (NCBI): domain Eukaryota; kingdom Metazoa; phylum Chordata; class Mammalia; order Artiodactyla; family Ziphiidae; genus Mesoplodon; species Mesoplodon bidens. The sequence goes on along the minus strand of NC_138177.1, from coordinate 174,812,314 downwards.
ACATCATTTCACACTTAACTTAAAAGATCTACACTTTTGTATTTATTTGTAAAATATAAGGGTATTTTCCTCCGTAAGCATGATATCATTCTTACCTAACAAATAACTAGTAATATCTTCTAATCCCCGGTTTATTTTCAGAATTGTACGGTAGTCTCTAAAATGCATTTTTAGAGTTATTTTATTTGAAAAAGTAAAGTTGTAATGCTAATTAGGTCAAAAATCAGACTAAAGATTTAGTAGCTTACACTTTGAGTTGTAACTAAATTAGAAAAATAAGCAACTTGTTTTTGTTTGGGGATTTAGATACAAGTCTCAAAGATGGCCTTTTCCATGAATTTAAGAAATTTGGAAAGGTGACTTCAGTGCAGATACATGGAACTTCAGAAGAGAGGTATGGTCTGGTATTCTTTCGGCAGCAGGAGGACCAAGAAAAAGCATTGACTGCATCAAAAGGAAAACTTTTCTTTGGCATGCAGATTGAAGTAACAGCATGGATAGGGCCAGGTAAGAGACAAGGAAGCTGAGTTTTAGTGTAATTTTTATTCCATTATACGAAAGGGCCACATGTTATCCTGAATGTGGACACTATTCCAGCTCTGTTTATTTTATTTTTTTTTTAACAATTTAAATTTATTTATTTATCTTGGGCTGTGTTGGGTCTTCGTTTCTGTGCGAGGGCTTTCTCTAGTTGTGGCAAGCAGGGGCCACTCTTCATCGCGGTGCGCGGGCCTCTCACTGTCGCGGCCTCTCCTGTTGCGGAGCACAGGCTCCAGATGCGCAGGCTCAGTAGCTGTGGTTCACGGGCCTAGTTGCTCCGCGGCATGTGGGATCTTCCCAGACCAGGGCTCGAACCCGTGTCCCCTGCATTAGCAGGCAGATTCTCAACCACTGCGCCACCAGGGAAGCCCCCAAGCTCTGTTTATTAAAACATACTTTCGGTGTCTTCTGTTTTAAAGAGTGGTTACATTTTGTCATTCAACTTAATAAAATAGGTTGTTTTGGCTAGGAAGGGTTAAAGATTGTACTCTTTCTGTTAGAGAGTATGCTAACTTTGAAGAGTTGTGAAAGGCAAAGTATAGTCCCTTGTTGAACCCTGCTTTCCGAAAAGGATTGAGTTGATTGAGATAAGGTGATAGTTCCGAGGAGAATGACACCAGAATTATTCTGAATTAGAAAACAGGCTATATCAATTTGAGGGACTAGTTAGACCAGTTTTCTTACCACTATGCCCAGCACAAATTGGATCTGTTATTCTAGCTTCCATGACCTTGAAAGATAGTGACAGAGTGGCAGGACTAAGTCTTTTGAGTGCAACCCATTGAAAATTTCAAGGGGACATTTTATTGCTTGAACCTACCTGTAAGACCTATCTATTCTAAGGCAGGGAGTCTTGTCAGGCATGACTTGGGTCAGTGTTTTTCCTGTTTCAGAACCACCTGCAGTGCTTGTTTAGAATACAGACTCTTTGATCATACCCCAGCTTACTGGTTCAAAATTTGCATATTCAAGTTTTAAAAACCCCTGATTTACTTGTGAGTAAATCTGTAGAAGAATGAATAGAAATGTTAAAATTATGCATTCACATTATGTGTGTGGGACAGTTGACCTTTAAGACTAAAACTTTGAGTGGAATTTATAGGGTAAACAGACCATTTTCTTGGAATATTCATTTTATGTGACAATTAAGAGGAAAAAAATAGAATTTCCCTGATAAGAATGTGTCATTTGTATATTAAAACAGGCACAGTCAGGGTTGTTAGAGTGAAGACTATAAAGTGTGCATAATTTTATGATAAAACACAGGAGTTCAAAGACATAATATCTTTTCAAAGGAATTATAACTTATGCCTTCACATTCCCTCCTCCGCAAAGTTTGAGATGTACTGCCCTAACTTGTACTGGGCTAAGAGCAACTCAGGAGTTCTTATTTAACACAATTGGAACAGGTCAGAACTGACTTTGAGGAATAATATTTAGAATGTCATATCATCTATATAAGTTTTTAGAGCCATATATAATTATTAACTAGTGAGGATCTAACTCAGGGGCATTATCAATAGGTGACTTTCTAATCTCCAAGTAGTGGGCTTAGCTTGAGATATTTATTGTAAAAAAAAAAATCATTTTACCTAATTAGTTAGCACCCAGGATGTTAATTGGGCTTTTTAACCACCTGCCACTGAAGATGTTGAGAAGCTTGATTGGTTCAGGCATCGGAAAGCTGAAGGTACTTTTTCCAGATGGGACAGCATTGAAACACCAGTTTAAATGGGATATTTGAAAGCGGAGTAGGGACACTTGGTTGGAATTATGCTGTTGGATGGTTGTCATAAATGTTTTATATTGAAGTGTATGGAGCTGATTGCTTCCTTAGGTCAAGGACGTCTTGGAATTAAAAAGATCCAAATCCAAGAAACCTAACTCTGTAGACAGACCTCTGGTGGCTTCTCAGATTGTGCTTTTGTACTCCTATGCACAGCATTACAATCCCCTAAACATGAAATTGCAGGATAAAACAGTCTTTTCAATGATGTGTAGACAGTAAGACTTAAAACTGGTCATGAAGGTTGAATAGATTACGTGTGGAAAAGACACTCCCTCCCTGCCCCCAACTGAATTTCTGATTTTGAAATTTTAAGTGAGCTATTTGGTAGAAATGAAGCCATTACAGATTTTAATGGTTGCAAATCATGCTTTATCCTTCTGATTCTGCCTTTTTTTTTATTCTACGCCACGTACGTGGCTTGCAGGATGTCAGTTCCCCAACCAGGGATTGAACGTGGGCCATGGCAGTGAAAGCCCAGAATCCTAACCGCTAGGCCACCAGGGAACTCCCCTGATTCTGCCTTTTGAAGTACAAACCTCAAGATGTGCCTGAATTATTTTTTTTCTTTTTCTCCTTTTAAATGAAATATTCCGAAGTATGTGCCCTCTATTAGTTACATAATTTTAAGAAGACCTAGTTGAGCTTAAAATGAGATATACCCCTGTGAAATAAGATGAAAATGTAGAGATAGGTGTATGAGTGCTGGGCAGCTTCTGGGGTCACCTGACTGAAAAAGTATGTACTCTCTGATGACACAGGTAAGATTAAACTGAGCTGCCATTAGAACTATCAAACTGGAATCAGGAGTGAGATGTGTTCTGGCTGAGTTCACCCAACATCTCAGAAGTTGAGTCTTTTTAATACCGGTGTTATTGACATCATCAGTAGTGTTTCAGTGGCTGGCACTAAACACTTTATTAGTCAGGTTGATCAAATACTAACTTTTTGGGATGGGTTTGTTTTACATTAAAAAAGAGAGCGAGAACATGTATTATAATTACTATCCAGAAAACGTTGAATGTCCCTGCCCTAGACGAAGTTAATAAATGGAGCTTCAGAGAAAGCCTGTGATTGAATTAGACATTGAACCAGGGCTTTTGATCATAAGAAATAGAAACCTTAAGAGTCATTTAGTCTCTTTCTGTTTGTCATTGGGTACCATGCAACACCAAAAGAAGATATTTCATAAGCGTTACTTCAGTCAGTTTTCATACAAGTATTATTCTTGTATTTAAAAATTGCTGCATTTAGACAGTTGGGTATGACAAACATAAAACGCTAACTATTTTATAAAATGTTGAAATGTAAATTAGATAATGAAGCTGGACTATTTTTAGCTGAATTTTATGTTTATTTCAGATTGTAGTTTTATACTCCACATTCAGAGCCTGCCACATAATTTTGGAACCTAAGATTAGGCTCAAATAATTACTGTTTTTTGCTGGGGAATAAAACCTATTCCTGTATTAGTGACTATTTTTTAAAACAAATCAACTTAGATTGAAATTCAGTCTTCTTTTCTATTTTAAAGATCAGGGTGTTAGCTTTCTCTTAATTTTTTGGACAAGTTTCTCTAGCCTCTGTATTCTTTTGATTTGGAGCTATTTCTGATGGTGTGTATAATTTTTCAGATTATATGAGAATTAATCCCAATATTTCAGAGACCTAATTTTTTAAAGTAGATTTTCCCATGATATATGAATACATTAAAACACTCTCTGTCCCCATCCCACTTACAGAAACAGAAAGTGAAAATGAATTTCGCCCTTTGGATGAAAGGATAGATGAATTTCACCCCAAAGCAACAAGAACCCTCTTTATTGGTAACCTTGAAAAAACCACTACTTATCATGATCTTCGCAACATCTTCCAGCGCTTTGGAGAAATTGTGGTATGTTTTGTTTTGGTTTGGTTTTTTACAATAAAAACAGTGTTAGATCTTTGTCATAAAACATAAAGCATAGCAGAGATTATATTTGGAAAAACGATACTTAGATGGTGTAATGAATATTTTTCCCATTTGCCCTATGTGTTTGTTTGTTTTTTTAACATTTTTTTATTGGAGTATAATTGCTTTACAATGGTGTGTTAGTTTCTGCTTTATAACAAAGTGAATCAGTTATACATGTACATATATCCCCATATCTCTTCCCTCTTGTATCTCCCGCCCTATGTGTTTATAACTGCTGCTAAAAGATGATCTGGCAAAACCCAGCAGGGACTGCTTTATGTGTATATGTAAAAATATATAATTGTCTGTATTTTGTTTACATATATATATTCCTTTCCACTTTTCTTATCTTTGTCCATCTGGTGCTGTTTTAATGCCATCTCTCGTCCTGTGGGTTGAAAGGAAAATCTGGAAGAGAAAACGTGTTTGTAAGAAAGAAGCAGCAGATTAGTGTATGATTATTTTTATCACAATGCACATCAGAAGTACCTTGGGGATTACTAGAATGTGGATAGCATGCTGGAAATTCAGTTCTATTTTGAAATTCTAATTAGAATCATTTTTTAAATTATGCAAGTCATTGTTAGATTTAGGGATAGAAGGATTTTTCTATTCCCCATGACTTAAAACTTGAGTCAAATTATAGTGAAAATAGTTTGGTTGCAGCTTTGTACCCTTAGGATATACTATTTTGTTTTGTGTTTGAAAAAACAGGGAAATACTTCTGTTTTCCTAGATTTTCTCTATATTAATAACAGTGAAGAAAGTACTGTAGTATATTTGGACTTAGGAGAGTAAAAAAATGTTTTGGATAGAAACAGCTATTGTTAATCTTTTAGGGGTGTGTGTGATGTCCATTTGTTCATCTGTATTTATACACTAATGCTCTAAGCAAAAGATTCTTAATTTTTTTAATGACATTATCTAGTCCTGTGAATAAAACATTACTTGTGCTTGTGGCTGAGCTAAACCTCATCTTTAGGGGCTTGAGGCAAGAGATTGAAGTGGTTGGTAGAAGTGAGGAAAAAAAAGAGAAGCTGTATATTTAGATATACCAGCAAAACATTCATCTTTCTTTTTCAATTATTTCGACTTTTCTTAGTTTCTTATTTTTTTGAGGGTAGTGTATACTCTTTTTTTAATTTAAAGTAATTTATTTTATTTTATTTATTTTATTTTTGGCTGCATTGGGTCTTTGTTGCTGCACGTGGGCTTTCTCTAGTTGCAGCGAGCGGGGGCTGCTCTTCGTTGTGGTGCACAGGCTTCTCATTGCGGTGCCTTCTCTTGTTGTGGAGCACAGACTTTAGGCGCGCAGGCTTCAGTAGTTGTGGCTTGCGGGCTCTAGAGTGCAGGCTCAGTAGTTGTGGCGCACGGGCTTAGTTGTTCCATGGCATGTGGGATCTTTGCGGACCAGGGCTCGAACCCGTGTCCCCTGCATTGGCAGGCAGATTCTTAGCCACTGCGCCACTAGGGAAGCCCAGAGGGTAGTGTATACTCTTAATTCCAGCTCTACTGCCTACCTGGATGAGTGACTAGACGCTCAGTTACCTATCTGGGCTCCAGCTTCTTCTGTCTTTAGACCACGATCTGTTATTTAATTTGCTGCTTGGCATTCATGAGGCTTTGAATTGATAAAACTTTCAAACATACTTTTATTGAATGTAGCTGCTACTATAAATTTTGGAGGAGTATAAAAGTTGTATTTGGGCACATGGATACATTTTCATCACCAGAGTTGCTAAAAACGGGATGATGATTGTGTTTTAAGAGCTATGCTTATCAATAAGGTGGACATGTCAGTACTCTGGTTGAAAACTGTTATCTTACCATGTTTGCAATTGCTCATGATTGTCACTGTTTTAATGACATACAAACTTTGAGAACATGGTCTTCTGCTTATCGATAACAGATTATGCTATAGCCGGAAGCACCTATTTAGTGAATCTACCCACCAATATTCCTTTGAAACATTTCTCTTAAGTAGAGCTATCCTGGGTTATTATATTCTACATAATGATGAAAACAGCTTCTGTTTACCATTACTTAGAAAAATTTTGAGTGTAAATTACTGCTTTTTTTTTTTAAAGACCCATCAAACAGCTCTTTAAATGCATTACTCATTTTGCTCTGTTTCAGGTTTTGATTATTGGCTTGTGACCCTTAAGGAGGCTTAGATAATCACAACACATAATCTGCACTATATGGCCCAGCTCATTATTGTTTAAGTACAAGTTTTGCCATCCAAGTGTCTGGTTTCTCTGGACCATTTTCCTGTGTAAGCCAGGTTTTTTCACTACCTCCTTTTAGTAGGCAGGACTGGAGTGTCAGATGTGACTACAGGTTTTGAGCATTCCAAAGAGATGGGGGTATTCCTTTATAGAGTGTTTCTTTAATCCAGGGATGATGTTCTAATGCATCTTGATGGAGTAGCTCAGGTATTTATATAATCCATTCATTCTGGTTATGAGAGATTATTACCACATTTATCATCACCAGGTTTGATTCAGTTAGATATACTGATAGAATGAGTCTTCTAATTCAGGATTGCATATTTTAAATCACTTTTTGAAAACATGATTTCTTTATCATTCTTACTCTTCCCAGATACTATATTTTAAATGGCTTACCCCTAATAAGGATTTTAGATATTGCAGAAGGGAATTATTTCTTAGATTTTCATTAAATAGGCTGCCTTTTTTTCTTCTCATAAATTTCTCTTAACACAGGTGTTGTGGATTTAAAATTTTGAGTTCTGAGTTGCACTGCAGTTGCTCTTCTGCAAAGAGCTTCACGTGAGAAGGATTTCATGGTTTGTGACTACAAATGCTGTGTTGAATAGTTTTTTAGGCTGTTAATTTACAGTTGCATTAAGATGTATAATTGTAACTAAGAAAATGATTTGGGGGAATATGACTATTTTGAGAAATATGTAGCTCATATGGACTTGGTTTATTCTGATTGTTTTTTATTGGCATATCACTAAGTGGTATCCATCCATTGGCTTTTTCAGGATATTGATATTAAGAAAGTAAATGGAGTTCCTCAGTATGCGTTCTTGCAATACTGTGATATTGCCAGCGTTTGTAAGGCTATTAAGAAGATGGATGGGGAATACCTTGGAAATAATCGTCTCAAGGTAAAGGAATTTACATAAGTTATTGTGCTGTTAATAGTCGCTGCGTTTTTTTTAAGATTTGGAGTTTTTTGTTCATATGTCTGATTATTTAAAATTGTGCTAGTACAGTTAGATAACCATAAAGGTGATAAACTTCTTTGCATCCTTATCCTGTTATACTGTAATCTGAGTTAATCCTCGCTTAGCCAGGCAGGATAATTTTTGTGTCAGTTTCTGTTTGATTTTAACCTGATGGTTCCCACTTGAGGTGTTGGTTTGATAAGATTCCTACAGAAGACAAGTTTTCTCAGAATTTTGTTGTTGAATAATTGATGACTTAACTAATAGAAATTTTGCCTTTTGTATTCAGCTGGGTTTTGGAAAGAGCATGCCTACAAACTGTGTGTGGTTAGATGGGCTTTCTTCAAACGTATCGGATCAATATTTAACACGACATTTCTGCCGATATGGGCCTGTGGTGAAGGTAGGTGGGAGGTTTGGTTGTGTGGTTTATAGTTACTTCTGACTCCCTTTTTTTGGTATTCTGTCCTTTCAGTCCCAGTTTCTAGTACTGACTTTTTCTTTTCTTTAGTAACTCATACATTAAAATTCTCTTTTCCGGGCCTCCCTGGTGGCGCGGTGGTTGGGAGTCCGCCTGCCGATGCAGGGGATCCGGGTTCGTGCCCCGGTCTGGGAGGATCCCATATGCCGCGGAGCGGCTGGGCCCCTGAGCTATGGCCGCTGAGCCTGCGCATCCAGAGCCTGTGCCCCGCAACGGGAGAGGCCGCAGCAGTGAGAGGCCCGCGTACCGCAAAAAAAAAAAAAAAAAAAAAAAAAAAAAAAAAAATTCTCTTTTCCAAAATTGGGTTTAGAAGAGTATTTGCATCTATTAGCTTATGATATGAATGAATATTTTGAGAAACTATCTAGAACCCGCCAAAATGATTAATTTTGGAACTAATCTGCATAATACTGTTAAATAGAATGTTTCTTAGGGATTTCTGTAACTTTATCTCACATTAAAATTAGACAGTCTAATTATATAATTACTCACATTCACACTAATATGTAATTAGACTTGATTTTTTTAAAAACCATGATGACTTTAAAGGGACACACAACAGAATACTCATCTAACCAATGTTTGTTATGTAACACATTCACAAACATAACAGGAAAAGGGTCTCTGGACCCCATTCCATTATGTGAAGGTAAAGATTTTAACTTCTTGAAAGCAGATTTATACTGTGGTAGGTATGATGCATAACTTTGACATTTCTTTAAATGTAGTGTTTGTTGTTTGAAGAAGCACATCTTAAAGACTATTAGTATAAATAAAAAATCTAGAAGCTTTAAGACAGTGCTGCTTATGACCAAAATTCATTGCAACTTACTATTTTTTTTCTTATTTTTCCTTTGCTATAGTGTAGTTTTTTTCTTTTTTTTGCTGAAGTACAGTGGATGTACAATATGAAATTTATGTTGATTCAGTACTCTTTACTTTTTTCCCCCTTTTTCAGGGGTGTTGTTTTTTTGAGCCAAAATGAGTCAGTCAACATAAAATAAAGAAATACAGTAAAATAACGTAAATACAGAAAAACAATTTAAAGGCATAATATACCTCAAGCCACAATATCCATGGTTCTAAATGGTCCCTACGACATTTTGTTGTGTTTTCAGTATAACATGCATCATCAGAAAAGCCTGAAATTTTTTCTAGAATAAAAAAATATATATATTTTTTCTTAGCAGTGTCATTGTGATTTAGGATTTTGTTGGGACTGACACTAAGTCTAGTGGATGAGCCTCTTGTTTTTTTTTGTCGTCGTTTTTTTTACAGGTGGTGTTTGACCGCTTAAAAGGCATGGCCCTGGTTCTCTACAATGAAATTGAATATGCACAAGCAGCTGTAAAAGAGACCAAGGGGAGGAAAATCGGTGGGAATAAAATTAAGGTGTGCAGAATGACTTCAAACAGAAGCAAAACAAAATCGTGTTCAGATCCCAACCTCTTAATAATTGGCATTTTGTTGGTTTACAGGACATACAGTATATATGGCCTCAGTTTCTAAGGGCGATATTACATTTTTTATATATGGCTAGCTACTTAAGGGCACAGTGTCTTTTAAACCATTAGCCATAGAACCTTCCCTAAAAATCCTCTCATTCAAGGACGTGTGCTTCCCTACGCCCCCAGGTACCTGACGCTCACTTGTGTGCACTTAGTGCAGGCTGGCCCACAGTCCCCTGTGGGTTTCTGCACACCCAGGAGCTCCAAGTATCAGTCCAGCTTCTTGAATGATCCTCTCTTCATCTTCTTTCCTCCTCTCCTAAAGAGTGGGTAACCACTGAAAGCACGATATTTGTCTGGTGTTTTTGTTTAGAAACTTTTGTTTATGATAGTTTGAAGGAATTTTTGCACTTAATAACTATGACAGTTAGATTGAAATCAGTCTTTTCTAAATAAGATATTGATAGATGGTAGCTATCATGCTTTAGTGACTCTGAGGCCTGGCTGTGAGTAAAGTTCAAATGTTCTTCCATATTTTATTTTATGTTCTAACTGTGGTTCCAGAAAATTATGCACAATAGATTACTGGATTTAGTTGGTCTGATTATTTAATTGACAACCTAGAATCATGATAGGTATGTTTCAGTTTTCCATATTGCTTTTTCCCCTCCTCAGGATTGGGTTCTAGAACTTTAAATTGTAATTCTTTATCAAGATTTGTGTAGAATTTGAGAGAGATTTCAGGTTAACAAAATACAGTTTTAGTGGGCTTCCCTGGTGGCGCAGTGGTTGAGAGTCCGCCTGCTGATGCAGGGGACACGGGTTCGTGCCCCGGTCTGGGAGGATCCCACATGCCGCGGAGCGGCTGGGCCCGTGAGCCATGGCCGCTGAGCCTGTGCGTCCGGAGCCTGTACTCCGCAACGGGAGAGGCCACAACAGTGAGAGGCCCACATACCGCAAAAAAAAAAAAAAAAAAAAAAAAAAAAAAATACAGTTTTAGTTATGAGGACTGTTTCACTTGGATAAGTTACTTTTTCTTGAAATTTATCCAGAAGGCTATGTTGGGAAGAATTTTTCAAATTTGGTAACACTTTCCCTCATTAAAATCTGGAACTTGCATTAAACATGCAGTATTCTTTTTTTTAAAGGTGGATTTTGCAAATCGGGAAAGTCAGCTGGCATTTTATCACTGTATGGAAAAATCTGGTCAAGATATCAGAGACTTCTATGAAATGTTAGCAGAAAGAAGGTATGTATTTTAAACCTATCACCATAGCTTGAATTTTAAAATTTCTAATACGTAAAATTTAGATGGGATTAAATTTTGTTTTTTATCCCTTATTGCTACTCTCATTCCCCCCAAACTTATCCCTTTTATCCCCACATACAGAAAGAAACACATAAAAAACACATAAAGGGACTTCCCTGGTGGTCCAGTGGGTAAGAATCCGCCTTCCAACGCAGGGGACACCGGTTCGATCCCTGGTCTGGGAACTAAGATCCCACATGCCGTGGGACAGCTAAGCCTGCGTGCCGCAACTACTGAGCCTGCATCCTCTGGAGCCTGCGTGCCACAATGAAAGATCCCGCATGCCGCAACTAAGACCTGATGCAGCTGAATAAATAAATATTTTTAAAAAACAAAACAAAAACAAACACACGTAAAAACTGATTTTTATGGATCCAGTTTTCATGTAGCTCATGGGAGTTGGGGTATTTTCTCCCTGAGAATACTCATTTAAAGAGTTATTGTTTTCCAGATTATAACTATGTACAAATCATTTTGCCTTACAGTTTTAAATTAAATATAACATGTTGAAATGCATTGTAAACTTTTTTTTTTTAATTTATTTTTGGCTTTGTTGGGTCTTCATTGCTGTGCGGGCTTTCTCTAGTTGCGGTGAGCAGGGGCTACTCTTCGTTGAGGTGCACAGGCGTCTCATTGCGGTGGCTTCTCGTTGCAGAGCACGGGCTCTAGGCGCGTGGGCTTCAGTAGTTGTGGCACATGGGCTCAGTAGTTGTGGCTCGCGGGCTCTAGAGCGCAGGCTCAATAGTTGTGGCACACAGGCTTAGTTGCTCTGCGGCATGTGGGATCTTCCCAGACCAGGGCTCGAACCCGTGTCCCCTGCTTTGGCAGGCGGATTCTTAACCACTGTGCCACCAGGGAAGCCCCACATTGTAAACTATTAAATGCCCTGTGAATTTAGTAGTGACAACATCCAGGTTGTCACCACGCATGAGCTCATAGAATTAATTTAAAAAAACAAGAACTTTCAAAAGACTGTCAAGATCCTTGTTTTAAATTCAGATCTCTTAAATTTGTGAATCAGTAAGCCAAAGCTGATATAAATTGGTAAGTTTAGCTGTGTAAAAAGTAAACCTTGGGAATTTCTTGGCAGTCCAGTGGTTAGGACTGGGTGATTTCACTGCCATGGGCCTGGGTTCAATCCCTGGTCAGGGAACTAAGATCCCGCAAGCCATGAGGGCACGACCCAAAAAAAAGAAAAGAAAAGTAAACCTTACTTCTTCTTGCTAATGTTTTCAGTCATGGGAGTGTAGTATTTTTTTCTGCAGCTTGTGGGAACATTTCACAATCGTTTAAGGTCTCACAGTCTGAATCAGGCTGTCTCCGTTAGCTTAAAAATTGCCCCAGAACTGATGATTGATTCTTTTTTAGACTAAATATATTAAAACATCCTAACAATGTCACCAGGTTCTTCAGTAACTGATCACATTTGAAAATGGAAACTATCATCCATATGATGAACCTGTTTGTCCCAACATGCCTCTGATTAAGTCTACTGGAATGTTACTACTAGTTCTCCACCCCTGTAGATGTGTGTTAGACAAAAGACCGTTTGACAAATGCCTTTAGACACTCAAGTTCAAGTATAAAAGGGCGTTAGGACAAGGATGAGGCAAAATCCTGATCGTGCTCCCAGAAACCTGTTGAATGCATTCCCTTTTTACTGCCTCTTCTTGCCACTTCATTTTTGTTTAAATCATAGAAGGTATATATTTCTTTTTCATTTCCTCATGGAGTATAGTGTAATGGTCATTGAATACTTGAGAGTTTTTTTAATGAAAAATGTCTCCTACAGCCGAATTTCCAAAAGGTTGAACTTCTAAGGTTTCAATGGTTTTTCACTAGTGGATTGGAATCCACATTCTAAATTTCTCTCTCTCTCTCCCCCTCCCTCCCTCCCTTCCTCTCTCCCTCTGTGTGTGTGTGTGTGTGAGACAGAAAGAGAGAATGAACATATGTAAGAGAACGTATGTGTCTGTAGGGAGGGTTCTCCATCTTGGCGGCCCTCATCCCCCACCCCAGCAGTCTGAAGTCATTGTTAATACTTTAAGTGCTGATAGGAATTCTTACCTATAAGTGAGTGAAAAGTGTGTTGATGGTCTAGTGGCACTTAAGACATAAAAATTCCATTAAAATTCTGTGTGCACATTAAATATTTTTCAAAGAACGGTATCTTGGGAGGGTTTGATAATGTTGTGTGGGTGTTAATTTTTGTATATTATCACTTAAATTCTCTCACTTTACTGATGATCTGGCTCTGGCTTTGTTCTTTGGTTCTTATCTGTGGTTATCTATCTCTGTTGAATGGAGTTTATCTCCTAAAGTGGGGAAGCAGGAGGGTGTGGGACTTCACTGTGACCCAGTTTTGCCCCATTTGGTTTCAGATGGCAGTGCTTCTGGAATGCATTCCTTGCAGTAGAACTTGAGCATCTTTGCCCTTTTTCCATAGAGTGGAAGGAAGTCATCCCACTGAAGAGTTGATGAATAAGTGGGGGGGAAAAAAAGCTTTACCCCTAATGACAGTTCAGCTCAGGAATGCAAATGATGACCCATTTACATAGTGCCCTGCAGTTTAAAAGTAATATTTCTTTTATTCCCTTAAATACAGTGTCAGGGAAATAGGGCTGTGGTGCTTGTCATTTATTACTTATGGTGGGAACTGAAGATCAGATGACTTTGCTGATAAGGTCACAGGCTAGTAAGTGGTCGGGCTGGGGGCAAACCCAGGGCTCCTACCTGCTAATGCATTGAGCCTTACCGTTTACCAAAGTGATTCTCAAGACATTTATAGGGTCACATTATGCTTTAGATGAATTTCCCACCTACTTACGGTAGTTTGGATATTGTGCAGTCATGGGAACAGCGTTCTCTGAAAACCTGACATTTCAAAGTTCCTCAGAGTCCTGCCAGAGCCTTTTGTATATAGTACCAGTGTGCAGTTGTATTGTCTCTTGCATAAGTTGAGTTCCATGGTGGCAGGAATGCTCATTTCTTTTGGTAGAGCCCGGCAAAATATGTACAAAATCATCATCTATTAAACTGAACAGTGCAGCACTAATGCTTACACGTATACCTTTTGACTTCTGTAACTTTTTCTTTCATATTTTGGATATAGTTTTAGTTTGCTTTTTTTAGAAAATATCTGGAAACCATTTTTAAACATACTTTTAATGCAGGCAGCAAACTAGTGGCCATTCTAGGTGTCTTAACCACTTTATATTAGAAAGTTAGGGAATTCCCTGGCAGTCCAGTGGTTAGGAATCGGCACTTTTATTGCCAGGGGCCCAGGTTCAACCCCTGGTCAGGGAACTAAGATCCCACAAGCAGTGCTGTGGCCAAAGGAGAAAAGAAAGCTTGTAGTGTTTTCACCTGTACATAATGAAAGTGATGCTTCCTTGGAGTTTGTATTTATGATGGTAATGAGTTAAATTAGCCTAATTTCATTCCTAGTAACATCTGTTTGCAAGATGGCTGGCCAGTATTGAGGCAAAGAATCTGATTCCTGTGGAACTGTAGAAGGATCATCTTGAATCCAATTAAGTCAGATATCATAGATATGTCATAAACTATTGTCTTTGAAATGAGAAAGCTCAGTATAAATGCATATAATCATATGTTATTGATGCTTCCAGTGTTTGAATGGTAAGTCTAGATGCTTCATTGGCTATTGAAAATGGGTTAGAACATTGCCCAATAGCAACTTTGACATATTTTTCTAAGGTTCATTTTTTCCACAAATGAGTACCTGCTGTGAGCCGAGAAGACAAAAGCTCATGCCTTCAGAGGTTTAAGTTCTAGGTTCGTTATGTTTCATTGAGCTGTCATTGACAGTACTATGTAGACTGAGTAAGCCATACCTGCTTGAAAGACAAAAATGGAAAGTGAACAAGAGTAAAGGAATTGGCCTCTATTACAGGTGAATTTCATTTTATACACCATACATGTTCTTGCACGTAAATTTAATCCTATTTTCAATGCACTGGGACATGTCACTGTGGGAGAAAGTCTGAGGTGAATTCTTTTACAATTAAGGAATTATCTGACACAGTTTGTAATCACCTAATTTGTTAGTTGGCAGGTTGGGGAAAAGTAACATTTACTGAAGGCCAAGTATGTGCCTTGTATTATGTTAGGAAAGTTTTTACAAATGTTATCTTATTTAATCTTAAGAGCTTTGTGAAGAAGAGTTATCATTTTATAAGTGAGGAGACTGAGCCCAGGGAGACTGGCCCCCAGTGTGTGGGGGGATTTTTTTGTTTGTTTCTTTTAATATGTATTTCGCTGCGCCGGGTCTTAGTTGCAGCACATGGGATCTAGTTCCCTGACCAGGGATTGAACCTGGGCCCCCTGTATTGTGAGCACGGACTCTTAGCCACTTGACCACCAAGGAAGTCCCCAATGTGTTTTTTTAAATTGTGAATTGAGGTAGAGGTGTTACCGATATACAGGTTGCGTAGGTGGGAAGATTTTAGTTAAATTGTTATCTTTTCAAACAGTACATTTGTTTCCCAAGTTGTGGTAAGAATATCTTTTGGCAGGAAAGTAATTATGAAAGACTTAGAGATGTGGGATGTGATACTGTTTAATACTAGTGCTCATCATAAGTCACGACAGCCGACGCCAAAAGAATAAAAAGGGGCTGAAGCACTGCTGTCCAAGTCCAATAGAAATGTAATGCAAGCTGTAATATGTGGTTTTACATTTTCTAGTAAAACTAAAGGTAAAATTAATTTTATTTAACCCAATACGTCTGAAATACTGTTTCAACATATACTCAATCTGAATAAATTATTGAAGTGTTTCTTTTTTTTTTTTTTGAAACTAAGTCTACCAAATCCAGTGTGTATTTTACACTCACACCTCAACTGAGACTAGCCAAATTTCAAGTTCTCAGTAGCCACATGTGGCTTGTAGGTATGGTATTGGACAGTGCAGTTCTAATGATTAAAAAATGGAAGAGATTTTAGGAAGCAGGACTTTGTAATCTCATATGTATGATTAATGTGTAAGTGACGAGGAAAGAAAAAACTAATACATTCTTTTTTGTCTTTGGCAGAGAAGAACGAAGGGGATCGTATGACTATAGCCAAGACCGTACATATTATGAGAATGTTCGTACTCCAGGCACGTATGCTGAGGATTCCAGACGGGACTATCCAGCTCGAGGGAGAGAATTTTATTCAGAATGGGAAACTTACCAAGGAGACTACTATGAATCACGATATTACGATGATCCCCGGGAATATAGGGATTACAGAAATGATCCTTATGAACAAGATATTCGGGAATACAGTTACAGGCAAAGGGAACGAGAAAGAGAACGTGAACGATTTGAGTCTGACCGGGACAGAGACCATGAGAGGAGGCCAATTGAACGCAGTCAGAGTCCAGTTCACTTGCGACGCCCACAGAGTCCTGGAGCGTCACCCTCACAGTCAGAGAGATTGCCTAGTGATTCCGAGAGGAGGATTTACAGCCGATCCTCGGACCGGAGTGGAAGCTGTAGCTCACTTTCCCCTCCAAGATATGATAAACTTGACAAACCTCGTTTGGAACGCTATACAAAAAATGAAAAGACAGATAAAGAACGAACTTTTGATCCCGAGAGAGTGGAAAGAGAGAGACGTTTAATAAGGAAGGAAAAGGTGGAGAAGGACAAAACTGACAAGCAGAAACGGAAAGGAAAAGTTCATTCCCCTAGTTCTCAGTCTTCAGAAACAGACCAAGAAAATGAGAGAGAACAAAGCCCTGAAAAATCAAGGAGTTCTAATAAACTGAGCAGAGAGAAAGCTGACAAAGAAGGAGTAGCAAAAAACCGCTTGGAACTCATGCCTTGTGTGGTTTTGACTCGAGTGAAAGAAAAGGAGGGGAAGGTTATTGACCACACTCCTTTGGAAAAGCTGAAAACCAAGCTTGATAATGACACTGTGAAGTCTTCTGCCTTAGATCAGAAACTTCAGGTCTCTCAGACAGAGCCTGCAAAATCTGAGTTGTCTAAACTAGAATCTGTTAGAATGAAAGCGCCAAAGGAAAGGGGGCTTTCAAGCCACATAGAAGTGGTAGATAAGGAAGGCAGGCCTAAACCCAGGAAGCACCTAAAACCAGAGCAAACTGTTGATGGGGTAAGTGCTGTGGATCTGGAGAAGCTGGAAGCGAGGAAAAGGCGTTTTGCAGATTCCAATTTGAAAGCCGAAAGGCAAAAATCAGATGTTAAGAAAAGTAGCCCAGAGATGGAAGATGCTCGGGTGCTTTTAAAGAAACAGCCTGACATATCATCTAGAGATGTCATTCTACTGAGGGAAGGAGAGTCTGAAAAAAAGACGGTGAGGAAAGAAATTCTTAAAAGAGAATCTAAAAAAATCAAACTAGACAGACTTAGTGCTGTTCCCAGCCCCAAAGAGTGTCAGGAGCTTGCCAGCATTTCTGTTGGGACTGTATCGAGGCCTAACTCAGATCTGCAAGCAAGGCTGAGAGAACCAGTAGGTGAATCTGTGGAAAATCAAGAAATCCAGTCCAAAAAACCCACTCCTTCAAAACCACCACTCAAACAGCTGGAGCTATTAGATGATCAAGGACCAGAGAGAGAAGATAATAGGAAAAACTATTGCAGTCTTCGTGATGAACCACTTGAGTGTAAATCAGGCCAAGATAAACCACATTCCGTAAATACTGAAGAAAACATTGGCATTGATATTGATCACACGCAGAGTTACCGAAAGCAAATGGAGCAGAGTCGTAGAAAACAGCAGATGGAGATGGAAATGGCCAAGTCCGAAAAGTTCGGCAGCCCTCAAAAAGACGCGGACGAGTATGAAAGACGCAGTCTTGTTCATGAGGTCGGCAAACCCCCTCAGGATGTCACTGACGACTCTCCTCCCAGCAAGAAGAAAAGGACAGACCATGTTGATTTTGACATCTGCACCAAGAGAGAACGGAACTACAGAAGTTCACGCCAAATCAGTGAAGATTCTGAAAGGACTGGTGGTTCCCCCAGTATCCGACATGGTTCCTTCCATGAGGAAGATGACCCTGTTGGTTCCCCGAGGGTAATGTCAATAAAGGGGTCTCCTAAAGTAGATGAAAAAGGTCTCCCGTATTCTAATATAACAGTCAGAGAAGAGTCCTTAAAATTTAATCCTTATGATTCTAGCAGGAGAGAACAGATGGCAGACATGGCCAAAATAAAGCTATCTGTCTTGAATCCTGAAGACGAACTAAATCGGTGGGACTCTCAAATGAAACAAGATGCCAGCAGATTTGATGTGAGTTTCCCGAACAGCATAATTAAGAGAGACAGCCTTCGAAAGAGGTCTGTTCGTGACTTGGAACCTGGTGAGGTGCCTTCTGATTCTGATGAAGATGGTGAACACAAATCTCACTCACCCAGAGCCTCTGCGTTATTTGAAAGTTCCCGGTTGTCTTTTTTATTGAGGGACAGAGAAGACAAACTACGTGAGAGAGATGAGAGACTCTCCAGTTCTTTAGAAAGGAACAAGTTTTATTCTTTCGCGTTGGATAAGACAATCACACCAGACACTAAGGCTTTGCTTGAAAGAGCTAAATCCCTGTCTTCATCTCGAGAAGAAAATTGGTCTTTTCTTGATTGGGACTCCCGATTTGCTAATTTTCGAAACAACAAAGATAAAGAAAAGGTTGACTCTGCTCCAAGACCTATTCCATCCTGGTACATGAAAAAGAAGAAAATTCGGACTGATTCAGAAGGAAAAATGGATGATAAGAAAGATGACCATAAAGAAGAAGAACAGGAAAGGCAAGAATTATTTGCCTCTCGTTTTTTACACAGCTCAATCTTTGAACAAGATTCCAAGCGACTGCAGCATCTAGAGAGAAAAGATGAAGAATCTGACTTCGTTTCTGGCAGGTTATATGGGAGGCAGACATCTGATGGAGTGAATAGCACAACTGATTTGATTCAAGAGCCGGTAGTTCTTTTCCATAGCAGATTTATGGAACTCACACGAATGCAACAGAAAGAAAAAGAAAAAGACCAAAAACCCAAAGAGGTCGAGAAACAGGAGGATACAGAGGATCACCCCAAGACCCCAGAATCTGCTTCTGAAAATAAAGAGTCAGAACTGAAACCTCCACCTTCGATTGGGCCTCCTAGTGTCACAGTTGTAGCTCCAGAGTCTGCAGCCTCATCACTGGAGAAGACAGCTGCTGAAAAAACAGGAGAGGTGCCTTTGGTGACAGAAGAGAAGACCGCTGAGCCAGCCTCTGTCTCAGAAGAAGCAAAACCTGTATCTGATCTGACTCCCATCGCTGTGGAACAGCCTGAACAAGTAGACTTGCCCCCAGGAGTGGACGCCAGGAAAGACGTTGCTGAGACTCCTTTAGTTGTTGAAGAAAGTTCATCAGTCGATCAGCTGCCTTATTTGGATGCCAAGCCTCCCACTCCTGGGGCCTCATTTTCCCAGGTAGAGATCAGTGTAGATCCAGAGCCTGCCAGTACCCAGACACTTTCAAAACCGACTCAGAAGCCTGAGGAAGCCGATGAGCCAAAAGTGGAGAAGCCAGACTCAGCTGCTAATGTTGAACCTAATGCAAGTCAAAACGCTGAGGGTGTCCACGAGGTCCAGCCTCCAGCTGCTGAAAGTGTAGAGGTTGATCCTCCAGTTGCTGCAAAAGATAAAAAGCCGAACAAAAGTAAACGTTCCAAGACCCCCATTCAGGCAGCTGCAGCAAGGACCGTGGAGAAGCCTGTCACAAGGAAGAGTGAGAGGATAGACCGGGAAAAGCTCAGGCGGTCCAGTTCTCCTCGGGGAGAAGCACAGAAGCTCTTAGAATTGAAGATGGAGGCGGAGAAGATTACAAGGGCTGCCTCTAAAAACTCATCCGCGGACCCTGAACACCCTGAGCCGAGCTTGCCCCTCAGCCGAACCAGGCGCCGGAATGTAAGGAGCGTCTACGCAACCATGGGTGACCATGAGAGCCGCTCTCCAGTCAAGGAACCCGTTGAGCAACCACGAGTGACCAGGAAGAGACTGGAGCGGGAGCTGCAGGAGGCTGCAGTGGTTCCCACAACCCCTAGGAGGGGGAGGCCTCCAAAGGCACGCCGTCGAGCTGATGAAGATGATGAGACCGAGGCAAAAGAGCCAGTGGAGACGGTTAAACCAGCTGAGGGATGGAGATCCCCACGATCCCAGAAAGCAGCTGCTGGTGTCCAACAAGGGAAAAAGGGGAAAAATGAACCAAAAGTTGATGCTGAACGTCCTGAGGCCACCACTGAGGTGAGTCCCCAATTAAACGTGAAAGAAAATAACACAAAATCCAAGACTGATAAAGAAGAAGCAGGAAGTGAACAAAAACGTGATCGAAAAGAAACTAGCACAGACAAAAATCCACCCGAAACCCCCTCAGTTGAAGTGGTGGAGAAAAAAACGGCCCCTGAGAAAAACTCCAAGTCCAAGAGAGGAAGATCTCGAAACTCTAGATCAGCGGTGGACAAATCTGCAAATCTGAGAAATGTGGAAGCCACCGTAAGTCCCAGCGTGGCTGCAGGCCCTGCGGGACTGCCAGCGGAGGAGACGCCTGCGGTCGTGGCAGTTTCCCCTGAGAAGAGCGAGAGTCCCCAAGAGGAGGGTAGTTTATCGTTGCGTTTGAACAGTGAGCCAGCTGATCTGGGCAAGGAACCAGAGAAGGAAGATGGGTCTGCCTCTAAGCCGTCCCCGGAAGCAAATCAATTGGCCAAGCAGATGGAGCTGGAGCAGGCCGTGGAGAACATCGAGAAGCTCGCAGAAACCTCCACCCCCGCGGCTTTCAAGGCGGCAGCTGCAGATGCCCCAGAGCGCCTCTCCACAGAGGACCGGGACAAGCCCGCACACCAGGCCAGCGAAACAGAGCTGGCTGCGGCCATCGGTTCCATCATCAATGACATTTCTGGGGAGCCAGAAAACTTCCCAGCACCTCCACCTTACCCTGCAGAGTCGCAGACAGATCTTCAGTCTCCTGAGGAAGGGATGGAGCCTGAGACCGATGAGGCTGTGTCGGGCATCTTGGAGACTGAGGCTGCTACAGAATCTTCTAGGCCACCAGGCAGTGCACCTGACGCCTCAGCAGGCCCAGCAGATACCAAGGAAGCCAGAGAGAACAGCAGCGAAACCTCCCACCCAGTGCCGGAAGTCAAAGGATCAAAAGAAGCAGAAGTTACTCTTGCTCGGAAAGACAAAGGGCGCCAGAAGACCACTCGATCACGCCGCAAACGGAATACAAACAAGAAAACTGGGGGCGCTACAGAGACCCATGTCTCTGAACCTGACCAAGTTCAAAGCAAGAGCCCTGCTACAAGTGAGGGGGCCACGATACAGCCCCCAGAAACTCCACAGGAAGAAAAGCAGAGTGACAAGCCCCAGTCCACTCCCCCTGAGTCCTGTGCTTCTGACCCAAGCAAGACTACATCCCAGGGAAATTTGTCCCAAGAAATCAGTGTTGAAGAAAAGACTCCAACCAAAGCATCTGCGCTCCCGGACCTTCCCCCGGCCTCACAGCCAGCCCCTGTGGATGACGAGCCTCGAGCCAGATTCAAGGTGCATTCCATCATTGAAAGTGACCCGGTGACCCCGCCCAGTGACTCAAGCATGCCCACCCCCCCACTTCCTTCCGTAACGATAGCAAAGCTCCCACCCCCTGTCGCTGCTGGGGGGATCCCACACCAGAGTCCCCCGACGAAGGTGACAGAGTGGATCACGAGGCAGGAGGAGCCACGGGCGCAGTCCACCCCATCTCCGGCCCTTCCCCCAGACACGAAGGCCTCTGACATAGACACCAGCTCCAGCACGCTGAGGAAGATCCTCATGGACCCTAAGTACGTATCTGCCACGGGCGTCACTTCCACGAGTGTCACAACTGCCATTGCAGAGCCTGTCAGTGCTGCCCCTTGCCTGCATGAGGCACCGCCCCCTCCGGTTGAACCTAAAAAGCCTCTTTTAGAAGAAAAAGCAGCAGCTCCAGTAACTAACACCTCCGACACACAGGCCTCAGAGGTTCCAGTGGCCACTGACAAAGAAAAGGTGACTCCAGTCATTGCTCCAAAAATTACTTCTGTTATTAGCCGGATGCCTGTCAGCATTGATTTGGAGAATTCGCAGAAGATAACTCTGGCGAAACCAGCTCCTCAGACCCTGACTGGCCTGGTGAGCGCCCTGACCGGCCTGGTGAATGTCTCCTTGGTTCCAGTGAATGCGCTGGCCGGCCCAGTGAATGCCCTGAAAGGCCCTGTGAAGGGCTCGGTGGCCACACTGAAAGGCTTGGTGAACACCCCCGCTGGCCCCGTGAACGTCCTAAAGGGACCAGTGAACGTTCTGACGGGGCCCGTGAATGTTCTTACAGCTCCAGTGAACGCCGCCACGGGCACAGTGAACGCTGCCGCGGGTGCGGTGACGGTTTCCGCGGGTGCAGTGACTGCTGCATCTGGGGTTGTGACTGCCACGACAACAGGTGCGGTGACTGTGGCAGGTGCAGTGATTGCACCATCCGCAAAGTGCCGACAGAGATCCGGCACTAATGACAACAGCCGGTTCCACCCAGGGTCTATGTCTGTGATTGACGACCGTCCGGCAGACACGGGCTCTGGTGCTGGGCTGCGTGTGAACACTTCAGAAGGCGTTGTGCTGCTGAGCTATTCGGGGCAGAAGACTGAAGGCCCACAGAGGATCAGTGCCAAGATTAGCCAGATCCCCCCAGCAAGTGCAATGGACATTGAGTTTCAGCAGTCGGTGTCCAAGTCCCAGGTCAAACCCGATTCTGTCACGCCATCTCAGCCTCCGCCCAAAGGCCCTCAAGCTCCTTCAGGCTATGCAAACGTGGCCACCCATTCTACTCTGGTACTAACTGCCCAGACCTACAACGCATCTCCTGTGATTTCATCGGTTAAGGCCGACCGTCCGTCCTTGGAGAAGCCTGAGCCCATTCATCTCTCTGTGTCCACACCCGTCACCCAGGGTGGCACAGTAAAGGTCCTCACCCAGGGCATAAACACACCCCCGGTGCTGGTTCACAACCAGCTGGTCCTCACCCCAAGCATAGTCACCACTAACAAAAAGCTTGCTGACCCCGTCACCCTCAAAATAGAGACCAAGGTCCTTCAGCCAGCAAACCTGGGGTCCACTCTTACACCCCACCACCCTCCTGCTCTGCCCAGCAAACTGCCTGCAGAAGTGAACCACGTCACCTCGGGGCCCAGCACCCCGACAGATCGGACTGTCTCCCATTTGGCAGCCGCCAAGCCTGATGTGCATTCCCCTCGACCTAGCGGGCCGGCTCCGTCCCCGTTCCCGAGGGCATGCCACCCTAGCAGCACCACGTCCACCGCGCTCTCCACTAATGCCACGGTCATGCTGGCTGCGGGCATTCCTGTGCCGCAGTTCATCTCTAGCATCCACCCAGAGCAGTCCGTCATCATGCCACCCCACAGCATCACCCAGACCGTGTCGCTCAGCCACCTGTCACAGGGTGAGGTGAGGATGAACACGCCCACGTTGCCCAGCATCACCTACAGCATCCGGCCAGAGACGCTTCACTCTCCTCGGGCCCCCCTGCAGCCCCAGCAAATAGAGGTCCGGGCCCCGCAGCGGGCGGGCACCCCGCAGCCAGCCACAGCTGGTGTGCCCGCCCTGGCCTCCCAGCACTCTCCAGAGGAAGAAGTGCATTATCACCTCCCCGTTGCTCGAGCCGCAGCCCCTGTGCAGTCGGAGGTGCTGGTCATGCAGTCTGAGTACCGACTACACCCGTACACTGTGCCCCGGGATGTGAGGATCATGGTGCATCCTCACGTGACAGCCGTCAGCGAGCAGCCCCGGGCAGCGGACGGGGTGGTGAAAGTGCCACCAGCCAGCAAGGCCCCTCAGCAGCCAGGGAAAGAAGCCGCCAAGGTGGCAGATGCCAAAGCCGCCCCCGCCCCCGCCCCCCACGGTGAGGCCCGCATCCTCACAGTCACGCCCAGCAGCCAGCTGCAGGGGTTGCCTCTGACCCCGCCCGTGGTGGTGACCCACGGGGTGCAGATCGTGCACTCCAGCGGGGAGCTCTTCCAGGAGTACAGGTACGGGGACGTGCGCACCTACCACGGCCCGGCTCCGCTCGCGCACGCGCAGTTCCCTGCTGCTGCCTCCGTTGGCCTGCCTGCCCGGACCAAGGCTCCTGCTCAGGTGAGCGCGCCCGAAATCCGCCTTCTGGTCCAACTAGTGGTGGAGGTGCCAGTAAGGTCCCTAAAATACATGGTCCTTGCTGTGGATTGAGAGGCGCTTCCTGAATTTCAGAATGGAGGGGTGAATCACAGCACAGAGAGCCTGGGGACATGGAGGGAGCTCATTGTGGGAGCGGGTGGCTGGGCGGATCTTGCCTGCCGGGGGTGAGGAGGTAGGGAACAGGTGACCTTTCACCGGAACCCTCAATCTTGAACGCCCGAGAGCATGGCCGTCTGGCTAAAGCCCCTTCCGGGGGCCCGGCCTACAGGGGATGCCCTGCGGCTGACCTGCCCAGGGGCTCACGGCTGCTTGGTTGGGGCAGGATGCTGTTGGTGCGTCACAGACTCTGACCCTGTTCCCTTCTCTTCCCGCCCAACTCCAGGGCCTCCCTCCTGAAGGCGAGCCCTCGCAGCCTCTGCAGCCCGCGCAGTCCACGCAGCCGGCCCAGTCCACGCAGCCCTCCCAGCTCGGCCAGCCAGGCCAGCCACCAAGCAGCAAGATGCCTCCAGTCTCCCAGGAGGCCAAGGGCACCCAGACAGGAGCAGAGCAGCCGCGCCTCCCGCACGTCCCTGGAAACAGGCCGGCTGAGCCTCACGCCCAGGCCCACAGGGCGCCGGCGGAAACAAGCCAGCCCTCCTATCCCTCCCCCGTGTCTGTCTCGATGAAGCCTGACCTCCCGGCCCCTCCTCCTGCTCAGGCTGCCCCAAAGCAGCCGTCGTTTGTCCCTACCCCCCCAGGCCCCAGCCCCCCTCCAGGACTGGCTGTGCCGCACACTGAAAGCCAGCCCGCCCCCAAACAGGATTCCTCTCCTCACTTGACTTCCCAGAGACCTGTGGATATGGTCCAGCTTCTGAAGGTAAGCCTGGGCGGGGCCTCCCCTACCACCCTTCGAGCTGTGTGCTATTGTCAGTGTCCCGAGAGCCCCACTTGACTTAGATCAGCAAGCTGCTGCCGGGGGCCGTGGCCAGCACAGCTGGGTTCTCCAGCCGTGAGCTCACTTCTGTTTGTTTCCCTGTGAGCAGAAGTACCCCATCGTGTGGCAGGGCCTACTGGCCCTCAAGAACGACACAGCTGCTGTGCAGCTCCACTTCGTCTCTGGCAACAATGTCCTGGCCCATCGGTCCCTGCCGCTCTCTGAAGGAGGGCCCCCCCTGAGGATTGCCCAGAGGATGCGGCTGGAGGCCTCACAGCTGGAGGGGGTTGCCCGAAGGATGACGGTAAGACTCAGGGCCCAGGTGAGCAACTGCCCCGCCCACAGCAGGGGAAGGCACGGGTGGCCCCCCACTGCCTGTCTCCGTGGCTTGTCACGGGGTGCAGTAATGGCTTTCTTGGAGGGGACGATGAAGGGCATGTTCTCTCTCCACGAGGGGTGTAAAGTGCCTCTAGATCCAGAGATGCTTTTTTTCATTCAGCAAATATACGGATGGCCCTCAGGGTCATCGTAGAGGTGGGGATTTAGGAGCCGAATCACCTGGGTTGGACAGGCCTCTTCTTGGGCTGTTTTGTGAGATGGCCCCCCGATCACTGACAGCTTCCTCTTCCCCAGGTGGAGACAGATTACTGTCTGCTGCTGGCTCTGCCCTGTGGCCGTGACCAAGAGGACGTCGTGAGCCAGACCGAGTCCCTCAAGGCTGCCTTCATCACGTATCTGCAGGCCAAGCAGGCGGCAGGCATCATCAACGTTCCCAACCCTGGCTCCAATCAGGTCAGCCCAGTGTCCTGCCTCGGCGCACACACGTGGGGCTGGTCTCGGCTGGTCAGGCCGTCTGACTGATCTGGTGGCATGGGCTGCCAGTGCCAGCTAGAGTAGTCAGGACAGCTTCCCAGAGGAGCTGGACAAAGGGGCGTCCTGGATAGAGGAAACCAGTGGAGTGCGTGGGCCGGACTACTGCTGCCCAGCCTGGGGCCAGTCAGTGGACGGCTGAGGCAGCAGAGGTGTTCCTTTAGCTTAAGGACAGAGAAGAAGCTCTCGGGTTAGTTTCACGTTCGTTTTCTGATACCTAGTTTTCTTCTGGTAGACAGAGTCTTGGAGACCTTAGCTGGTTGGGAAATTGACTCAGCCTGGCTCTCTGTTGGGCCTTTGGGCCCCCAGCTGGAAATGTTTTAGGGAAGAGTGGTAGTGGGGTGGGTGAAGTGAAGACAGGAGGTCCCATTTTTCTCTCTTGTCCCTTTCTCCAGCCCGCCTACGTGCTGCAGATCTTCCCGCCCTGCGAGTTCTCTGAGAGTCACCTGTCCCGTCTGGCCCCCGACCTCCTGGCCAGCATCTCCAACATTTCTCCCCACCTCATGATCGTCATTGCCTCTGTGTGAGCCACTGAATGGTCACCACTCGGCGTATCTTCCTGAGGCTCTGCAGCAAAACATAAAACATAGGACAACCCAGCCAAGTGGAGGAAGAAGCCGCCGAGGGGGACAGACTCCACTGCCAGACGGCCAGCCTCGCTCTCCTCCCCGCTCGCTCGCTCGCCCGCCCGGCTCCGTCAGACAGACCCCCCTGGGCAGTGGTGCTGCTACTCGTATGTTTACATGACATTTAGCCCAAGGACAGACCACCAACCAACGGACTTGCAGACACCTTGAGGCTGGGTTTCTCTCTCCTCTTTTTGGAGAAAAGGAACAGGGCAGTGGAATTTTTTTGTTGTTTTTGTTTTTAAGAAACAAAACAGAACTGCCTTTGCACTAAATTAGTGACTTGGACTTTTGCACAGTGAAGACAGGCTGTGACACTCTGGATGTCTTGGTGTACGTGAACACACATGGCACACACATCACAGACTCTCACGCAGGACTTCAAACTTCTGCTGAAACCTTGGGGTCAAGGAACATTTCATTGGGCTGTGTTGTCCCCACCCCCTCCCTTCCCCTTGCTCATTTGGATGTCACCTCTCTTTAATTCTCCTGCTGCCACCATCTTTGATTCACCCAGGATGTACAGTTTACAATCAGAAAAGGGCAAACAAGGATTTTCTCTCTTGGTGGAATATGCAGAACTTGGGATGTGTGTATATATAAATATATAATATATATAAATATATATAATACTGACTTAAAAATCAAATTCCCCGACATACATTTTTTTTAATCTGTGCCAAAAATGTGTTTTCAGAGAAAATCTTATTTTCATACTCAGACTTTGTATTGTCACTCATTTGTATAAGTGCGCTTCGTTACAGCACGGGCCCTGCTCCCGCAACTTGGAAGTGTCACACACACGAAAAGACTGTACAAAAGACTGGCTTCCCTTCTTCCTGTGACCTTGACCTCTCCCCCAACTTCCTAACACTTATTAATTTATGAAAACTGTTTTTCTCAGCGCAGTTTTGTTTTGTGTGTCCATTGGATTACAAACTTTATTAAAAAATACAGAACATGTCAGGTGTGGATGTGATTGTCACTTGGATGGGAGGACCAGGGGTCCTTGGCTTGTGGGAACAGCTAGCCTTCGTCCCACTTTTGCTTTCAACCCCCCACCACGTCTGTATATGGAACCCATTATTTCCTTTCTGCCACTGATCCTCCCCAAGGATCATTTTATCTTGTACAAAAGATTTGCATCACAGACTGACCTTGAACTTTTTCAGTGCTGTGGTGTTTACCTGACACTTCAAGGTCCCAATCGGCTCCTGCGTAATGTCGAAGGCACTTCAAATTTGATTGATTAAAGAATAAAGCCACCTCCCACTCAAACATCTTAAGGAAGCCTTGGGGTCTTGCCTCTTGTCCCTTCCTCCTCTGGGTGTGGTGCAGGCTGGCCCTGCAGCAGCTTCCTCCCAGTAGGAGGATGGCACTGGTGGGCCAAGCTTCCCCAGCAGCTGGACCCGCCGCAAGCTGGGGAGTTGGGCGTGGGGGACGGGAACCCAAGGACCACAAAGTTGCTGGTCTCACTTGCAGTATCCCTGGGGCTCCTCCAAAGAGAGCTATGCTTGCGGTGCGAGATGGTACCATCTCTTGAGTGAGGAATTACAGCTGCCGGGGACAAGCCGTATGGAAAAGCGGCAGAGACGGCATCTCACGTCTCCCTGCTGACAGGTAGGAAGGAGCTGCTTCACAGTCCGCATTCTGCCATCTCCCACCTCCCCATCACAGCTCCTGGCTGCTCACGCCTGTCCCTCCAGGCTCTCAGCCTTGTAGAGACGCCACTGATTCAGGGCAAGTAAACGTTCTCAAAAGATGACGCTGGCGGGGCCTCCCTGGTGGCGCAGTGGTTGAGAGTCCGCCTGCCGATGCAGGGGATACGGGTTCGTGCCCCGGTCTGGGAGGATCCCATATGCCGCGGAGCGTCTGGGCCCGTGAGCCATGGCCGCTGGGCCTGCGCGTCCGGAGCCTGTGCTCCGCAACGGGAGAGGCCACAGCAGTGAGAGGCCCGCATACCGCAAAAAGAAAAAAAAAAAAAAAAAAAAAAAAAAGATGACGCTGGCTTGGCCCTGATCGCGCGGCCAGGGTTTTCCCGTGAAGCGAGTGTGGAGCTCTCCCTCTTTCCAGGCCCAGCAGAAGCAGGCCTGTGGCCTGCTGGGTCTGGCGCCCTGCCTACCTTGCTGTCGTGGCTGAATGGGCCCCCGAGCTGGGCTCTGTACGGGTGGCCTGGATCCTGGTAAGCAGTTGTGGCCAAGCCCTGTGGGCCCAGCTCCCAACACAAGGGCGCAGGGTCACAGCCGTGGCTCCACAGCGGAGAGAGGTGGAGAGGGGAGGTCCGATCCTCACGCCAAGCCGACGAGGAGCCTCCAAAGAGGAGGCCAGAATGGGCTCGTGGAGCCGCAGTTTCTCTGGCCTGAGTGTGCTGCCCACACCCCAACTCAGGCAAAGCAACCAGCTTGCTTCTAGACGGGTCCCGGGGCTCCAGTCCCATTCTGCAAAGGGACAGCCCGGCTTCCCCCACAAGCAGGTCTCTGCCAACTGGTCGCTGGGCGGAGCAACCCTTCCCCGGCATCAGCCACAGCTGCCAGCTCCCCGCCCCAGCCCCACAGGGAGCTATAGGCAGCGTTAGAAAATAATCAGATTTATTCTCTCTAGGGAATGGGCTCACCCCTCTCAGTTCTAGGGTGCCATCCAACCTTAAATAAACAGGAGGAGGGGGTGCCTGCTCACTCAGCAGATGGTGGACATTCAGGGGCTGTGGGAGGTGTCTCGGCCAGGGCCGGCTGCCCATCAGCCCCATCCCGAGGGCGGAAGACCAGCTCCCCAGCCTGCAGCACCTGCCCGGCCGGCCACGTGCTGCCTGGCCCGTACTGCTGGTAGAAGTCCGCATCCGTCTGGAACATGACCAGTGCCTGGGCCGTGTGGATCCGCACGTGCTGGGCCAGGCTGTTGGCATCCAGGAACTTATCTCCACAGGAGTCACAGGCGTAGAGGATGTGAGTGTTGGGATCTGCGGGAGTGGGGCTGCAGTTAGCACAGGAAGGGCCCCTGGGGCCAGCAGCTTTCCCCCAGGCGGCCCCTCTCACCTTCTTCCTGCACTTGCTTCACAGCTTTGCTGATCTCGGCTTTAAGTACTTCTGTCTCATCTGCGGTCACCGCCGCCCCCACTGGCACCACTGTGGGCGGCATCGGCAGGGCCTGAGACCAGACTCACCTGCCCCTTTGCTGCCACCCCAGAGGCAACCCCCACTGTGACCACCCCCTGCTGCCCTGGGAGCTGAGTGACGGTCCGCACCTGTGAGCTGCGTGACGGCCGTTGCCGCCAGTGCCTCAGTGGCCAGCGTGACCATGTCATCGACGGTGACCACGCTGACCTCACCGCCCTCCTCTGGCTCCAGGATTTTGATGCCTGCCTTGCCCTGGTGCACAGTCTTCACGTGGGAACGAAGGTTGTCCACCCGGTTGAAGCCGCGACCGCACTTGTCACACAGGTAAGGCTTCTCTCCTGGGGGGGGAGGCAAGGTTCTCTCCTGCCATTGAGGGGGGTGCAGGGGGGGGTAGGACCTCAGTGGCCTCCAGCTTCCCCCGCAGCCCTGTCTTTTCCAGCAGGAAGCGCTCTGGGGCGGCCACCTGAGGCACAGGGAAGCTTCCAGTGGCCCCTGCACCTTCCAGAAGCTCTGAAAAAATGGGGCCCTCCTTGGAGTTAAACTGCTTTCAAGGCCGCCTTCAGCAAGCGCCGGCACCGAAGGCTGGGGTCCGGGGCACCTCCCACCCCACCACGCGCCCCAGAGCCAGGGCTTGGGACAGAGAGGCGGGTGGCACGCACTCACCAGTGTGGATGATGATATGCTTGGACAGGTCCCCCACGTTCACGAAGGCCTTGCTGCACACGCTGCACTTGTGAGGGCGGATGTTGTCATGGTGGCGGATGTGATTGGCCAGCTGGCTGGACTGGACGAATCTGCAGGGCCAGAAGGAAAGGCTTACACAGAACCGCCCAGGCCTGGGCCGGGGGTGCTGGGCTGGGGCCTCCCACCTCAGGGTCTAGATCCGAGAGGACGCCGGGACCTGCGCCGGAGCAGTCTGCCGGGCTACCGACCGAGCCCTGGGCTTGTTCTCTGACCCCCTCCACCCGCCGAGTGCCGGGACCCCACAGGGCGCCGGCCGGGGGCCGGACCTCTTTCCGCAACGCTCGCAGACGTAAGGCTTCTCCCCGGTGTGCTGGCGCACGTGGGCGATGAGGGAGCTGGCCTGGGTGAAGGCTTTGCCGCACATCACGCACTGGCATGGCTTCTCACCTGGGGACGGAGACAGGGGACGGGAAGGTGTCGGCGCCTGCTCTCCTCCCTTGTGCCCGCACCCGGGAGCCGCCGGGCCGCTCACCCACCCGTGTGGATGCGGACGTGCCGCTGCAGGGCGCCGGGGTCAGCGAACTGCCGCTGGCAGTGGACGCACACGTAGGGCTTCTCACCGCTGTGAATCCGAAGGTGCCGCTTCAGGTTCCCTGTGGCGAGACCGAGGGTGGGCCTGGCACAGGCGCCCGGGGCGGGGGGCGGGGCGGGGGGCGGGGCCAGCCGGGCCCTACCTGAGGTGGTGAACTGCTTCCCACACTCCCGGCACTTGAGGGGCCCGTCGGCGATGTGGATCTTCAGGTGGGCCTTCAGGTTCCCCACCTGCGCCCAGGCAGGGGGTCAGACGGCAGGGAACCACCGATTCTCGGTCCTCCCGGGGGCCTGTGCGGGGCTCCCCCTTTCCTCAAGGCCGGGGGAAACGGGAAAACCACCCCCCTCAGTTCTTCCTGGCCCGCGCCCGCCCCCCAAGCCTGCCTTCCCAGTTTGCTCGGCAGAGCAGTCAAGAGCTCCACCCGGCAGGATCATTTTCTGCCCAGCCAACACCACCTACTTCCCCGCTAGGCCCCCCGGGCCCCCGAGACGGAAGCCGCCGGAGCACAGGGGCCCGGGGCCGGCTCCCCCCACCTGGTTGAACTTCTTGTCGCAGTGAGGGCACTTGTGCTCCTTGTCGGTGTCGTGCGTCTCCAGGTGGCGCATCTTGGACGTGGGGTCGGAGAAAGAGCGGCCGCAGTAGTCGCACTGGTAGGGCTTCTCGCCGCTGTGCACCAGCTGGTGCCGCTTGAGGTTGCCCGACGTGGTGAAGAGCTTGCCGCAGTCCTCGCAGCGGTAGCGCGCCTCGCCCGAGTGCCGCTTCTTGTGCAGGTTCAGCAGGCTGATGAGCCGGTAGCTCTTGCCGCACTCCTCGCAGCCGTATGGCTTCAGCGGGCTGGCGGCAGAACGCGAGGACAGGAGGCTCGCAGGGCTCGCGGGCCGGGGTGGGTGGGCGGGCATGGGGGGCGGCCGCTGGGCCTACCTGTGGGTCTTCTCGTGGGCCTTGCAGGCGGCCGGGTCGGAGAAGGCCTTGCTACACTCCCGGCACGAGAAGGGCTTCTCGCCCGTGTGGATGCGGATGTGCCGCTTGAAGTTGCCCGTGTGCGTGAACTCCTTCCCACAGTCCTGCGGGCGCAGGGGGCGGGGTGTCAGGGGCGGCGCCGGGCGGGGGGCCAGGGCGGGGCCGCCACCGCCCGCGCGCGCGCGCGCACCTCGCACTTGTGGATGACGGAGCCGTAGGCCTTGGACTCCGTGCGGTCGCCGTAGGTGCCCGAGCGCAGGCCCCGCGCCTCCGTGCCGAGCTCCTGGCCCGAGTCCGTGCTGGCCGACTCCTCGCTCTCCTCGGGGGCCTCGCCCTTTTCCAGCGTTGGACCCTCTTCCTTGACCACCGCGGGCACGGCGCCCTCCTCCTCTCGTTCTTCTCCCTTCCTGGCTGGCTCCACCTCAATTTCTGCCACAAGAGGGGCAGGCGCTGAGGAAGCCGACCTGGCAACTGGCCAAGTGAGGCCTGGGCACGGCTCATCTCTGCACACAGCCTCTCTCTGCGTGGGCGCCTCGCAGGGGCAGGGCAATGTCTGGGAGCCGCAGATAAATGGTCCCCAGCACCGCCAGGGCAAGCCCAGGGGAGACCAATGACCGGGACAGTTGCCGCTTGGAGGATGCAGATGGGCCTCAGTCCACCGGGGGCCCCATATTTGGCGACACAGGTGGGAAGGGTGCTATCAGCCAACAAGCACTGGGGGCGGGGGCTGGGGTGGGTGCCATGGGCGGCCAAGTTCCGCCACGGTGCTCAGCCCAGGGAAAAACAGCAGGGCCAGTACTGCGACAAGGACACTTCTGTGCTAAAGGGAAGCATGGCCAGGGTGTACAACCAAGAAACTGATGTCACAATTCAAGGATGAGGAAAGATGTCGGCCCAAACGCTGATGTGAAAGAGCGACTCACAGTGAGATCAGCTGAGGGAGGCAGAGAGCTGGCGGAAGGGGGTGTGTGTGTGTGTGTGTGACGTGTGAGTGGGGGACGCCTGTGTGAGGGCGGGCGCCCCAGCTGGCGGAGGGTACCTTGCTCTGAGCTCTCTGACAAGGCAGCCTCGGCCTCAGCAGCAGCCATGCCACTCGTGGGGTCCGGCTTGAGCTCCACAGGCTCCCGGGGGGCATCGGCCTTCTCCGTCTGCTCTGCACCTGGGGTAGGGGTGTGGGGGCATCCGGGGCTGGACTGGCACCCTCTGTCCAGGGGCCGGTCGGCTCTCTTGGACCAGACCCCTGGAAGCGGCTATGGCCCCGGGGGTGGGGGGAGCACGTCCAAGCTCGGGCTGCTTGAGTCTCTGCTCTGGTTTTAACAGATGCCCCAGAAAAAATAACTGGTGGTTTTGGGTAACCTGAGCTCAAGGGATGCAGTTGCCTGTGCCTCCCTCCCTCCCTCCCCCAGGAGCCTCCTGAGAAAGCTGCTCACTGCGCTGGAGCCCACGCTGATGGCAGGTGATGGACAGTCAGCCAGGTCCTCAGCATCACAACTCACCGCTGGCCGTGCTCTCGGCCTGGCCGCCTCGCTCCTCTTTGGGCTCCCTGCCCAGGCCCGCGGGTGGACTGCTTCTGGCCAGGTCCAGCTCGCTCAGTGTAGTGGCAGCCGCCTTCTCTTCTTTGGCTCTCTTGTCCCCCACTGGAGATGGAACAGGACAGACCTGCCATTTCCCATCAGGTGTCCTCCACTTGGTGGGGTGAGGTAGCCCAGAGCTTGCCAGCGCTTCCAGACCTCCCTGGGGATACATCTAAGTAGCGGTTTGTTGGTTTGCTCATTCAACAGATTATTCATAGGCACCGACATCACATCAGGCTGCCGCTGGGCCTGGGGTACAACAGTCATGGTTGCTGCTCCCACGGGGCTCGCAGACTGGTTGGGGAGACAGTCGTCACACGTGAAATGACGCTGATCAGAGATGGGTGCTTACAAGGAGAGGAGCGTGGTTCTCTGAAGTGTGCCACGAGGCATGTGGCCCACACTGGGCCGCAGGGGGCCTTCCTGAGGCACTAAGGGGGGCAGGAGGACGGGTGTGGGAGGGGAGACCTGCCGGAAGAGGGAAGTCCTGGGCAAAGGCCTTGAGCCAGGCATGGCTGCCGGTGCCCTCAGGCAGGGAGGGCAGACGGGGCCCCTCTGAGAGGCGTTCTCAGGCTTCGCCGCGGCTGCTCCCCACGAGATCCTCACAACACAGGCGAGGCCAAAGAGGTGACACAGAGAGGCGGGGGCAGAGCTCCCATCAAAAGCCACCTGTTCAGGAACAGCCTGCCAAGAATCTTA
Organism: Mesoplodon bidens; assembly: GCF_964165515.1. NCBI lineage: Eukaryota > Metazoa > Chordata > Mammalia > Artiodactyla > Ziphiidae > Mesoplodon > Mesoplodon bidens. Next base: position 174,778,370 of record NC_138177.1, on the reverse strand, counting down.
CCTTCCAAGGCCGAGGCCTCCATACTCTCCCCAGGGCTGGCAGCCGGCTCAGCCAGTGACTTGAGGGCATGGCAGGCCGTGATGATGTCCTGCATCTGCAGGAAGCTGGCCACAGCCAGCACATCGTCCACGTTCTCAGAGCTCAGGCTCAGCTTGGCCGTGTACATAAACTCCAGCACCTGCCCCAGGCCTGCCAAGGACACAGACAGCCATCACGGACCCACCTCGAGGCCTGGCACCAGCAGCCTGTCCAGCTGCTCCACTCCGTGGCAGGATCCAGGGATTTGTGAAAAGCAGAGTGGCAGTGGCAGCCCACTGTCTCCCCATCTCCTGGGCCAGTGGAGAGGCGGGCAACCTGGGGATTCTCAACCCAGACAACAGCCTCCAAAAAGAAGCACACCCATAGAGGGCGGAGGGTGTGAGTGCCCACCCTGAACACTGTCTGCCCATCCACTGCACTTCACCACCAGAGGACAGAGTCTTTCACCACTGGCTTTCATCAGGGCTCTGCCACAAACTCTCTACCTGACCTCCAGGCCAGTCACCTGACCTCTCTGGGCCTCAGTTTCCGCATGTGTAAAATGGGGGAACGACACCTTGCCTGAACTTCTGGCGGCGTGGCACGTCATTCTGGGTTGGGAACCTGAACCTAGGACCAGTTAGCTCCTTCCTCAATCCCAGGACCTTCCTGACACCCCTCCCGCTCCCAACCCTTGCCATTCCCGTCAAGGTGAGCACTGGGGTAGGGGGTTGAGGACTGACTCAGCAATGGAAAGGGACCAGGGCTCAGAGCCCTGCCGCTCTCTGTCCCTCCTGATGAGCCTGTCCTGTGTTCACTCCGGAGCTTAGCATGAGCCCTTCCTGCCAGCTCTCCCCTTACCACCCCACTCCCCGTCAAAAGAGGGCCCACAAATGTGGTAAGAACTTGGTACCCACGCACTCATGGCCGAGTCTCGTGTGGGAGGTCTGGCGCACCCCACAGCTGGAAGGTGCTGCTCAAAGGAGGGCCTCGCGTGGCACGGGGCCCGCCACAAGCTCGGCCCTGGACCCAGTGGGGTACCTGCCGCGTTACTGATGTCCAGGTGCACCACATCCTTCTGGTCCACGAAGAGCATCTTGAAGTACTCGCTGCAGGCCGCCAGCACTGCTTTATGAGCCTTAAAGTCAACACCATCCACCACAAAAGTGCAGTCACACAAAAGCCCCAGTTGCCGCTGCTGGTTCAGCTGCTCCAAGACATGCTGGCTGTGCTGGGGAAAATCCATGGCTGGGGAAAGCCACAGAGCCCTCGAGTTAGCACGAGGGAGGACACCAACCAGCCCCAACAGCAATCCCAGCACTCCCAGGTGAGAAGCAGGGGGATGGGTGGGAGGGTGAAACCAAATCCACAAAGGGCAGGTGCCTCTGCAGGCCCAGACCGACCAGGGGGCTGGCTTCTAGATTCCTGTGCTGACTGGTCAGGAAAGTTCCAAAACCCAAAAAGCATGGAGGGACCAACACAAAACAGCCACCTTTGTGCCTTGCCAGGTAATGACATTAAAGAATCAAAAACCAGGCACACACAAAACACTGATTACTGTCAGCATTTCAAAAAAAAAAAAAAAGACATGGTCGCCTAACTTTTTTTTTTTTACAAAAAGAATGCATGACGTAATCTTAGACTAAAAGACAGATCTTTCTCGACTGGATAGATTTGGCTTCGTGAAAACCTTTCTATTTTGTTCTTATTTTTCTCAGTTTGTCACGTACAGGTGAAATATGCGCTTGGGAAGGCAGACATTTCATCATCCAGCATCTCAGGAGTCAGCCCCCCTCCCGCTGCACCCACAGGGGTCTGTGCAGGTTCCCTTGTCCTCGGCAAAGCCTGGCCCTGGGGGGTGAGGATCCATCTCTCTCCCACTTCCCCCACCTCTGATTCATGGGCTCAGGGAACTACACAAGAGCTGGTGAGTCTTCTGCGTCCAGAAACCTCTCTAGGCTGTCCCTCGAGAAACAATGAACTCTGATCCTGAGCCCAGGAGTTGCTGGCCTGGCTGCAGTTTCTCTGTCAAAGGCCTCACTTGCTGCCTGGAAATTCCACAACTGTCTCAAGTAAAAATGCTCACAAAAACTCCATGGCCTGGTGCCAAATCATCCTGAACTGCACAAGCCAGGACTAAGTAAGTATCTAAAACGGCTCTCCCCTCCCCCTCAACACCACACCAGAGTCAGTCTCAGGATTGGCATTTTCTAGGGAAAAGAAGCAGACTCTCCTTTCAAGAAAGAGCCAATTTCTAAGTAAACGTCAGTGCCCACTCCTGGGACCACATTACATAGATCCAACCGGGCTGGGCTGTCACACCCTGGCCTGGAATCTGATAAGTGACAGTGGTTTCTCTTCCAGTTCCTTCTAGAACCTTTCCTCTGAGGCCTGGGTCTGCTCAGAGCTGCCCTAGGAGGCTTCTGGGCAGGTGAGCATGACCCTGGGAGGCTCTCGGCCTCCAGGTTTCAGCAGCCACTCACTGGCTCCAGCTGTTCCCCTGTTACATCAGCCTCTTGGGGCTGAGTCACCGCGCTGCAGCTCTGGAGCTGCAGTGACCATGTATGGCCGTCTAGCTGTGATGAGACATAACGAAAGCCACGCCCCCGCCCACGTGGCTTAGCCAGCACAGATCGGCTTTGAAGGATGCAAAGCCCACCCACCCATGGTGTCTGGAAACTTTTCGTAAGTGGAAGGGTGTATTTGCTGAACTGGGAGAAGTCACCGAGTAGGTGGGTAGGGCTCCATCAAGTAAGGGGGGACAGGCAGTGGCAACAGGCCGTGTGCCATGGGGTGCCAGCCCCTGAGTCCCTGAGTTCAAAGTTGCTGCTGTTAGAGACTTGAAAACACCCTCTGTCTCCGTCCAGTGTCCCCAGGACTGTCCTTTGGTCCCAGCCTCCACACACAAGCTCCCAGCCAGAGGCACAGCTTCTTGGACCGCTCAGATCATAAGTGGCTGAGGCTCAAGCTCTTAGGTATAAGCAGGGGAGAGCCGGAAGCCAGGCCCAGCGTCAAGAGGTCAGGCGCAAGGCGGCTGGGCCCTCTGCGTCTGCTGAACAACCTGCTTGGTGACAAACCAGCCGGCACAGCACGGAGCTGCCGGAGCAAAGGCTGCTACTGACCAGGACACTCCATAAAGGCATCCTCCTCTAGGTCTTCAGTCCCTAGAAAAAGCAAGTTCTCATTCGTGACCTCAAGGGATGCAAGGGAGAAGTTCAGCTGTTCTGTTCCTGAGCAGGTCAAAGCTAAAACAGAGAAGTTTTGGAGGACATGGAAAAGAACCAGTGTACAGCCTGTAGGGTTAAACAGGCAGGCTGGGCACTTAGGCCTAGGACCTAAAGGGGGTACACACAGGCTTAAGGTGTAAATGGAACCAAAGGCAGGTGGTAAGGAGAGGCCTGGGCCAAACCGACCTGAGCTGTCTTCTCTCTGCTGTGGAAAAAGCCACGTGAGCAGACAAATGTGTGCACGTGTGCATGGGCAGCCCCTGAGCTCCCATCACCAGTTCACCCTCTTTGTCCTCAGGTGAAATACCCCCCAGGTGCAGAAAGGGAGGGCCCACCAGGGCCCGCAGGTGCCTTCTCAACCAGCTGCAGAATAATCCCCTTCAGAACTTTCCAATCAGATCCAAACTCTTCCCTCCTGGCAGTGGGCCTGGCTCCCTCACCTTCACCAGGAGCCAACCCAAGGACTGAACTGGGAGGAAGAACCTCCCAGGCTCAGAAACAACTGGGGAGCACTGGCTGAGCACCCATGCCCTGCGTGCCCCCCCGCCCCCCCCCCCAGAGGTACAGATTTGTTCCCAGGCCCCTGGGCTGGAGCCTGCTGAGAGCAGAACCCTCCAGCCAGAAAGCGATCTGACTTACTGGGAAGATAAACATGAGAAAAGACTCCTGGCCAACAGGGTGGAAGGGACCTGCCAGCCCCAAGTGGTTACTGGCCTTGCCTGGGACCAAGGCCGAGAGGAGCCCAGGGGGTGGGGGGTGGGGTGGGGGGCGGGACACGTTGGGGCGGGGTGCACTCACTTCCAGAGGCCTTGGGAGAAGGCTGGTACAGGTCCCTGCGAGAGGGTGGGCGGTGGCCCAGCACCCCAGACCCTCCCCGCCCCACACACGGGGGAGCAGCTGCACGCCATGAGTAATGTTTTCCACCCAAAGCTAACTGCAGTGTTCTGATGCGAGACGCCCGCCCAGAAGTGGGCTCCGCCCCAAATGTGGGTGTCGGGAGAACACCAGAGGCTTCTGGAATCCCTCTGAAGCCTCCAAAGCTGTTCCAACAAGAGAAACAGTCCTCAAAGGGCATCTATTCTGACAAAATCAAAGAAAGAAATGGACGAGAGAGAAAACACCCGAAGATAAAAGGGAAGGAGGAAGCAGGGAAGGATGGGGGAAGTAGGGAGAGGAACCAGCAGGAAGGAAAAAGGGGAAAAAGGCCATCCCCACCAACAGATAAACAGCGCTAAAACATGCACTCACAGGCCCCATCTTGTGCCCGGCCCCCCCAGGGGGTGTGAGGGCCCTTGCGGGGCTTGCCGAGCGCTAAATGGTGTCACTTGTCAGCAGCACCGTGGATTTTATAATCGCACAGCCCCCAGGGGCAGTGGAGCTCAGAGCCCCCAGGCTGTGGTCCAGTGCTCACCCACTCACCTCCCCCAGCTGCCTGCCTGCTACGAAGCTCCAACAGCCCCTCTCTTCTCCCCAAGACGGTGCGGTGAGCCGGTGAGGGGCACCTCCAGACCTAGGTGAACTGTTATTCTAGAATGAGCATGCAGTCCTCTGACTGTCTCCTGTCTCCTCTTTTATACTCTACAGTGAAAGGAACCCACCAGGATCTGGCCAAGCTTAGAGGGGACCAGGAAAAGAGGGGAGCGCGTGGGGCAGGATGCACCTGCCTGGGCCACACAGAGGGACATGGGGGCCCCAGGGGCGGGCGGCGATGTGGGAGCCGCGTCCCCAGTGCACGCAAGGAGGGGGCATCGTCTGAGGAGACCCGAACACAGTAACAAGATCAGCAGCCAGCCCGCTGCTCGTTACCCGCGGCAGGGATCGAGTGCGGTTCTGCCGGCCCACCCGTGGTGTGCGGTGCCCCTCCGCTAAGCACGAGAGTGGGGTCCCTTCCTCCTCGTTTCATCTTGCTTCAAGGGTGCTACGTGTGGGCCTTAGTTAAAGCTGCTTCTAAGAAAGACCCCCAAAACTTAGCACAACAGAAAACTCACACAGAACTAGACCGCAGAGCCCATCGAGCCCAAAGCCCTCGTGTTTCCAACCAACTCCGGCCTGCGAGCGGGCACCTTCCATGACACGGCCGTCTGCTCGGTCCATATCCCTGACTGACGGGGCAGACCTCGGTGTCAGAGGTGGGATGCTCCCCTGAGGACAAGTAGCCTAGCTGGACACAAGCCCTGGCCAGCCTCACAAGGAATTCATTTGGGAACGAAAACGTGAGAGACCTGGGGAAGCCCCGCAGTGTGGATGCAAACAGGCAACCCAGACATGGATGTGCGGGCACCGTGGGCGCAGTCTCTGAGGACGGCCGCCAACAATTCCTCCCATCTGACCACACCTGCCGTGAGACTCCAGCTGAACCTGGGTGGCCCTGGGATGACTGACCAACGGGATGCAGTGACTCTGTGCCAGTTCCAGCCCTGGCCCTTAAGAGGTCTGGAAGATTCTGCTTTGCTTTCTTGGAACCCGGCCACCCCACGGCAGGGATGGCCGGGCGCTCCTGTTGGGGGGAGAGGACACATGGAGGGGCCCTGGAGGAGACACCAATGTGCACGGGCCCCCTGAAGAAGAGCTGAGATGCCCCAGCTGACAGCACCAGGGCTCCAGCCCAGCCACCGGCTGAATGCTGGCACACGAGTGACCTCAACACCTTGTAGAACAAAAACAACTGCCCAGTCGACCCACAAAATGGGGAGAAATAATAAACCGCTGATGGTTAAAGATACTAAGTTTCGAGGTGGTTTGCTTACAGCAAGAGATAACTGATACAGATGGTAAAACTGTAAAGAAAAGGGGATGATTAACAAAATATTTCAGGGTAACAATTCTCTCTGGGTGGGAGGAAGAGCAATTAGGGTCTTCTGAGATCCTGGGAGTGCTGTATTTCTTTATTGGGATACACCTAGATTTATTATTTAAACTAAATATGTGCATTTCATATACCTTTATACGGGAACATTTTTCAAAATTTAACAAAATTTGTAACAAGAAAAAAGTGAGGTAAAAGTGCCACACTCAATCCGTGCAGAGATGGGATGTTTCCAACCATGTTCCCAGACGCTCTGGCCAGGGCTGCCCTGAGGAGGGGAAAGAGCCGCAAAGGCGGACAGGAGTGAGGGGCGGTGGAGCGCCGGAGAAAACACAATCCATCTCACTTGCCTTTCGGATCCAAAACATCCACACACACACTGCTGCCGCGAGAAAAGTTTCTCCCTGGGTCATGAAATCCACTCTGCTCAATTCAACAAAACCTGATTCCCAGATCCCCACAGTAACAACAAAATGGCATTTATGGAGGGTCTTCAGCACGCCAAGCAGCACGGCACCACGTGTGGCACAGTCCAATCACCTAAACACTAAGAGCATGGCTACACCGGGCCCCAAGCTCCGCCCTGCCGCCCCCAGCAGTTAGGACCACGCAGGCAGCAGAGCCTCTGGGGCCAAGGCCAAGTAGGCTCACCTCCAGGTCCTGCCTCCTACCACACCCGCCAGTGACCCACAGCAAAGCTCTCCTCTGGCACAGTGGAGCCAGGGGGACTACTTCCCACGTTCTTTACAGGATTAAGCTAGGTAACGTAAGCTAAGGGCCTGCCCAGTGCCTGGCACATGGTAAGCACTCAGCAAACGACTGCTACCAGGAAGCAGAGATGCTGACTCTCTATTTTTTTTAGGCCAAAGACTACATCAGATGGTTTCTACATATCCTTTTACGCTGGGCACCTCGGGTGTACTCAAAAACTACTTGGCTGGGCTTCCCTGGTGGCGCAGTGGTTGGGAGTCCGCCTGCCGATGCAGGGGACACGGGTTCGTGCCCCAGTCCGGGAGGATTCCACATGCCGCGGAGCGGCTGGGCCCGTGAGCCATGGCCGCTGAGCCTGCGCGTCCGGAGCCTGTGCTCCGCAACGGGAGAGGCCGCAACGGTGAGGGGCCCGCGTACCGCAAAAACAAAACAAAACAAAACAAAAACTACTTGGTGACTTGAACCTTGTTTAGATGTTGTAATCACAACCCATTATTCCTTCTAAATGCAGTCTGGAAAAATCCCGGAGCCCAATTAACATGAAGAGACGGGGGGCACTGGGCAAGAACCACTCAGAGCGATTTTCTCTGTCAGGGAAGCACTTTATATTGAACAACTGTTCCATAAACCCCAAGGGTGCTCCTGGCTGAAGGCTGGAGCGCCTGCCCAGAGCTCTAAGTGGGTCCACAGAGCAACGCTCCATCTCAGAGTCCAATGGGCACCTGTCAAACATGAAATATTGCCCAGGTTATTAGCAAGCGCTGAACTGCATGCATTTCCAAACTGCCGCACAGAGGGAAACCATTAGCTAGGAAACAACTGGCCACCACCAGGAGACGCCCTCCAACCTTGATGAACAACGGTCCCCAGCTCCCGGAACATGCTGTGCCAGCTGCAGGCCTGGGCAGGAGACAGCCATCCAAGGGCCTCGAGGCACCTGAGAGCGGGTGACAGGGATCAGCGTTCCTGACTTTCCAGAAATACTGGTGGCTCGTGTACATAACCTGGCACACACAAACTCAGGCCAAGGGAACGGAAGTTCCCGGCAGGCCAGCCCTGCGAACATGACAGCAACCCGCTCAACTCCACCAACCCACCTGCTGTGTCAACCCGTCCCTCTTCAGCGCAACGTGGCAGAGAAGCAAACATCAACAAAACCAGCCGGACTGGAACTTTCCTCCTTGCCCAGCAAACACAGCTCTTATAGTAAGCTTGTGTTTCTCCAACTTTTAAAGTCCATTTCCACCTTGTAGAAACACACAAACCTGACTCAGCCCTTCCCGACAGCCCCAAACGCTTCATCTTCTCCTGAATAGTGGCCCCCACCCTAAAAAAGCACTGCTTCCTTCTACAGGATGCTCCCTGCCAAGACTTAGTACCGTTTGCTTTGTTGAAGTTTGTGTTATAAAAAACAATGACTTTTTTCTAAATCTAAAAATAATGTCTGAATATAAAATTAAACTGTGCTATTGACTTTGCTTTTCAAACTAAACAACTTGTACTATCTCTAAATTTAACCACACTTTTGAAGAGGGACTGGACATCCCTTTCCTTGACCCCCGATGGACCCCACTGCTCTAGGAACGTGGCTGAGCGGGAAGGCTGGCTGGCCCTGAAGAAAGTGTGTCCTGTACCCCAGCACCTGTGCCAGTTTAGAACCCATCATGCTAGTACTTGCTCTGGGGACTCTTGAAGCTTGACACGGGATAAATCAAGGGCCTTGCTACCAAAAAGACAAAACCAGAACATGTGGCACTGGCATGGGGTCTGATCATTCTCCCAACGTCCCCCCTGCTCTCCTCTGCCCAGTACTGCCTGAGTGGTGGTGGCACATGGACACAGCCTGAAATTATACTGGTAGGTGGACTCCCCTACCAAGTTTAATAACCTCATTGCTGGGCAGGCCGACTTCTTGTTTCTTCCTTACAGCTGTTTACAGCACCTACCCTAGGACTTTGCCCTCAAATCAAGTTGGGGTACAGGCCTGCTATAGAACGAGTTCCTGGCCTTGTTGAATATGACCAACTCAAGGTCAAAATATTCTGTGGACCCTCATGAAATGATCATTGTACTTTGGGTGCTTGTTAAGTGAAAAAATATAGACAAAAACCACTATGAAAAATGAATTTCCCGTCTATTAATCACAACAGCATTAATATGTATTTGAGAAACAGTTCTATGTAAGTGAATGATAAATCTCCCCTAATATACAGAAGATCTGTGGTGTGATACAGCTGCACAACTACTCATACTTACTGCATTCCCCCTAGGGGTCCTCAGTCCATAAATTAAGAAACAGATATAAACAAAGACCAAGGAATTTCTCAAACATTTAATGAGTGCCTACTCTGTGCTCACCTTAGGGACAGGATTCTCACTTTGAGCCTAGCGGGGAAGACAGGCAATAAATCAATATAATACATAATGTCACATACTAAGTGCTGTGAAGAAAACCAAAGCAAGCCGAGGCAGAGGCTATTAACTATCTAAGAGAAGGGTCAAGGAGGACCTCTCTTGAGGAGGTGACATTTAAACAAAGACCAGAATGAAGAGTGAGCCATGCTACCATAAGCCCAGGGACCGTTACAGTAGGTACAAGGTAGAGCAAATGCAAAGGTCCTGAGACAGGTGTGACCTTGGCAAAAGGGGCCGGCGTGCCTGAAAAGGAGGAAGCGAGTGAGAGGATGAGAAGCGCTGAGGTCGGCAGCAGGAGAGGCTGAGATCACTCAGGGTTTTAGAGGCCAGTTAGGCTTTGGAGTTCTAAATATGCTGGGGCGCCCTAGGAGGGTTGAGAGCAGAAGAGTGACTGCAAGGGGGCAAGCGTGGACATAGGAACACCAGGAAAGAAGCAAGAGAGGGAGGTGGCCTCCACCAAGGTGGAGGTGGAAAGAAGTAGTCAGATGAGGGATATGTTTTGGTGGAGCCAACATATGGCTGATCAAGTAGATGCGGGTTTTGAGAAAAGAAAGGAGTCAAGGGCTTCCCTGGTGGTGCAGTGGTTGAGAGTCCGCCTGCCGATGCAGGGGACACGGGTTCGTGCCCCGGTCCGGGAGGATCCCACATGCCGCGGAGCGGCTGGGCCCGTGAGCCATGGCCGCTGAGCCTGCGCGTCCGGAGCCTGTGCTCCGCAACGGGAGAGGCCACAACAGTGAGAGGCCCGCATACCGCAAAAAAAAAAAAAAAAAAAAAAGGAGTCAAGGATGACACCCAAATTTTTAGCCTGAGAAACCTGGCCAAGTGGCAGTGCCACTTACTGAGGTGAGGAGTGATTGTGGGAGCAAAGGTTTAGTGGGAGGAAAGCAAGAGTTCTGTTTTGGCCAATTACAGTTGAGATGTCAACAGCAGAGATGGTTGAACAGATCTCTTCACTTCCTTCTGGTCTTTGCCACAAGACGGAATGGGACCACCCTGGGAGAGATTACTGTACAAAGAAGAGACAAGACCTATGGACCCAGACTCAAAGCCCATGCATTTGAATCCTGGCTCCAATATTACCAAGGGGGGCTCAAGCAAGCTTCCCTGAGTTCTAGATTGCTCACCCATTAAATTGGAGAACCACCATATACACAACGGCTCTGAGGATTAAAGAAGATAAATAACAGGGAGTATTGCACAAATCCTGGCAAAAGTAGAATTAGATATTTTTTCTCTAACAAAGTCTGTGACTGATACACAGTGAGACAAACAAGGAAACAATGAATTAATTAAAACAAACCAGGTTATCCCAGTGAAGTCCCTTTACCAGTGAATCGCATGGCTCCTTTCGGACAAGGCAGCTGGTCAAGGCCTCGGGAAGGCAGCTGGAGACCAAAGCAGCCACACTCTAGTCCAACGTGACAAAAAGCACGTGGACCGTGTCCCTACCCGGCTTCAAACGTCTGCTGTCAGGCCCTTGTGATTGTGTGACTTCGGGCAGAAAGCCTGGGAAGAATCACCCACTCAAGTCAAATATAGATGGATTCGGGGTCCAATCTTTGCATGTGGTGGGCTGAGGGGACAGGGGAGTGGACAGGACTTTCAGGTCAACTGCAGAGCACTGCCCAGCGCGGGGGCCCTGCTGGGAGCTGGCAGCTCCCGGGGGAGTAAGGCCAAGGCTGTGTGGGCACCCACGCTCGAGGACCTTCCCCCGGAGAGAAAGACCCAGACTGTCACTACCCACCGATGAGAGCTGAAAGGTGCCACCGAGTGCCAACCTGGAAGGAAGTGGCGCCTAGTACATCTAAAAACACACGAACCAAGGCAGGAAGGGCGTCCAGGTAAAGATCAGCACAAGCAACGGTGTGGATGCACGACAAAGAGTGGTGTGCACGCCTGGGGACTGGGCCGGGGGAGAACAGCACGCTTCACATCATGAGATTAACAAACGAGTGGAAAAAGTGGTGAGAAATGCAGCTGGAGGGACAGGCTGGAGGCCCCACCTATCATACCAGGACTTAGCTTCATCCCCAGCTGATGGGAGTCATGCCAGGGGTTTAAGCAAGGGAAAGCCACGGTTAGGCTCACATTTCTGAAAGGTCACTCTGGCTGCATGAGTAAGGAGAACAGGCTGAAGGGGCAAGAGCAGAAGCAGAAAAACAACTCAGGAAGTCCCGCGGCGCTGGACCCTCAGGACGTGAAGAATGGGACGACGTCACCCCCCGCTGGCACCAGGAGGATGTGGCTGGTGCCCAGAATCCAACACAATTACTGTGGATCTTTCTGAGCAGCCTGTGCGAGCGGCCCTCCTGCTGAATATTATAACGTCCTTTGAAGGTTTTAAGTACCTCTTCCTCGAGTGCCTCAACGTCCCTTAATATTTAGTACCCAACCGTTCCTGGGAGAAGCTGGGCCATGATGCTCGTCCAAACCCACATCCCAGGCTGAGAATTCCTACCTCTTACTCACGTTTCAAAGAAAACGCCCACATCTCAAGAAAGTGGTAACGGGGATCCCCTCAGAGCAGCAGGGGAAGGGTGGAAAGGACTTACACTTTTCACTCTGTATCCTTTCTGGATTTTTTGTTCGTTTGTTTTGTTTTACCATTTGTAAATGTTATCTATTAAAATATTAAAACTGAGAAAGTAAAACGAGGAGGGAAGGAGAGAAGAAAGAAAAAAGAGAGAAAAAAAGAAAATGTCCACGACGTCAGAGTTTCTTTGTTTCTATTCACCGTAAAACCTTTCAGACATTTTCTACAAGACTTGGTGACTGAAAACTTCTCAACAGGAAAAATTTCTCATAAGGGAAATGGAAAATTATGATAATTTGCACAAAGAATGTGTCACTCGGGAAAACATGATGAGCAAAAATTCCTTAAGGGGACAAAATGGAAAATCCCCTAGAGGAGCAGCTGGTAGCCTTTTCCAGACCCAGATGAACCCCTCCGACACTTCGAAGGCACTGAAGGCCTCTCCTGGGAGAGTCACACACACTCAGGGGGCTGACTGACTCCCCACACCCGGTTAAAACCCCTGCCTTGGAATCCAGCCAAAGCTGGTTAAGTCCCTCAGGCAAGAGTACTTAAATCTCTGCACCTCCATTTCCTTTCTGTAAAATGCAGATGATGATAAAAGTTTCCACTTCACAGAGCTGCCGCTGATCATCATCATTCTTATATGACTACATATAAACCCATGCCAGCAACATCGATCTATTACAGGAAAACGGGGAACCCAATGCTCTCCTCCTGGCCCTACCTTCTAAAAATGGAGGTAAAATCTCATCAGTAACCCAGGCACCCACGACAGATAAAGCTTCAACCTGAAAAAAGGTCAGGAAAAGGCCCTGCAAACTGCAATGCTTATTCCACTCAACCGTAACCATAAGGCAAGGCAGAGGTGCTTTGTACTTGAAGGCAAAAGCTACCTTCTTTTTTTTAATTTAAAAAATTTATTTATTTATTTATTTATGGCTGTGTTGGGTCTTCGTTGCTGTGTGCGGGCTTCAGGTGCGGCGAGCAGGGGCTACTCTTCGTTGTGGTGCGCGGGCTTCTCATTGCGGTGGCTTCTCTTGTTGTGGAGCACGGGCTCTAGGCACACAGGCTTCAGTAGTTGTGGCTCGTGGGCTCTAGAGAGCAGGCTCAGTAGTTGTGGCGCACGGGCTTAGTTGCTCCGTGGCATGTGGGATCTTCCCGGACCAGGGATTGAACCCATATCCCCTGCACTGGCAGGTGGATTCTTAACCACTGCGCCACCAGGGAAGTCCCGCTAACTTCTTTCTACAAAGAACATGATGATTTTGGAGGAGCAACGAGGCTTTCATTGAGGAAGAGAATAGACTATACCAAGTCCAAAGGAAGGATGAGTTGTCCCATGGTATTAGTTAAGATCAAGAATCCAAAGCAAAAGAGAAAAGTAGGTTGAATACTAATTATGAGGAGGTAGACGTATATGGACTTCAATGTAGCATATGCTTTTCATGTGACTGTCTTTTTCTGGGTTTGTTTCCTCATTACGATTAGTAACTGTGAAGGTCCCTTCTACTGTTAAGATTTAATAAATGTTGAGTAACTGATTTCATTAATAAGATTATAAATGCATGCATTTGAAGTGTAACAGACACCATGTGAATGACAATAAAAATGAGATATTTATCTAGCATTTAGCAGAGTTTTTTTATTTCATCTAAAACTTTCCCTATATTGGAAATCTTAAGATTTCCAACTATGAACATGAACTATATAGGACATGAACATCAACTACGAACTGTATACAAATATCTATGAACTATATAAGCCAACATCAAGTCGTACATTTACTATTCCAAATAGGATTAAACTAAAGTTAATATTCTGTAAAACTTGACTGGGCAAAACTAAATGTGTAAGAGGATATTTTAGAGGAATATTCTAAGAGACCTCAAAAACTTAAGATAGGCCTGGAGAGAAAGTGGTCAAGAATTCAACGTCTCAATTTCCAAGGATTTCTTAAAACTGTGAGGCTACTCAAATCCAGATGCTGAGTGTCGCTCCAGAAGACAGTGTTTGGACAGCAGCCCTGGGAGGATTAGAAGCAGCTCAGGCCCCAGCGCCGGCCCTTGAAGAAACAGCGCTGCGGACCTCCTGCCCCTCCCACCCACCACCTGCAGCGGCGTGAGGCCTTTTAATGGATGACTTGCAATCCTGGAGGTTTTTCAGCCAGCTATTTTGAAGTGCAAGCTTCTGAGAGAAACTTGGAAACCACCCTAAGTGCTGCCTGGTTCTAGGGCAGGCAGGCTGAGAGACAAAGACACAGAGAAAGAAAGAGAGAGAGAGAGAGAGAGAGAGCACCCGCACGGCCATGTAAGGAAGCCTGCCAGCCCCAAGGGGCTGCTTATGGGGACTAGGGTGGAGAAGTGAGGGTACACAAACTTAATTCTTAGGGGTATGAAAGACTGGTCAGAAACCTAAATGTTCTGTTTCATTCACATTTCTACCCTTATCTTCTCAACTTCCCAAATGCAAATATAAATTGGGGGAAACTGTTTACAGCCTATATGCAAAATAAGGGTTAATAGTCCTGATATATCAAAGGCTCTTAAAATTAATCAACAATGAAAACGTACATCCACACAAAACCTTTAGACAAGTGTTCACAGCAGCGTTATTCATAATAGTCAAAAGGTCAAAACAGCCCAAATGTCTCTCAACTAATGAATGGATAAATAAAACGTGGTATATCCATACAATAGAGTATTATTTGACAATAAGAAAAGTACTGATATGTGCTACAACCTGAATGAACCTTGAAAATATTATGCTACGTGAAAGAAGCCAGCCACAAAAGGCTACAAGTTGCGTGATTCCCTTTATATGAAATGCCCAGAACAGGCAAATCCATAATGATAGAAAGTGCTTGCCTAGGTCTGGGGGAGATAGAGGTAAATGGGGAGTGACTGCTAATGGGCTGCGGGTTCCTTCTGGGGACAATGAAGATGTTCTGGTGGTGACGGCTGCACAACTCTGTGAATAAACTAAAAGCCATTGAACTGAACACTTAAAATAGGTGAATTGTATGGTATGAGACTGTCTCAATAAAGCTGTTATTAAAATTAAACAACAAGAAAAAATCTCCCAACAGAAAAATGAGTCAGAGAAATGAACAGGCAATTCACAAAAGAAGAAATACGAGTGGTCAATATACTCGATACAGAAAAAAGATGTTCAACCTCACTAATAATCAAAGAAATATGAATAAGTACAAGTTACCACTTCCAGTTTCAAACTGGCAAAGACTGAAGAGACTGAGTTTCCACTGTAGGTCAGTGTATGTCCCCAGCGAGCAAGGAGCAGAAGGCAGTACACTGGGTCAGACCTGTCAATACCGATGTAAGTTCTAAATACATTCATTGGTTAGGTACAAATAAATGCTTGGATGTAAGTAACTGATCAGACAGTCCCATACAGAGGCTACAGTTTCCCAGCCTGATGGGGTATTACCCAGCTGTAAGGAAATCGTGAGTCCTGGTAAAGGACTGTGGGTGGGACTGTGGGACTGCATCTAGATAAAACAGTCTTGCTAATAATAAGTCCTGCCATGCTAAACGCTTGAGGGGAGGTTACTGCCAAGAGAAATAGTAGGCTCGCTGTTTCCCAAGGGCAGCGACCTGTGGAGAGCACACGTCTAACAGGGGCCACTAAGGGAGTAACTGGAGTAGCTGCCGTGGCAACCTGCCTGCAAAGTGTTTCATATATACATGCTACCTCATCCACACCCACAACAGTCCTCTGGGAAGGTATTAATATGATCACCCCCATTGTGCAGATGAGCAAAATGAGGCTTAGAGGGGTTGTCATCTGACCCAGGTCTCAACGACATGCCCAGATTCAAGGCCAAAGTCCACCACACTCTACAAGCTGTCCTCTTTTCACTTTAAACAAGGACAAAACCTCCGTGGACAGACACGGAATTCTGGGTTCACCAGGTCCTTAGTCTGTCCCAAAAGGGCAAATTCTCTGTCATTAATTGGCACTTACCAACTCCCTTTCCTCATACTAATCAGTGTCACAAAACATGTTATAAAAAAAAGTCAGGGGCTTCCCTGGTGGCGCAGTGGTTGAGAGTCCGCCTGCCGATGCAGGGGACATGGGTTCGTGCCCCGGTCCGGGAGGATCCCACATGCCGCGGAGCGGCTGGGCCCGTGGGCCATGGCCGCTGAGCCTGCGCGTCCGGAGTCTGTGCTCCACAACGGGAGAGGCCACAGCAGTGAGAGGCCCGCGTACCACAAAAAAAAAAAAAAAAAAAAAAAAAAAAGTCAGAAGTGAACATTGCTAAGTCTTAGTTCTAACCTGCAGAGTTTGTTGCTGCCAAATGAAACACAAAATTGAAACTCTGAAGCATCTTAATTTCTGGAAGCAGGGCACACCAGGTACCCTGGCTGGCTCTCATTACAAACGGCTACAAATACTGAAGAAAAATTGTTTGACATCTTTTAAAATGCATCGAAGAACTGGCAAGTCAGTAAGGAATACTGACAGATGAAACAAACTTAAGCAAAGGCTGGAATCCAGAGAGCAAGTGGAGCTATAAGGGTGGGCCGTGAGGGCGTTTGCAGAACTGAGCAAACTCGAGTTCTCTCCCTGCCGCCAAGAAGGGAGGTCTCTCGGGAGGGCCCTCCAGAATAAAGCTGGCCCCAAAGGGTTATATCTTAGTGGAAAGAAGATGGCACAGAAAAAGCCTATATGAAATCTTGGCACCAAATGGAGGGGTATAAAATTCTCCCTGGGAGAATCTGTAACCGTTAGATGGCCCCCAAATGGACTACAGCCCAAATTCACACATTATAAAAGGTACACTTCAGGTAGCTAAAAAGTGATCCCAGAATGAAAGTATTAAATGCAAGAAGGAGTGAGGACCAACTAAAGTAGTAAGTAAGAAATAAGTAAATCTAAACAAATACTGAACAAATGACGTCTTCTAAAATTGAAAAAGAACATACACACCTACAGAATAAAAGTTGAGGAGGGACTGTTAGGAATTAAAGTGAATTAAGGTCCTAACTGCTTGAGAGTAAAGTGTAAAGACACTGACTAATGTTAGAATTTGGTAAGTTATGTAAATTGAGAGATATACCATATTCATGGATCAGAAGATCAATATCATAAAAATGTCAACTCTATCCAAATTGATATGTAATAAATTCAATTCTAATAAAATTCAAAGCAATTCTAATAAAAGACTCCAACAATTTTTATGAATTTGATAAGCACAATCTAAAATGAAGATGGAAAAGCAAAGGGCCAAAGCTTTACCAGATACCAAGAATTATTATATGAAAACTTAGAAATTAAGTCAGTGTGATACTGGCACACAGATAGAGAATAGATGGTAAAGAGGCCAGAAATAGACCCATACATTTGTGGACACCTGATGTATGATAATGGTTACTGGTGACATTAAAGACCCACAAGAAAGGGATATATTTTTTCAACAAATAGTACTGGGACAAGCTGATGTACTTATTTTAAAAAAAGGAAGAAGAAATTAGCTCCTTATCTCACACTGTACACAAAACTAATTATAAACAGACTAAAGAACTTAATGTAAAAGGCAAAATCATAAAATGTTTGGAAGACAGTATATGGGGGAATACCTTTATAAACTTGAAGTAGGAACTTCTTAAAAAGAAACAAAAAGTGTTATTAAAAAATTGATAAATGACATTAAAATTAAGAATTTCTGTTCATTGGGGACTTCTCTGGTGGTGCAGTGGTTAAGAATCTGCCTGCCAATACAGGGGACACAGGTTCGTGCCCTGGTCCAGGAGGATCCCACATGCCATGGAGCAACTAAGCCCATGAGCCACAACTACTGAGCCTGCATGCCACATCTACTGAAGCCCGCGCGCCTAGCGCCTGTGCTCCACAACAAAAGAAGCCACCGCAATGAGAAGCCCACACACCACAACAAAGACCCAACGCAGCCAAATAAATAATTAATTTAAAAAAAAAAGAATTTCTTTTCATTAAAAAAAAAAAAGCTAGAGTGACAAGACAAGCCACAAACTGGAAGTGGATAATTACAACACATCTAACTGACAAAGGATTAGTATCAAAACAAAAAACAAGAAAAAATGTCTACATATAAATAAAAAGAAAAACAATTCAATTTAAAAAAATGAGCAAAAGATTTAAGCATGCCGCGGAGTGGCTAGGCCCGTGAGCCATGGCCGCTGAGCCTGTGCGTCCGGAGCCTGTGCTCCGCAATGGGAGAGGCCACAACAGTGAGAGGCCCGCATACCGCACAAAAAAAAAAGATTTAAGCAGTTGTTTCAGAGAAGCTGAAACCTGAATGATCCATTAATGCATGAAAAGATGCTCAACACACTAATAATCATGAAAATGCAAATCAAAACTATGAGGGGGCTTCCCTCGTGGCGCAGTGGTTAAGAATCCACCTGCCAACGCAGGGGACACAGGTTCGATCCCTGGTCTGGGAAGATCCCACATGCCGCGGAGCAACTAAGCCTGTGCACCACAGCTACTGAGCCTGTGCTCTAGAGCCCATGAGCCACAACTACTGAAGCCCCGGCGCCTAGAGCCCGTGCTCCACAACAAAAGAAGCCACCGCAGTGAGAAGCCCGCATACCACGAGGAAGACTAGCCCCTGCTCACCGCAACTAGAGAGAGCCCGCGTGCAGCAACGAAGACCCAATGCAGCCAAAAATAAATAAACAAAATAAATTTATTAAAAAAGAAAAAACCATACAAGGTATCACTGACCTTCCAACAGGTTAGTAAAAATTTTTAAATGTGATAATACCATTGTTTGGAGGATGTGAAGCAAACAGAATTGTCAGTTGAAGTGTAAACTGGGGAAACCACTTTGGAAACGATTTGGTATTATTTGGTCAAATTGAAGATGCACGCACCCTGTGATCCAGTCCTCCTCCCAGGGATGTACCCTGAGAGGCTGTACACGTGTGTCCCAGGAATGGTCACAGCATCACTGTCTGTCTCAGCAAAATACTGGAAACAAATCAAATGTCCACCAACAATAGAATGGATATGTTCTCATACAATGGAACATAATTCATCAGTGAAAATGAAATACACCTATATGTAACATGGATTAATCTCAAGAACATATGTTAAGGAAAAAATTTAGATCACTGAAAAATAACAAAATGATTTATTTAGTTCAAAAACATGTCAAATTAAACAATACATTGCTTAGCAATACAAACACATGTGGTAAAACTATAAAGAAAAGCTAGAGGTGGGAATTCCCTGGCGGTCCAGTGGTTAGGACTCAGAACTTTCACTGCTGTGGCCCAGGTTCAATCCCTGGTCAGGGAACTAAAATCCCCCAAGCAGGCTCAGCAGGGCCAAAAAAAAAAAAAGTAAAAAAAAGAAAAGCAAGAGAATGATAAAAGCCAAATTCAGTGATTAGGTGGGGGTGGGAATGGGACAGGATCAGGGAGGGGCACTCCAAAGGTAATGGTAACATTCTTTTTTGTAAACTGGGTGATGGGTACATGGGTGTTCCGTGTATCCTTTTCCTTTATATGGTACAGTATCCTTTTGTATCTACTCAATATTTAAAAAGACAATTTACAAAATTAAACCATGTTCCTTCTGACTTTAAGCAATGATTTGAAGCATTAACTTGGGCAGCTGACTGAGTTACACTAAACCAGGAAAGTCCCTGACAGGGGCCCACCCAGCCCTGAGACTATAGTAATGAGAAGTGCTTCACCACCCTGGCTCCGAAGCCGTGGAGAGATACAACTTCCCACTGAACCCTGGAGCCTTCCCTTCAGGACAGGAAAATTACTGCTTAGATTAATCGGCCAGTACAGGAAGTAGCGCGGGTGGGGTAGGGAGAACAGGTTCTGCTGCCAGACCTTTTAAGACCAGAAGCTGAGTATGTTTTTGATGTTACAATGAACCCACCAAGCCTCCCTTCGGGCTAGGTCCCTACTCTCAGCTGGAATTGCCGCCTCTGAGCCTCTGCATTCTGCGGTTTAGACATGAGTGAACAACTCTCAATTCTAACCATGCCCTTTGCTTCCTTCCTTTGAAGCTCAAGGCTGATCTCTCCAATTCATAACAAGCAGCTTTGAATGGAAGAGCCCATGCTCTGGTTTTCTGTACGTATCTGTGACTACATTATTGAGGTCAACCTTAATTGGTCCTTGGACTGTTGAGCTACTGACACCCATGAGGACCTCCGAGAGTGCCAGGCACCTATGCTGACACTCAACACACACATCTGCAGCAAATGCTGAAAGCACTCGGTGCTAAAATGCCTACTCTTTGTGACCTCTCTGATTTCAATCATTTAAATATGTGGCCAGCAAAAGAGGTAGATTATGGTCTCCAGGACAATATGCTTTGTGCATAAAATGTACTGGGAGTTTTTCATTTCCTCTAAGGTTGGGGTCCCTCCCTTTTGTGGTGTCTGTCACCCTGCCAGACACCATGTCTGAGTACCTCCGTGCCACCCACGCGGAACCATCTTGGGGGAATTCCAGGACAGGAGAGAGTGGGCCACCTTCTCTCTTCTATGGCAAACTGTTAAAACTGAAGCTCCACCCACAGAGGCTGCCCTTTCAGTGTTCTAAATGGAAGGTTCAGTATATGTGCAACAAAATCAAGCCATGTGGCACTTAAAAATGGTCTTCCCTATATATACATACAGACATATATATGCACAGAAGAGCCCGGGCACGACACGCAAACTCTGTTAATAGTTATCTGGGAGGGGAACCGGGTCAGGCGTGGGAGGGTGACTTACTTTCCCCAGTACTTTTGTTAGAACCTTCTGATTTGGGACCTCGTGCACGTATTCCTGTCCTAAACACTTTTTCCTTCCTCAGCTCTGCGCACCTTCTTTCTTGACCCTCACAGGTCAACCTCTCCAAACACATAAGAATGCTAGTTATCAGTTATGGAGTCAAGGACTTGACTAAGCACTTTACATGCATTACCTCATTAATAATTCCACCCAATAAAGTTACTCTGAGGTCATCATTATCTCCACTTCACACCCGAGGAAGTGGAGGCTTAAGAGAGGTCAAGTACTTTGCCCAAAGGCACACAGCTAGTAAGTACAAGGACCAGCTCAGGTATGCTTGGCTTAGAAGTTCATGCCTCTAACCAGCACCCTGTACCTCAGGGGTTCTTAGCTGGGGGCAATTTTGCCCCAGGAGATGTACAGCCTCCTCTGGAGACATTTTCAGCTGCCATAGTTGGAGGTAGGTGGGGGCTACTGGCATCGGTGGGCAGAGGTCAGGGATGCTACTTGCATCCTGAAGTGCACAGGACGGCCCCCAAGACAAAGACTCGCTAAGCCCCAAATGGCAATAATGTCAACATTGAGAAACCCTGCTCTACTGGAAAAAGAAAGACAGAGAAACTATCTCTGACCTAGACTCTCAGAGTTTAGGTCACAGTTCACCACGTCCACATCCCATATTACACCCGAACACCAAATAAACCATTGGGTTGTCCTCTCTTCATTAATAGCATGCCAAGCCCTCATCACACTGGAGGTCTCTCCAGCCCCACTGGCCGATCATCCATTCATCCAACAATGTTTATTGAGCATCAACTGCGTGCCAGGAAATGACCTACACAGTGGGAATACCAGGAGAAATAAGACCCTGTCTCTGCCCACGAGCTACTGGTGGTCTCACAGGGAGACGGGCAAGAAAACCTATGATCATCATAGGAGGTAAGAATGTACTCCGAGGGGCTTCCCTGGTGGCGCAGTGGTTAAGAATCCGCCTGCCAATGCAGGGGAGATGGGTTCGAGCCCTGGTCCAAGAAGATCCCACATGCTGCGGAGCAACTAAGCCCGTGCGCCACAACTACTGAGCCTGCGCTCTAGAGCCCGTGAGCCACAGCTACTGAGCCCACGCGCCACAACTACTGAAGCTGCGTGTCTAGAGCCCGTGCTCCGCAACAAGAGAAGCCACCTCAATGAGAAGCCCGCGCACCACACAAAGAGTAGCCCCCACTTGCGGCAACTAGAGAGAGGCCACACACAGCAACAAAGACCCAACGCAGCCAAAAAAAAAAAAGTACTGCAAGGTCATTGCAGGATGCTAAGAAATCACAGAGGA
The DNA here is from genome assembly GCF_964165515.1 of Mesoplodon bidens. NCBI lineage: Eukaryota > Metazoa > Chordata > Mammalia > Artiodactyla > Ziphiidae > Mesoplodon > Mesoplodon bidens. Next base: position 174,756,583 of record NC_138177.1, on the reverse strand, counting down.
GCGGCTCCAAACTCAGCTGGGGTGGGGGTGCAGGGGTGGGTAGGACTGGGAGAAGGTTTCCCAGAAGCATTTGAGCTTGAAAGAGTTAAGCAGGCAGAGGGAATCCTTTCCTTCCCAAAGGACCCCTCACCAGAGCTTTCAGAGTATTATGGTCTCTGAGAATCCAGGTTGACAACTTTAATTAGCACGTTGGTGGAACTCCTGAGAAAAACAGGGAGTGCACAGAGCAGTCCTTGACCCTCTGAGTACAACCTGGATAATTCCTGCCTCGAGAGGACAGACCGCAACCTGGCTTCCCTATCGGTCTGGGCGTTCTTCAACTGCAATCCTAACGTGTCTCTCTGGCTTCGAACCACCCCACCCCTTGCAGCAGGAGGCAACTGACATGTTCACAGAAGATCCCATGAATTACATGCTCGACCTCACATAATTCTCAAAACAGTTCTCTGAAGTAAACATTGTTATCCCTACTTTACAGATGAGGAAACTGAGGAACAGGAATGAAGTAACTGACCCTCAGGACAGAGAGCCACTAACCAGGGAAGCAGGGATTCACACCCAACTCCAGAGTCCTTGCCGCCTCTATCTGAGGGGACCTTTATAGTTATCAATACAAAACATGTCATGTACTCTGAATCTTCACCACCTCAGTACAGCCTTCCAACGTCAGTCATCCTCCTTCTGTACACCACACACTTTTGAACAGGTATCTGTGGCGTTTCTTGTGTTGTACTGTGATCACCCATGTGGCTAAGAGCTCCTTGCTCCCAGGATCCAGTCTCACTTATCTTCACAGCCCGAGCCTCCAGCGCAGTGTCTGACATGTCAGGCACAGAAAACACTGAACGAGTAAGCAAGCCTGGACTCCCTGGGCCCAAGCAACACAACTACCCAAAGCTAGGGGAGCCTGCCTTGGGGACCCAGAGGCCTGGGAAACATACCCCGCCCTCTTTCACCAGTGCAGTGGACTTCCCTTGGGCTGGGCCCAACCCCCAAAGCCAGCGATCCAGTCACACTGGGGACAGAGCAGGTTCTGTCAGCCAGCTTTCTCTCTAGCACTGGAATAGTCGTGATTCCTCCTTTGGTTGTACACCAGATGCTTGTGTTTGGGGACACGTACCAAAATATGTATCTCTAAACATTAGAACCTTAAAAGGAATGAGCGTGCGCTCCCCACTCTGTCTTTCCCTCTCTGCCAGACAGAGTGCATCCATGATGGCAGGAGCTAGAGCAGCCAGCTTAGTCCATGAGATGGAAGCCTGGGTTTGAGCAAGAAGAGCCACATGATCAACGAAACCCTGTGTCTGGATAACTTCATGGAACAGAGTGAGCTGCCCTGACCAGCTCTGGACTGCCTACTTCCAGTCTGTGAAGGAGTGAGGAATAAATTTCTATTTCCTTTCAGCCACTGTATTTTGGAGCATTTTGGTTTGTACTTACTTAAAACAAGGTGTGAACACTGCCCAGGGATTAACCTAGCATGATCTTTGTTAGTAAAACGACAATAATATTATCAACATTCTCCCAACCAAACTAACTAGGATTTTGTCATTACTGTATAATTGTAAAGAAAAAGCTATCTTGAAAGGGTGATTTGAATCACATTGAGCCTAGAGAAGGACAAACAAACTGACCCCCTGGTCTGTTTCATCTTCGAGTATTACAGACATACCTCAGATTTCCAAGTAGCCCAGGCTACTCTGTTCTGACAGTTTGTCTGGGGCAACTCCAGCTTGGCGCTCCTCCTCCAGCTCATTACCTGAATCGAAGACCAAGTGGAAAAATCTGATGAGAAACTGTAGGGTACCTGCTCCCTAAGAGCTGCCCTTTCATCCACCAAACACAGGCAAATGCAGAGCACAGAGCCTGGCACAAAGTGTTAAATTGGATTGTTACTGGCCTGCTGCATGCCAGACCCTGTGCTGGACACCTGAGACACAAAGATCAATAAACCCAGTCCCATTCCCTACACTCAGGAACGCCTGCTGACCGAAAGACATAACACGAGGTCGACAAGCAAAAGCAATGAGGCTGTGTCCAAGTATTATTACTATAGCGTTAGCATTCCTCTGGGATGTCCCAGACACCGTGCTTCTCATTCCAGACCCTCACCCAGGTGACACATCCCTGCCCACAACTTTAGTGACCTTCGTTGGATGCTAGGTCACCACTGGGCAGCTCCACTTGAACGTTTTACAGGCACCTACTCTCAACATGTTCAAAACGAAATTTATCTTCCCTCCTCAGACCTGCTCCCCATCCTGCCCCCTATCCCACTGAGCAGCACCACCAGCCACCAGCCAAAAATGTGGAGTCAACCTGACTCCTCCCTGCCTCTAAACCCCTCATCTAAGTAATCACCAACTTTGGTCAAGTCTACCTCCAAAACATCTCTCCCCACCTTCTGCCTCTAATCTAACTCAAGTCCACCCTCGTTTCTCACCTGATAGTTCTAGTAGCCTCTTAATTGGCCTCCGGGCCCACTCCCTTTAATACGTTCTTTAACTAGAGTGATCTTTCTAGTCCACAAATCTGACTTTTAAATGGAGTCCCATTAACCTAAGATTTCAAGTCCACAGCTAAGTTTAAAAGGCCCTCTAGGGGACTTCCCTGGTGGTCCAGTGGTTAAGATACTGGCTTCCACTGCTTCCACTGCAGGGGGCACAGGTTTGATCCCTGATCAGGGAACTAAGGATCCTGCATGCCGTGTGGTGGCCAAAAAAAAAAGTGGGGAGGGCCCCCTAGGACCAGACCAGACTGCCTCTTTAGTCTTACCTCTAATCTCTGTCTCTAGGCAGAGAACTTCATTTAATTATTACACTGGCTTCCCAGCTTTCTCACAAATTCTATCTTCAACTGAGAATACTCTCCCTCTTTCCTGCCCGCGCTCCCCAAGCATCCTTCAGGTCTCAGTTTCCTGGGGAACAGAAGCCTCCCTGGATTCGCCTAGACTGAGTAAGGTGCCTCTACTCAGTGTTTCCAGAGCAAGAACTTTTCTGCTTTTCTTCCATCATATCAGAATTGCCTATGTATCTGTATGTCTCCCACATGAATCTCTGAGCTCTGGGTGATGATGCTGATACGAAAGATAACAGCAACAAACACATACAGCGTTTACTTTGTGCCAGGAAGCGTTCTCAGTACTTTACACCTATTACCTCATTTAATCTTTATAACCATCTTAGGAAGCAGATTTTATTCTCAACTCTGCTTTAAGGATGAGGAAACCGAGACAGGGAGCGAGAAACTAAGGAAGGACACAGTTGGCAAGCACAGAGTCGGGATTCCAACCTGGCTGCCCGGCTCCACAGTTTAAACTTTTTAACCACTATGCCAGTCTGGATCACTCTCTCTGTCCTTAGAACCTATCAGGAGCTGAAGCACTGTCTGTGGAGCCAACGAATGAATGAAATAATCTTATGCGGGGGCAGTGTCGGCCTCCTACACGGCAAGCTCCTCCTAGGCCCTGACAGGCTTGTGCCATCGGGCCCCGCCGGCCAAAGTGAGCTACGCCTGCACCCCGCCACCTCGCGGCCTCAGAACGCCCACCAGCAGCGGCGCGCGGGGTCAAGGGGCGGTGACAGCCGGGCGGCGGGGGCGGAGATGCTACCAGCTGGGGTGTCACCCAGCCCGGAGGCGACTCGCGCTCCCTCGCCGGGACGGCGGGTCCGGTCCGCCCGCCCACTCTCCGCCCGCTCGCCGGGCGGCGCCCCCCACCCATTTGCCCCGCAACCCCTTGTCCTGTGGGGTCCCCTCAGTCCGGGTTCCCTTCTCAGTCCACTTCCCTCCCCTCCCCCACACAACCGTCCCCGGCGTCCCGCCGCGCCCCATCCTGCGTCGCCTCCGCCCAACTCCTGGGACTCCTCCGGCCCCGGGTGCTTGCTGACCCTCACCTGCCATGTCCTGGACCCCACCGCAGAGGGAGGTGCATCACGGCCGCGAGGAGGCCGGGGACAGCACTTCAGAGCAGACAAAGGGCGCCGCCATGTTGGAGTCGGGCGGAACCGACCTCGCTGGCTTCCCGTCTGCAACTTCCGGCGCATGCGCAGCGTTCGCCCTAGCCGTAGCTCGTGGACAGGCGCATGCGCCTACTGTAATACAGCACTTCTGCAGTTAGAATTGTTCGCCTTGTAACCCTTTCTTGGTTTTCTATTCCAAATGTACCAATAACAGCTCCTACGTGTTCAGCGCTTACTTTGTGTCAGGCACTGTGTTAAGCGCTTTACGTGCACTATCTCAAGTCCTCTCACCAACATACGATGTTTTTGTCTCCCTTTTGAAGAAGGGAAAACGGAGTCTCAGGGTAAATGAATTGCCAGCTGTCACGCATCTTACAAGTGATGAAGCAGAGATGTGAACCTAGTTGTGGCATCAAAGCTGCAGAACCACGATTATGTTTTTCTACTTTCTGAGCCAACCACTACCCGCTTCCCCGTTTAGAGGAGATCCAGGATTAGCCTGGATGTGAATGAGGGTGCCTGGAAACAAAAGTTTGCCTGCAGATGTGACCAGCCTGTGGCCTCTTTCCAACTTTTCAGCACCTTCAGGCCATTGACTTTTCTACTTCCAAACAGTTCCTCGGCTTTCTCCTTTCTTCACTTCCGACCCTGTTTATTTTTCATGATCCATAATTTTAAAAACACTCTTGTCACAATCCAAAACTCCTTTGCTCTTTGTCTTTTTGTCACATGGATTTGGTAAAAATTTCAGCCCTGGGTGAATCCAACTGCTCCTTTTCCCTTTGACGACACCTAAACAACCAAACACAATTGGAGAAAGTACCCAGTGGGACAGACTGTTCTCTACAAATCCATGACTGCCAGCCTTAAGAGGGACTTCAACAAATGTCAGTCTGGCCAATTGACTGCTCCTCTCTTCACAATAACTAGAGAAACTAAAAAACTCAGCAGCAGTTGACTTCACCCTTTCATTTACAGGAAAATGATAGCAAATCTGATAGGAATTCTCCTGTCTTCCCAATACTAAGCATGCAAATCTACTTCTGAGTCTTCTGTGTTGGATGTAGTCGATTGAGACTCGGCATCCATTCCTTCCAGAATTTAAAAAGTTAAAATTTTATTTCCCAGACTCAGTAGCAGTTAGAATCCCAGATACAGATGGTTCTGCCAGTAGGTAAGATTTGGAGGGTGGAAGAGAGGGAGTAGCCATTGGCCTGCTGATGTTAGCTGATTTTTGCTGACAAGAAAGGTCATACAAATGTGGGGGGTTGCAGCAGTGCATTGTGGCCGGTGTCCAGCTTCATGAGTGTTCAGAAGCATCTGTGAGATGTTGCCAGCCGAACTCAGCATTCTAGTGCCTGGGAACCAGCTTCTAGTCCCAAATTTAGATCCAGGGACCCTTGCTGTGATGATATGTTCTTGAGTGCAATAATCTCAGTGGTGGCCTCTCAATTCCCCATCTTCCTGATTGTGGCAGAAGTAATAGCTCCTAATTGGTGAGTTCTATGGTATTCTGGGAGCCATTAATAAAAGCCCAGTCTAGAGACCATTCTTTCAGCCCCCCCAGTAAGTTTATAAACATTTAATTCTCTGTATTAAATCCATTTCTAGTTAAAATAAGCTTAGAAACAATGTAAGGGATCTTTGCAGTGATGGAAATGTTCTGTACCTTGACTATGTCAATATAAATATCCTGGTTGTGATATTGTACTACAGTTTTGCAAGATGTTACCATTGGGGGAAACTGGGTAAAGGATGAGGAGGGGGATGGAATTGCTCTGTATTGTTTCTTACAGTTGCATGTGAACCTACAATTATTTCAAAATAAAAAGTTTAATTAAAGAGAAAGTCCAGTGAGGTTTCTATTTCTGCAGGAAACTGACCCTCAAAGATGGAAATCAGGGCATTAAGTTTGAAGGTGATGCAGATCTAGTCTATTTCATGCAGGCAAAAAATAGTTACATAAGTTACCATTCATCACAATAAGTATTGTTGCCTAGAGGAAAGTGCCTAATGAAGGTAAGGCTGTAGATGGAGCAGTTGCTGCAACTGACCATTATGTCACGAGTGAGGACCACAAGGACTGTGGGGTGAACTGGCTGTTTATAATTACACTGAAGAGTTTCAAAAAAGAAATATTTAGGGTTTAAATTCTCAGCTCAAGACAGAGCCAGAGAACCAGGGCCCACTCCTGACTACTCTAAATATGTTTTCTCGTCTCTTGTAGCCACAGGGCTTATGCAGTCAAAAATTGGACGGAGCTGATCCTGTGGGTTGCTAACCTGCAATATAATTGCAATGTTAAGTTGTAACATAATTGCAGTATAACTGCAACGGGCCAGATGCATTGACTGGGAACAAGGGACACTTAGGAATCAAAATGGGGATGTTTGGGTGGATGCAGATGACTGAGTTCCCTGACTCCCCAAATCCAGAATTCAATGAAATTCCCGTGGCACTGAAGCGGCCCCTCCTCCCATCGAATGGGCTGATCCTGCTTTCCCTGGAGAGCATGTAATAACCTCATAGTAGGAAGTTATTTTACAAGGAGATGCTGGTTCCTTTCAGAGACCACTCCACCATCCTTCATTTGTCTCCAGATCTATAAAGAGAGTCTAATTCCCCAGGGAACAAGCACAGAGTCTGACTATGGAGATGGCTTACACACAAGAAAGAAAGAAGGAAAGGAAGGGAAGGGAAGGGGGATGGAAGGAAAGGAAGGAAGGAGGGAGGGAAGGAAGGAGGGAGGGAAGGAGGAAGAGAAAGAGAGAGAGAGAGAGAGAGAGAGCACCTTAACTAATACATGAGCTGCAACCTGGGGAATATGGGTGTAACTGGATTCTAAAGATGCTAGGTCCAGGAGGAAGGGAGATTGCATTCGACTTGGCAGAATGTCTCAATACAAATGCACATTACAGAGATTTGGGTGTTTTAATGTTCCAGCTGAGAATTGTTCTAACAGCACAGTTGGTCGAATAAAATCTGGACCCCATAGTGGTCTTCATTAAATGACGGTGAGATGACAGAAACTCTTTAGAGTAACAGAGAGGAAGAAATGCAAACATTTGGGCAGGGTGGTTGGGACAGGGCAGGAGTAAGTATACATGTGTTGATTGAGTGAGTGAAGGACTGACTGTCCTGGTTTCTCACTAGGGGCCATTCCTCCAGTGTATTACTAACTGGCTCCCTCACCCCGAGCTCCTCCCCCTCTAACCCCTTAGCCCTCAGAGTGAGACACAGGGCCCATCACCATCTCCGAAGTCTCGGCCTAAACCTCATCCACCCCCTACCCTAAAGTCTTCCCAAAGCTCAGTCACTACTTACACATGGGCTACCTTGCATTTTCCCAATAAGGAGATTTTTTTTAACTGGTTGGCCAACTTGTGGATATAAACTTGAAGCGCTGTAGATAAACTGACAAATATCTATTTATACAATTTAGTTTATCAGTTTGATTATAAACAGCTTAAAAATCATGAATTATATAACAGTGTATTAATTTATAAAGGCTACTTTTTTTTTTCTCTGCTCACTTTTCATGTAATGATTTCCTTTACTCTTCACAGACATCCTCGGCACACATCCTTGACATACACTTTTAAATTCCTTTTCATTTTGAAAACTTTGTAAAGTACACAAGAGTAGTGAAAATAATGAAATATTTTCTATACCTGTATTACCCATATTCAACAGTTAACTTTTGCTAAATGTACTTAGGATAGCTTTCCTTTCTTTCTTTTTTTTTTGGCTGCACTGTGAGGCACGCAGATCTTAGTTCTCCCCACTGACCAGGGATGGAACCCGTGCACCCTGCAATGGGAGTGCGGAGTCTTAACCACTGGACCGCCAAGGAAGTCCCTATCCTTCCTTTCTTTCTTTCTTTTTTTTTAAAATTTATTTAATTTATTTGTTTTTGGCTGCGTTGGGTCTTTGTTGCTGTGCGCGGGCTTTCTCTAGTTGCGGCGAGTGGGGGCTACTCTTCGTTGCGGTGCACAGGCTTCTCATTGCGGTGGCTTCTCTTGTTGTGGAGCACGGGCTCCAGTAGTGGTGGCACGTGGGCTCAGTAGTTGTGGCTTGCGGGCTCTAGAGCATAGGCTCAGTAGTTGTGGCCCACGGGCTTAGTTGCTCCGCGGCATATGGGATCTTCCCAGACCAGGGCTCGAACCCGTGTCCCCTGCATTGGCAGGCGGATCCTTAACCACTGCGCCACCAGGGAAGTCCCTGTCGCATCTCTTTCTAACCCAGCCAGGAGAAGGTCTCCAATTATAAGGACTAGTGTGATTAGATTGAACTCACTCAGATAATCCAGATCAATATCCCTATCTCAAAGTCCACACCTCTGATAAATATATACATTTAAATAAATATATATTTGGTCTTCTGGTTCCTGGCACAGAGCTCCTAACAGCCTTGAAATTTCCCAAGTCAGAAGCGTGAAAAGGGTGTCTTTTGTTATGTAAATGAGGTGACTTTTGGAAAGCCCCTGTGTCACCTAAGAATGTGGGCAGGAGAACCAACCACGTGATTAGAGGGTTGGAACTGTCAGTCCCACCGATCCCCTGACCTCTTGTGATGTGAGCCGGGCTGGAGAATGATGGCCACCAAAGGCCAGTGATTTAATCAGTTGTGCCTATGTAACGAACCTCCATTAAAACCCAAAAGAACAGGGTTTGGAGAGCTTCTGGGTTGGTGAACACGTGGAGATTGGGGAAAAGTGGCGCTCTCAGACAGTGTGGAGGCTCCTAGCCCTGCGTACGTACCTCGCCTGTGCATCTCTTCCATCTGGCTGTTCCTGAGTTATATTCTTTTATAACAAACTAGTAATCTAGTAAGTAAAATGTTTCTCTGTGATCTGCTCTAGCAAACTAATCGAATCTAAGGACTAATCTAATCCCCTTACAGTGGGACTCTCCCATCTGTAGGTCAGAAGCACAGGTGACAACCAGGACTTGTGATTGATGTCTGTGACAGGGGCAGTCTTGTAGGACTGAACTCTTAGCCTGTGAGATATGAAGCTATCTCCAGGTAGGTAATGTCAGAAATGAATTAATTGGTTGGTAATGTGGAACAAAACAAAACAAAACACATCAGAACTGGTGTCAGAATTGGAATACCCTTAATCACACCTGCAAAGACGCTTTTGCTGTGTAAGGTAACATTTTTCACAGGTTCTGGGGATCAAGGCATGGACATCTTTGGGGTACCATCTTCTACCATACATATTTATTTATAGTAGTACTACTGTTTCTGTTTAATGAAGCCATACCAAGTTTCCTCTTGCAGACAAAGAATGTCACCTGCCATAACAGTAAACAAAGGATGTTGCAGCCATCAAGCCACCAGCCAATGCAGCCACCCCAACGGTGCAACCTGAAGGGATTCAGGATGGAGAAAAACAGGATGCTGGCCCTAGGTAAGGTGGAGCCCTCATGATGGGTTTAGTGCCCTTGTAAAAGGGACCCCAGAGAGCTTTCTTGCATTTTCTGGGAGGTGAAGACACAGTGGAAAGACAGCCATCTATGAACCAGTAGGCAGGTCCTTACCAAACACTAAAATCTATAGGTGCCTTGATCTCAGACTTCCCAGCACCCGGAACCGTGAGAAACAAATGTCTGTGGTTTAACTCCCCTAGTCTATTACTGCTCGAACCGACTAAGACATGGACATATTGTCAGTAGTATTCCATATAGTTCTTAGGTAGGAAAGAAACAAAACTAAAAACAACTAAAAACTGGGAATGCAGCCAGAGAATGACCGAGGTTTGGGAAACTGAGGCCTGGATGAGAAGGTTCCAAGGCTTGTCTCAAGTGAGGAAGCAGCTGGAGTTGGAGGAAACAGCAACTGTTTGGTAGAAGGCCTACCTCCCAGTGACCCAACAGCAATCCTGTTGACATAACCCCGTTGATCAAAGCAATCCCGCAACTGCTCCAAGCCAGTTCCTGTGGCTCGTGGTGGAATTCACTCAGCAGATCCGGAGCTGGTAAATATAAAAGTCTGGTCCTCGGGTGGGAGCTGCATCCTGGAAAAAGCTGCTGACAACGGCTCCCTCTGCCAGTGCTAAGCCAGGCGCTATGGAATCAGTAACAGTCCCAACAGAAGACTCCAGAGACCTGAGAGCCTGCCCTAAAGTCAGGGGCCTGGAGACGGCCCTGGAGACTAGCTCAGGTAAGAGGTGGCAGAGGGTGCCTCAGCCCTGCAGCTGAGGGGGGCTGGGCAGGCTGGTGGGGGCACTGGCAGCAGAGGGCTGACACCCTCCCCTCCGGGGCCGCCAGGATTCTCAAGCCATGGGTGGGCTTCATTTACAGTTGAACCTTGAACAACTTGGGGGTTAAAGGCGCTGACCCTCCACGCAGTAGAAAATCTGCCTATAACTACAATCAGCCCTTCGTATCTGAGGTTCCACATTCACAGATTCAGCCTACTACGGATTGTGTAGTAATTGGTACTTATTGAAAAAAATCTGCATATAAGTGGACCTGCAGTTCAAACCCATGTTGTTCAAGGATCGACTGTATTTCCTGTGTTCACTAACCTACCAGCCCAGAAGCTTCCTTCTGAAGCCTGTGTCGTAGTGAAGAGCACGTAGTTAAAGAGGATGGATTTGTTTATTATTTGGGTAACTTGAAACGTTACTTTTCTAAGAGCACAGACTTTGGATTCAGAGAGACGTGCTCTGGCACTTGCTTCATTGATAGATCGATTGACTGGTTCTTGGCTTCTCCCCGTTTGGTGGGGTGGACGGAGCAGGGATCCCCAGGGCAGAGGGGACCGACAGACAAGGTTATGGGTGGGGAAGGAAGAAGAACAGCATGATGTTCCCTGAGGACCACCAACATCTGTACAAGCTGAGCCTCAGTTTCCTCACCTGTAGAAGGTGGCCGGGGCTCTCCTCTTACTACTCACTACAGTGTAGTCCGTGGACCAGCAGCACCGGCATTCCCTGGGAGCTTGTTAGAAATGCAGACCCTCAGGCTCCACCCCAGACCCGCTTGCTGTACCAGAATCTGCATGTTAACAAGATGCTCAGGCAGCTCGTGGGCACAGTGTGGTTGAGAGGCTCTGATGCAGTGGCCTCCATGTTCCTGGAAGGCAGAGAGCTGATAGGGGGAAGCCAGGTTTAAACTCAGGTCTCCCCAGGGCTGAAATCCACACTCTTAGGCCCCACTGTCTTCCCATCTTTGTGTGTCAACTAACACACAGTTCAATCCCTGTTAAGGGAACTCTACTCAGTATTCTGTAATAACCTATATGGGAAAAGAATCCGAAAAAGAATGTATGTATGCATATGTATAACTGAATCACTGTGCTGGACACCTGAAACTAACACAACATGATAAATCAACTACACTCCAATATAAAATAAAAATTAAATTTAAAAAAATCCCTGTTGAATGAATGAACAAGTGAATGAACACATGACTTGATGGAACCATATCCCTTTCAGTGCTAACACAAATCTTTGGTCTTTTCCTTCCTTCTAGGTGGAAAGCCGGCCCGCCATCAGAAGGCCATCCCCAAAGCTCACCTAACTTTCGTCATCGACTGCACTCGTGGGAAACAGATCTCCCTGGCAGCACTCCCAGGGCCACCCCGCGTCCCTAGTCCTAACCTAGGACCTGTCATCCCTCCAATGAAGACTTACATCTTGTTATGTGGGGAAAACCGGCCCCCCCGTATAAATCAGGAGGCTCCCATAGGTGGGGGAGGCCTTGCCCAGACCAGGGGCCCCCTGCCACCCTGCAGAGAGACTACGGCCCCAGATTCCTCTCCAACCAGCCCACCCTGCCTCCAGGGGGCTCCTGAAGCCAAGGGGGGCCCTGTGAAGACCGTGTCCTCTAGGTCTTCAGCTTGGGGGACGGTCATAGTCTCGCTCAAAGCCCTCTCGTCCTGTGTCTGTGCACAGGCTGATTAACTGGATGAGCCTGGCCAAGAAGGGAAAGGGCTGGCAACCCAAGCTCCAGAGTTCAGCAGATGCAGTTCCCAGGGTTCACTCCCTCTTCCCCAGCCAAGCAGAAGTCTTTTGTGCCTGAGCCAGGAAAGGAGCGTTAGATCCTTAAAGGACATCTGAAACAGCCACGAGTATCCTACTTCTCCATCCTCTCCATCTTTGTTCGCCTTTCAGCGGAAGCAGGATAAGGCAACGCCACACAGAAAGAGACTAATTCACTAACACAGCAAGTTCTGAAGGCACATCTCCCGCATGCCAGGCCCTGCAAGGTGCTAAAGAAGATGCTACAGCTTTCTTGGAGCTTGTACTCTTGGGGGTGGGGAAGAAAGGTTAAACAAGCTAATAAAGATGATTTTGAACAGTGTAATGAGTGCTGTGTAGAAACTGAAACAGGGTGCTGGGATGGAAAATGATGGGGCAAAGAGCTTTTCTGATACACTGATTGGGAAAGGCCTCTCTGAGTGGGTAACAAAGTATGATCTAAAAGATGAGAAGGAGCCAGCACTGCGAGCCATCCTCCCTAGGGTCACCTGGTTGGCATCTCATCCCAGAGCAGGAGTCAGAACCTCCCAGCACAATGGGCAGGGATAGCACATTGCCTGCTGTCAACCCACGTGCAAGTGTGTAGGTCGCTAGGGATCACCCGGAGGGCACAGGCCTCAGGATGGGAGAATCAGGGGCCCAGGTGGGATGGGAAGCAAGGGGAACTGGCTTCTCAAGAGGGGGCAGAGGTGCTCAGAAAGGGAATGGAGTATCATGTTTGAATGAATGAACATAAGAGATATGATTTATTGAGCTGCATAGCAGGCTTATACTGCCCTCTAGGGATACAGAGAAGGGGGCTGGGGGCTTTGTCCCTAACCCGCAGGGCAGTCCTGTCCTCAGCAGCAAGTGGGGGTTGCTGTGAGGGGAGGTGTAGGTCTAAGAGATGCACAGAGCTGTGTGAGATTCATCTGAGGAAGAGTGTCTCAAGGCTCTTGGATTAACATTGCTGAATGTCCATTTATTCAATGACGGTTTTACTAGGTTCCTACAAACACTAGTGGCTAACATGTACTGACCATTTGGTCTGTGCCAGGGATGTGACATCCTCCAAGTGTCAGTACTGGGAAGCACTGTTTTGTAGCCATTTCACAGATTAGAGAATCAAGGCACAGAGAGGTTGAGGAATGCACTCAAGGTCTCATAGACTGGTGCAGTTGGGATTCGAAAACAAGCCAGCCTGGTGCTCAATTTCTTGCTCTTAACCGTAGAGCAGATGGCCTCTCGTCCTTGGCAGGGTCTCTTCTAAACAGAGGGAATCTAGAGAGAGCAGACCCTGTCCTCAACGAGCTCACAGCCTGGTGGGGGAGGCAAGAAGAAGGTGACTATTGCAATAGCTTCTGGTAAGTGCAACAGTAAAGGCACAGAGAACGATGTTGGTGCTGGAGGAGGATGCCCAGTCCATTAGGGAGAGGAGATCAAGGAGGGCTTCCTGCAGGAAGTGGCATCTAAACTAAAATCTGACCAGTGAGTGAGTCATACAAAGGCAAGGGGGCCAGGGTGGGGAGTGTTCCAAGGAGAAGGACCAAAGTTATTCAGTCTGGCTGGAGTATTCATTCACTCACCAAGTATTTGTTGGGCACCCACTGTGTGCTAATCTCTGGGCTAGACCCTGGGATGGAGCAGTGATAGACAGACAAGGCCCTGCCATGAAGGAGCTTATCCTCCAGCTGGGGAAGACAATGCATGTACACACTCAGAACAGAGAGGCCAGAGAAGTGACAGGGACCATATCATGTGAGGCCTTGCAAGCCATGATGAGGTCTTTGTTTTTTGTTTGTTTGTTGTTTTTGGGCAGCGCTGCATGGCTTGGCTTGGCTTGTGGGATCTTAATTCCCCGAACAGGGACCGAACCTGGGTCCCCCGCAGTGAGAGCACGGAGTCCTAACCACTGGACCGCCAGGAATTCCCGAGGTCTTTTTTTTGTTTGTTTGTTTGTTTGTTTTGTTTTTGCAGTACGCGGGCCTCTCACTGTTGTGGCCTCTCCCGTTGGCGGAGCACAGGCTCCGGACGCGCAGGCTCAGCAGCCATGGCTCACGGGCCCAGTCGCTCTGCGGCATGTGGGATCTTCCCGGACCGGGGCACGAACCCGCGTCCCCTGCATCGGCAGGCGGACTCTCAACCACTGCGCCACCAGGGAAGCCCCCGAGGTCTTTTTATTTTATTCTGAGATGGGGATCATTGGAAATTGTGAGCAGAAAGCAACATTACCTACCTTAAAAAAAAATTCCTTAGCTCTTGTGCTGGGATAGGAAGGCAAGGGAGGAAGCTGAGGAGGCTGCACCTTAATCCAGGCAAAGGGGGAGATAGTCTGGATTAGGGAGGTGGTGAGAGAATAGTCTGGGTCACATATACCCCCTCCTCTTTCCTCCCCCTGCTGAGAATCACTGGACTAGAAAAGCGCAAAGACGTCGCTGCAAAGGGAGTTTGAGCCCCACAAGGAAAAGTGTGGGGCTGCAGGTCTAGCTTTGCGCCAGAAGGTGTCGCCCTATCATCAGAATGGAGGCACAACCCCCTGGTCTGGGTTGGGGGGCGGGAACCTGCGCGCTGAGGGGCCGGCGCCATGGGGCCAGCCATCTGGTGGGGTCAAGTTTTCAGAAGCCAGACTTTCATTCTAACCAGAATCCCTCTCATTTAGAAAAATAACTACTGATATTTTTATATGCACCACATGCCACCTCAGTTCTTCTCACACTAGACCCATGAGGTGGGTATAATTTTTGTTGCCATTTTACAGGTGAAGAAACTGAGGCACAGAGAGATGAAATGATTTGCCCAAGGTCACCAACTAGAAAGAGGCAGAGCCCAAATCCCAATCCCAGGCAGTGTGACTATGTAGTCATAGCATCCTAACCCTGTACTATGCTGTAGCTGCTCTGTTCATGTGTGTCGAATGAGTGAAGGAAGAATGAACATTCTCCAAGGACCCAGCCTAGGGCCTGGCAGTGTGTAGGGAGTGATTGGGGGTCGAACACGTGAGTGAGGCCCTCATTGAGCTGGGGGCACACAGGTGCAGGAGAGCAGCTCAGTCTCTTCACCACAGTCCTGTGAGGGGCTGTCCCATTTTACACATGTGGAAACTGAGGCTCGGGTAGGTTAAGCAACTGGCCCAAGGTCACACAGATAGGAAGTGGCAGAGCCAGGGTTGAAATGGAGGTAGTTCGCCCTCCGAGCTTTACCTACCCACAATACTGCAGGAACTTACTGAAAAGCTGTTGAGAGAATGAATCAACAAAGAGATGAAAGACTTTACTGAACCAGTGAGTGGAATGTGTGCATCAGTGAATGTGTTTCCAGGTTGGCAGTTATGCCTAATCAGGACTGTGTCCCCCGTGCCCTAAAGGTGCCTGGTACATAATAGGTGGTCAAGAGTTGTGTGGGAAGGAAAGAAGTAAGGAAGGGAGGGAGGGAGAGAGGGAGGGAGGGAGGGAGGAAGGAAGGAAGGGAGGGAGGGAGAGAGGGAGGGAGGGAGGGAGGGAGGAAGGAAGGAAGGGAGGGAGGAAGGAAGGGAGGGAGGGAGGGAGGGAGGAAAGAAGGAAGGAAGGGAGGGAGGGAGAGAGGGAGGGAGGGAGGAAAGAAGGAAGGGAGGGAGGGAGGGAGAGAGGGAGGGAGGGAGGAAAGAAGGAAGGGAGGAAGGGAGAGAGGGAGGGAGGGAGAGAGGGAGGGAGGGAGAGAGGGAGGGAGGGAGGAAGGAAAGAAGGAAGGAAGGGAGGGAGGAAGTAAGGGAGGAAGGAAGGAAGGAAGGGAGGAAGGAAGGAAGGAAGGGAGGGAGGGAGGGAGGAAGGAGGGGGAGGAAGGAAGGAAGGAAGGAGGGGGAGGAAGGAAGGAAGGAAGGAAGGAAGGAAGGAAGGAAGGGGGGGGATGAAGGGGCAGATTTGCTGTCCTGCTCTCTCCTCTCTGGCTCCCTGGGGCCAGCAGCCTCGCTTTGTGCCCTTCAGGGAGGCACTTCAGAGGCCCCCCACCCACTCTAGCAGCCCTCAGGCTCCCATGGGAGGTTGACCCTGGGTCCAGGCCCTGGAGGGCCTCAGAGCTCACGACTGGCCTGGCTGGCTGCCCAGGGTGAGCCCCAGGCCAGCTGTGCTGACTGTAAACAACACCTCCTCCCCTGCCCAGAGGCTCCTGCTTCAGGCACCAACCTAGCAGACTCAAGTCACCATGCCCCTCAGGATCCTCTCTTGTTTGAGGGCAGAGCCAGAGGGTGGCAGCTTGGTTTTCCCTGTTCAGAAAACAAGCACAGAGATTTTCACAGGAGCTTAGCATTTATCGAGCTTATACTAAAACACCATCTCTCTCTGGTTGCTCACAGCAGCCCTGGGAGGGGATTACCTGATTTTTGTTTATGATGAGAAATTAAGGCTTCCAGGTGCTTTTCGCCCCCCATCTCTACCCCCAGGGCCCAGACAGGTCTTCTGAGAGGACCCTGGGGAACCTACCTTTTAGCTCCGCCTCACCTGCTTTTCCTGGAGAGAAGACCCCGGTACAGGGCAGCTCCTCTGCCCTACCAGCCCAAGTCTTGGTCTTTTTTTTTTCTTTTTTCTTTTTTTTGGTTGCACCAGGTCTTAGTTGCAGCAGGCAGGCTCCTTAGTTGTGGCAGGAGGTCTTCCTTAGTTGCAGTAGGAGGGCTCTTTAGTTGTGGCTCGCGGGCTACTTAGTTACATCACGAGAACTCTTAGTTGTGGCATGCATGTGGGATCCAGTTCCCTGACCAGGGATTGAAACTGGGCCCCCTGCAGTGGGAGCACAGAGTCTTAACCACTGTGCCGCCAGGGAGGTCCCCCAAGTCTTGGTCTTGATGGAGCCAGAGACAGTGTGGGTGAACAGGGGGTGTCAGGATCCAAATCTAAATGAAATAACAGGGCTCTAAATGAGCCCTTCTGGGCATTTTCAATGCATGGCATATGGGGGCTAGAGTCAACCACCATGTGCCAAGCCCCTTAAGTGAATTACGGAACAACCACCGCAGGTAGATCCTATTAAGCACCATTTTATGGTGCAACAGAGGCACAGAGAGGTTAAGTTACTTACTCAAGATCACAAAGCTCAGAAGCAGCAGAGTCAAGATTTGAAGCCAGGTGCTGTGACTCCAGAGTCCGCAATTGACCCTCCACCCTTTACTGAGGCTTCTTAGCTTTTTAAAAAATTCTACAAACACTTACTTAGCTCCTTTCCCATGCCAGGCTTGGGAGCAAGAGGGCAGAATAAGGCATCTTCTGCCATGGCAGACCTGGGATCCAAGGCACACTGGGAAGAGGATGGGGGCAGGCGGGAGATGGAGGGGTACAATGTTGGAGGCGGGTCAGGGAAGGATGGCCTGGGGATGGGGGGGGTTGCTCTGGTAGAGAAGCTCTGGCCTGAAGTTCTAGAGTCCTGGATCTTCACCTCATCTCTGCCACTGACTTGCTGTGTGACCCTGGGCAAGATCTTACCCCTCCCTGAGCCTAGGTCCCACCATCAAACCATGAGGAGTTTGGAATGACTCCCAGAGGACACAGGGCTGGCCAACCAAGCCTCAGGGTCTGCCCTCACTCCCAGGCATGTGCTCCTTTCATCTGAATTTGAGCTTCTTTTAAAGACAAGTTTTGGACCTAGGGTTCTTTGGGCTCTGTCTGTGACTCTGAGCGGGTAGCTCTGGAAGGCTTTCTGGAGGAGGAGGCTTTTGGCCTGGGCTAGGACTTTGAAAGTGATGGAACCTCCTAAGTCCTCCACACCCCTCTGGCACCACCTGACCTGGACCTTCTTGCAGGTCTCTAGCCCTAGAAGGCTGCATCTTTTCAACCACCTCGGCCTCCTGCCCACCCCCCACTCCAAAAGCTCTAAGATGCAGGAGTTCCCCTTCCCTATACAGGAAGGGACCAGGGGAGCTGCCTCGGTCCTTTGGTGGTGGGGGACTGATCTGGGGTGACCCAGCAGAGGACCTTCTAGAGTCACAATGATTCAAATTCCAGCCATACCACTTCCAAGCTGGGTGACCTTGGGCCAGTTGCTTGACTCTCTGAACCTCCTATCCTCCTTGGTACCTACCTTGCGTTTGCGATTGTTGTGGGGATGAGCACGTGTTTGGCACACACTAGGTGCTCAATGGATGGGGCTGCTACAATTCTTCTTCACGGGGCGGGGGCGGGGCCCAGGGCCCGCAGCCAGGCCTATATTTAGCCTAGAAAGTGTGGGGGGCCAGTGGAGACAAAGCGTGGCGGTCAGCCCAGGCGCCAGGGGGCGGAGTCAGCGAAGGAAAGCCTGCAGTCCCCACGTCCCCGCCCTCCTCTTCCGCAGGGTCACCTTGGCAGGAGGGCACCTTCACTCTAGATGTGCCCAGTCCCCAGCGGCCGCTCTGTCCGCGGCGCAGCCCTCATCCTCTAAAACCGGGATCTGGGGAGGGGCTGCTGGGGCCTGCGGGGTGGGGAGTATTCGGCCCCACTGGTGACTTAAGGAAATGCCCCCTTTCCCAGCCCAGCTTCCTGCCAGCCCGGCCCAGGGAGGGACGCCGCTGGGGTCGGGACGCCAAGGTGAGCCTGACCCCAAGTGGGGGTCGAGGGAGGGGGAAAGCTGGTCCGGCTCCTCCCCGCAACTCCTCGCCGATGAGTGTCGGGCTGCAAATAGCCCAGTGGAATCAGTGAGTCACAGAGGCTGGAAATACCGCGCCCCCGCTTCCCTCCCCTCCTCCTGTCTGCACCGAGCTGCGTGGAGGAGCTCCGCGGAGGAACTCTGATTTCAGTAGCGCCTGGGGGTGTGTGTGTGAGTCCTTCCAAAGGGTACTCAGACTCCCTGAACCAGTCAGCTTCTCCGCCAGGTTTCAGCCGGGCTATGCCCCGGGGCTGTGTGATCCTAGGCTAGTCACTCGGCCTCTCTGGTCCTCAGAACCCATCTGGTACGAGATAAGCTTCAAGATGTACAGCTGGCCCAACTCTGGTGTCCCTGTGCCTGGGACAGTGCCTGGCAGGTAGTAGCAGGGGCTGGCAGTTGGAGGAGAAGGCGATGCAAGGTTTTTCAGAGAAATAATTCCCGGATTATTGCCCTGGTGGGCCTGGGAGCCGAAGGAGGAGGCGAAGGACACCCACATTTCTGTGAGGTCTTGAACTTTGCTTGAGCTACCACCCCTGCCCCCAGATCTCAAGGAAGGTATGTCTGTTCATCCCCAGCCTTCGCACACTGCTGCCGCCAGCCCCATCCCAAGTTTGAGAACTTCAGACGGGTGATCTCCAGAGGTCCATGATTCTGTTGTTTATTGTGTGTGCAGGGTACAATGCCAGAACCCTCCTCTCCCCCCGCCCCAGTCATTTCCTAAGGGCCCCAGAATGGCAGGGGTGAGAGGGCACCTTACAGCACACTGACCAAAGAGGTGCAGAGGGCCGAGGCTGGCCTTGCCACTTGCTCCAGGGGCCCCGACTAACTGGGAACCACCCTTACCTATCACCCCTGCTTCTGTATGTGGGAGACTGAGCCAGGGTCACGGGGGGCAGTTGGGGCTCCCCAGAATGAAGGCAGACGGGAGGTCCTTGCCCTGGACTGGGGACTAGGAGGGAACTGGGGTGGGGACTCTTCCTGTGATTAGGACATTTTCTAGCAGGAAACTGTGGACGCAGGGTGCACAGGCTGAGAGGCAGAATGAGGGGAACTACCCGCCATGGCCCGGAGGGCTGGGAGGGCGGTTTGAGAGCAGCTTCTGACATCGTGGGTTCAAATCCAACCATCAGTGGTTAAGCTGGGCGCTCAGCTGTTCAGACTCTGTCCCCATTGAGAAGAATGGAGATGGTAAATCTGATTTTAGAACGTTCCGAATTTGGCTTTAACCCGTGGTAATGTTTAGTATTTGAAGGACAAAGATAAATGTGCACGTGTGTACGTGCATGTGTGTACGCCTGTTTGTGTGTGTGTGTGTTTGTGTGTGGTATACACACACCAAGCCTATAGCTTCACGGATTATAGAGGACAGGATGGGGGAGGTGAATGGCCACAAGGGAAGGTTGGCAGGAAGCTGGGGTCCTACCTTGAGGACCCAAAGCCCCATCCATGCTTCCTCTGTTGGGTAACATGTCTGCAGTGGAGGCAGCCCCAGGAGCCCAGGTCTCTGGGTGGGAGGGAGAAGGATCAGCCCCACCCCTTGGCCCAGGCTTACCTGGGGGCATGAGCAGGTAACAGACGGTTCACACAGTTTATCACGAACCAGCTGTATTGGAAAAACCCCATCCATATACAGACACAATGTGGCCCTGCGCTGGCACAGCTGGCTGGCTGGGGCACCTTGTGGGCAGACAGCCTGGCAGCTGGTTCGGGGCTTGGAGAACAGCAGAGGGGAAGCGGACCATCGTGGCTGTCTCTGGCCTCCCTGTGCCCGGGCGGTTCACTTTAGCTGGGCACCTCTGCCTGTGATCTCCCTCTGCTTCTCCCGCTCCCCTTGGCCAAGGGGGTCCCAGGTCCCCAGGTCCCCAGTCCCCCTGCCCCTGCCCTGCAGAGACTCCATAGATCAGAATTTGTCTGTCTGTCCTGCAGATTATTTGCCCAGAGTTCCTGCCTGTCCCAATCCCCCTTCCCCAAACTGGGTTCTTCAGGATCTCCTGTTCCCCATCCCAATCCCTTTATTCTGGATTAAGTGAACGAGGCCACATCTGGAATCTGGGGGCCACGGGTGAAGCGAGGGGGTCCCTGGCCTGCCCTGGGTAGAGCAGAAGGCCACATTTGGAGGGGACGACCCACCTGGGGTCTGGGGTGGAGGTGTCAGGGCCTGAACCTGGGCTGAGATGTCCTGGAAGCTGTCATGAGGGGGTCAGGAGAGCCACTCTGGCCGGCCAGTGGGGGAGAAGATGGGGGAGTTGGGGGAAGGGAGGGGGAGGCCGTCAGATTTTTATCTCGGTCCGGAAGATCTGCTGGACGTGCTCCGTGTGTGGCTGGCGCCGAGCCCGGATGATGAGGCTGCCGTCCTCTTTCAGGGCCGAGGTCACCGATGTGGGGTCCACGTCCTCCGGCAGTTGGCACTTGTGAGCAAAGGTGTTCATGACCGTGCCGTCAGCTGCCAGCTGGGGAAGGGGTGATGGGTCAGGGCAGGCTGCCCCGCACCCTTGTCCTTCTCACGTCAAGCCACAGCCCCTGCTCCCCAGTCTAACCCCAGCTGGGCCCCCCTGTGCCAAGGGGTTCTGCTCTCAGGTGCAGAGGCCCAGCCTAGGGGCTGGCCAGGGCTGAGCAGGGACAGGTGCCGAGGTGCTTAGAGGTGCTCCAGCGGTCCTGGGGGAGAGGCAAGGGCTTGGTGGGGGAGCTCAGATGGGGAGGAGACTCAGTGGCAGAATCTGGGGCTCCTGAGCAGCAAGGAGGTGGCACAGAGCAGAGCTGAGCCCTCTTGGATTCCCGGATACACGGTGTCCACCGTCAGGGCTCGGCCGGCGGCCCCTCCTGCGTGACTCAGCCAGCACATAGTGTCCAGAGGA
This sequence comes from Mesoplodon bidens, assembly GCF_964165515.1. Lineage (NCBI taxonomy): Eukaryota > Metazoa > Chordata > Mammalia > Artiodactyla > Ziphiidae > Mesoplodon > Mesoplodon bidens. The sequence continues at coordinate 174,735,218 of NC_138177.1, read as the reverse complement.
GCCTGGGGTGGCTGAGTCACTGGTGAGGGTGGCAGGGCTGGCACGTGCTGCTCACTGGTCCTGGTGCCCACAGTTCTTGGCTTCCCTGAGAGGCGCCCCTCAGGCATCCAGCCTCCTGTGCTCAGGGGAGAAAGCCAGGCCAAGGGGGATCCAGAGGCAGCCTTGGGCCGACCCTCTTCCCTAAGGAGCAGCAGTGGCTCTGGCCCGCTGGGGGCAGCATCCCTGTTCAGCCAGAGCCACACCCTCCTCCAGGGTGCAGGCCTCCTGGAAGCTGGGACTCAGAGACCCTAGTGACCAAGTGACCCTGAGACCTGTGGGTGGAGGGAGTGTGGGGTTTGGGGTGTGTGTGACCCTGAACTGCAGGGCCTCTGCGCAACCTTGGGCCTAATTCAGGGGTCCAGAGGTGAGGGACCAGTGAGCCCCCCACCTCTCCAGATGCCCACAGGAAGGTCTATCCTGCCTCAGCCACGATCTCCCTCCTCTCATCTCCCTTCTCACCTCCCCGCAGCATCCCTCCTCCCCTCCCCCATCCCCTGTGGCTTCCTCAGCTGCCCTGGACTCCGGAAGAAAGCATCTGGGAGCCTGGGGCAGAGAGAGGCAGTCACGGGGGTCCCGTGGCCCACCAGCTACAGGAGCGAGGCCTCTAGTTTGTCCTGGGGGTTGGGGGGTACTGGGCAGGGTGCGGGCTGCCGGGATGAGTGGGGACACAGGGCAGAGGGTACAGGCGTGGGGCCCAGGATCTGGGGGCGGGGAGTGGGCTCACCTTCTCAGCTCGCACCTCGATGTTGTTGTTGGAGGTGGTAACGATGATGTCTTCAGGTGAGAAGTCGCTCACATCCACGGCAAACTCATAGGCATCTCCCAGGGTCTTGATGTTGCCCTGCCCCCCGGGACGGGCTGTGGGGAGGGCTGCCGTGAGCAGAGCAGAGGGCGGGCTGGCCCTCAGAACCCAGGTCTCCGGCTCCCTCTCCGGAGGGAAGGGGCTGGCCCCGGGCCTGAGCTCCCCCTCAGCCTGAGCTCCCCCTCAGCCGTAGCTGCCTCCCTCCCTGCCTGCCACCTGCCCTCTGGCAGCGCACCTTTTCCGCCTGGGGGGGGGGGGGGGGGGATGGGGCCTTACCCAGCACAGGTGTGTGTGTGTGTGTGTATATATGTCTGTAGTGACCCACCCCAGGCCTGGAGTAGGGGTGCGTGTAGCTGAGCCCCAGGCCAGAGCTGTTTCTTGTTCTCACGGCCACATCTGTCTCTGTGGCCGCATCTGTCCCGGGGGTCACACGCGGCTGCAGCTGTACAGCACCTGTTCCCGGCAGCTTGGCAGCTGCAGCTACATCAGGTGGTGCCCTGGAGCAGGTGTCCCCTCCCTGGGCGCCTCCCCTCCCCACGGAGGACTTGCCTGGGAAGGCCAGGGGCTCCGAGTGGGGCCGCATGAAGCTGCCGAAATCCTCGGAGAACATGCTCAAAGCCTTCTCCATGGGCGGCTCCTGCGCGGGAAGGGTGTGGGAGGCCGAGGAGGAGGAGGAAGAATGGAAGCTTCTCTCCGCTCTGAAGGTGGAGGAGGTCCTGTGGCTCATCCACGGGCGGGCGGCCGGGCCCTGGCCGGTGGGCAGGGTGGACAGGAGGGCGCGTGGGCAGGAGGCTCGGAGGGAGCGTGCCGGGCCCCGACTGCCGCCGCTTTATAAGGCCCGACCGTCGCTGGGCGCGGGGCCAGCCCCTTGTCTACCGGCTAAATTTAGTCCTCTCGGTGGCCCAGAGGGGCTGGAAATCTTCTCCAGTGAGACGGCACTGCTGACAGTCCAACACAGGCAGGCCCATGAGGCTGAGCTCACTGCCCGGCATTCCAGACCGATAACTCCAGCACCGGAGCCTCCCATGGCAACGAGGTGGAGACCTATGCTGTCCCTTTGCCACTCAGACCCCGGGGCCCACCTCAGGACGTTGTGTGCGTTCGGTGTTTCTGTGTCTCCCCCACCAGATTGCAAGCTCCTGGAGGACAGGGTTTTCTCTCTCTCCGTCCCCTGTCCCCCAGAGTTCCAGCCCTGGCGGAGAGGGATCTAGGTGTGGGTGATCAGGGCAGAAAGGCTCAAGCCCCTGGCTCTGGGGAGAGTGGGAGATGCAAGGTCAGGAGGTCAAGGGTGCATGGAGGACCCCCACATGCTGGACCCCTGTGTGAGGCGAGGGGTTCCCTCCCTCAGGGCAGATAATCACAGCCATCTCCTAGGAAGGACTGAGACAGCCCCGGGGTGGGGGGGCGGGTATAGACTGTGCAGCTGTTCCCCTGCCAGCTCCCACGGGGACCCAGACCTCATGCTTACCTCCCTACCCCCACCCACACCTCCCAACCTGGGAACATTTCGGGACCCAAGAGGAGAAAGCTGAGGCCGGGCTGGAGCTTGGGCCTGAGCTCAGTGGGGGAGAGCAGATAATTTAGGAATGGTCCTTAACAATATAAAAGGTTATGTTCCCAGGAAATGTCTGCTTGGCCTCCAGCTCAGAGGAGATGCCGGGGGTGGCAGCGGGCAGGGTCTCGGTCAGAGGTACAGGAGAGCTCCGCAAGACAATCATTCTAGCTCTGACTTCTCAGGTGCCTGCTGGGCACCGGCTGCTGGCTGCGAGCTCCCCAGCATGGCCTCATTTGATCCCCGCACGGCTCAGGAAGGAGATGGTATTCCCATTTTATAGATAGAGAAACAGAGCCTCACAGAGAGCCTGGGGCTTGCACACGAGCAAGTGGCAGAGCTGGGATTTGAACCCTGTCTTATCTGATCCAAACCCTCCAGGAGGCCGGGGTGACCTGAACATTCAGTTATGGAGACAGTCTGGTGCCGAACACCCCTGAGAAGCCCATCTGCCCGTGCACAGATCATGCGGGACCAGGGAGTGAAGCAGGGAAGGCCGTTCTGGGAGGCGGGGGGTCCTCTGCTGCCCAGGTTGCAGTGTGGGGCCTCTGCGTCCCCCCTCCAAAACCTGCCCTTCCTTCCCAGATCAGCTCCAGTTCCTCCTCCTCCATGGAGCCCTCCCTGATTGCTGCAGCCCACACAGGGGGGCCTGCCCAGATGCCCTCTGTACCAACTGGCTTTGCCCACCCCAGCACCTGAGTGTGACGTGGTCTTCCTGGGTCCTCTCTCCCCTATCAGACTGGCAGTTCCCTGGGTTAGGGATTCGCCTGTCTCCCCGTTAGACTGGGGGCTCCTGAAGGTCGGGACAGTTTCTCTTTTCTCTGGCTCCCACAACACTTTCTCCCTGGGGTGGTTGGCGGGGTGGGGGGGTCCGTCAACACGGGTAACCACTGGTGCTGGTAGTCCGTGAAGTGGGGTCAGGGTGGTGGCTGGAGCCAAAGGGGTCTGTCTGTCTAGTGGAGATTCCTGCCTGGCTTGTGTCACCCATCCTGGCCGACGGGGTTCCAGTAGGGCTGCCAGGAAGTCACCAGCACTGAGGTGAGGTGGAAAGAGGGTGGGGTGGGGGTGGGGGACCCAGAAGCCTGCCGCCCGCCAGGGAAACAGGAGCCAGTGGCTAAATGCAGATACAAGGTCATGGTGCTGAGGGCCTGAGTCACTGCTCCTGGACGTCAGATCTCATTACCCACCCCCGCCCACCATTCCTCCCCCTGCTTCCCCCCATCCCTGAGGCATCACCCGCACATGCACTGGATCCACTGACTTCAATGGCCAGGAGGGACCCTGAAAGGTCATCAAGGCCGTTCCCCTGTCTCTGTGCATGTCTCTCCTTTCAGATCCCAGGGACAGAAGGAACTTCAGAGACGATCCAATGCCTTGAATCCCATACCTGCCAGGGCACCCCAATCACTCGGAGGGACTTTCAACAAACACAGACTCTTCTCATGTACCCCAAGATTCTGATCTGGGCTCTTGGGAAGGGACCAGGAATTGGCTCCCATCAGGTCCCCACTCAGCCGGCCCACAGGCCAGTGTCCGGAAACCACTTATCACTCAGCAGGTATCTACTGAACACCTGCTATGTGCCGGGCACCGTTGAGGCTCTGGGGGACTCGTGATGAACGAGGCAGAGATAGGGCCCTGCCGTCATGGCTCTCAGGCTCCCCTCATTGGACAGAAGAGGAAACTGAGTCTCCGAGCGGTGAAGGACCCATTAGGGATGGGAGAGCTGCTCTGGCATCAAGCTCTCACCCTTCACTGCTTGATGCAGGAGAGGGAGAAGTTGGGGGCTGGCATCAGGGGGAAATGGCTTTGGGAGGGACTAGCCACCAGCACTATGTCCCTTTGCTTTCCTCTTCCCAGTTTCCTGATGCTCACAGGGCTGGAGGTGAGGGTGTGGCCGTGCAGTGCTGGCTGGCTGGCCAATGCCGGCTGTGAGTTGGAGCCAGCAGCTGCCCGAGACCAGAGATGGGTTTGGGATGTCAACAGGGCGGCCAGTTATCCTGTTACTGTACACAGGTTGGGGCAGCGGAGGCAACGGTGGGCCCAGATCCATGCAGAGCAGCAGCCTCCACTCCCCAACACCCCCACCCCCCACCCCCAACACACATGTGCTCCTATTTGGGATTAACTTGGCTGACATCTAGGGGCAGAGGGTGGCTCAGGGCCTCAGGATTTTAACGAGTCATTGAGGTCCATCGTGATTTTCAGAAAGGGGGCTTTGTCTGGAAGAGCAGGGGGAGTTGTCCCAGATCTCTTGCCCAAATCTTCTAAAATTGGTATCAGGCACAAATCCTCTGCTTTGTGCCCAAAGCCTTGCCCTGAAGGCTTAAGCCACAGGAGCTGGAGGAGCTCTGGGAAGAGGGAGAGCCACAGAATCGAAGTCTGGGTTCAGCCTTTGCTTTGTGACCTTAGATGAGTGACTGCACCTCTCTGATCCTCCATTTATTATCTGAAAAATGGTGATGCTGTCCCTGACCCACAAGGGTGCTGGGAGGATTCACTGGGTTCCAGACCTAATGTGCATGTTCCTACATTCCACTGGGGTGGGACAGGGTCTGTGGCATTTACGTAGAAGCCCCAAGCAGAGCCACTGCCCCTTGGGTGCTGTGGTTTGAGGCAGTCTTCTCAGACTGGAGGGTCTGGACGTGAGGATCTAGCCCAAGTTCCTCCCCTCCGCCCAATTCCCTTCCCCTGCTCCAGCTTGTCGGCCCCCTCCCCAGCTCTGAGCAAGGCAGGTCTTCAAGGCAGGACCTCGGAGAGGTGTGAAGCCTTTGGAGTCAGGCAAACCTGGATGGAACTTTTTTTTTTCTTTTGCGATACGTGGGCCTCTCACTGTTGTGGCCTCTCCCGTTGCGGAGCACAGGCTCCAGACGCGCAGGCTCAGCGGCCATGGCTCACGGGCCCAGCCGCTCCGCAGCATGTGGGATCTTCCCAGACCGGGGCACAAACCCGTGTCCCCTGCATCGGCAGGCGGACTCTCAACCACTGCGCCACCAGGGAAGCCCCGTGGATGGAACTTTTGACTTTGTCCCTCAGCCTCCGTGACCCTGGGCAAGCAAGCAGCCTCAATTCTCCGAAACTCTGTTTCTTTATTTAAATATTTATGTATTTAAATATTTATTTATTTATTTATTACTTATTAATTTATTTTGGCTGGGCCGTGTCTTAGTTGTGGCACTCAGAATCTTTGTTGTGGCATGCGGGATCTCTAGTTGCAACATGCGGACTTCTTAGTTGTGGCATGCATGCGGGATCTAGTTCCGTGACCAGGGATCAAGCCCTGGCCCCCTGCCCTGGGAGCGTGGAGTCTTACCCACTGGACCACCAGGGAAGTTCTGAAACTCCGTTTCTTTAAAATGGCCTAATACTGCCCACCTCGCTGGGTTTCTCTGAGCACTCACTGATTTGGAGGAGGGTTGAGCACAGTGCCTGGCATATCGCAAAGATGCAGTAATAATAGCACCCCTTCCCTATGGGTCCTTCTCCTCTTCCTTCTCTGCTCTTTCAAGCCCCTCCCATGCCCAGCTCTGAGAACCCAGAGCCCTGACCTTCAGCCCCTGCAGATGACCCCTCACCATCCTGCTGTGTCATGAGCTTCCCCCTCCCAGGCCCTGCGTACCCCACCCGGTAGCTGGGTTGGGTGCCACCCGCCTCTGTGTGGCTCTGGTAGGTTGGGGAGCCCCTGCCCCTCGTCCCTCCTGGCTGCTCTGGCCTGCACCACTCAGCTGGCTGGGGCAGTTCCAGTTGGTTTGTCAAGGACATTCTTAATGGCCAGGGTAAACCCCGGCGGGCTGGGGCGGGGAGGAGGGGGGGGCCAGGATGTTGATTGGTGGAACACACACCTGTCCAGGTGCACCTGAGCTGCAAGCAAAGGAGTCTCTGTCAGAGGAGGCCTGCCTGGGGCCACAGCAGAGCGGACTGACAGAGGTGAGGGGCCGCCGGGTTCAGAGCTGGGGCAGGGACTTGGATGGAACCTGCCAGGACCAGGGCAAGGCAGGGCAGGCAGGGCAGGAGCAGGAGGCTGGGGGGCAGGGAGCCAGCACCTCCTTTGGACCCTCACAGCTTCTCCTTCTGGGCCTGGAGTTTTCCTGACTCTGGCCTGAGCCAAGGGGGAGGAGGCTCAGGGATGGGCATGGGGAGTCAGAGTGGGCCATGGGGACCCCACAGTGAGACAGTGACTCCCCTGGGCAAGGAGACTGCTCTGAGCAGTGGAAGCAGACAAGCGTCCAGGGAGGGTAGGAGTGGTGGCCACAGGATGGGGAAGGGGGCTCTGAGCCTGGGGTCCTGGCTTGATCAACCTGCTGCTGGACATGGAGGGGACAGCTAGGGACCACCGCCCTCATCCCAAACATTAACACACACACTCGCACCCTCGGGGCCACCCCCTAAGGACACACCAGACCCACGTCCCCTCCTGAAAATGCCACCTTTCCCTTGTATCTGGGAAGTAGATATTGGAAGGGCCAAGTGGCTGGGTAAGGGCGTTGGAGCAGCTCACCGAGGGTCCGTCTGCCTTTCCACTCCCTCAGGGGCCTGATGGAGGAGCTGGTAGGGCTTCGTGAGGGCTCCTCAGGGAATCCTGTGACACTTCAGGAGCTATGGGGCCCGTGTCCCCGCATCCGCCGAGGCATCCGAGGTGACAGCTAGGTTCCCTTCCGCTCCCTGTCGAAAACCCCTCGGGACATCACCCTCCCTGGGTCCGCCTCCCCACCCACTTTGGAGCCCAAGAGCTGCCCCCCTCCTGGGCGGCAGGGAGGGAGGGGATCTGTCTGCCAGTCTGTGGGACAGACGTGCTAGATGTCTGCTCTCTGCCTTTGGGGAACGCAGTCCCCAGGCCTGATCACTCTGCCGGGGACCTTGCTAGGGGCCCAGTGGGTGTTCTCTGGCCTGACACCAGGACAGCCCCACCGGTCCTCGGACAACAGAGCAGTCTCTCTAGACTCTCGTGTCCTCTAAGCTATGTCCCCTGTGGAGATGCTGGAGAAAGTGTAGTTCCCAGCCCTCCCTCCACACCCTGCCCCCTCCGTCATTCTTCCATAAGTACCTCAGGAAGGGGCAGGGGTGGGGAGGGCGGGTGGGTCAAAGGCCCCCTCCTGGCGGGGCCAATAGGCCTGGCGCCCACCGTGCTGCCACCTTCACTTGCACAAATCCTGCTGTCTCTCACGTGACGCAGAGCCCCGCCCCAGCTTCCCTGGATTCGACCACGTGGCCCCAGCCCCACACAGCCCCTGCCCCCCGCCCCCGCCCCGTGCCCTCACTGGGCCCTGGGCTACCACCTGATGCCCCTGCCCCAGGTGGCCTCGAGTGGTTGAAGCAGAAGCTGTTCCGCATGGGTGAGGACTGGTACTTCCTGATGACCCTCGGGGTGCTCATGGCCCTGATCAGCTACACCATGAGCTTCACTGTCGGGCGTGTGGTCCGAGGTAACCCCTCCCCGACATGCATGGCATGCGCGCCTGCTCTGGACCCGGGGCTTTCGAGCACGCTTTCGGGATGCCAGATGGGCCGCCAGGTGCAGCGGGGGTGGGGGAGGGCTCTGGGTGGGGAGGAGGCCTGGGTCTGGTCCTGGCTTTGCTCTTGACTTGCTGTGTGACCCTGGGCAGGCTCCTGCCCCTCTCTGGGCCTCAGTCTCCTCATCTGCACAATGAGTGAAAGACCAAATATTCCTTCTTCCTGTGAGCTCTCTGCCCACCGCTTCCTGCCACCCCCGCTCCTTCTCCTCCCTCCTTGCTCTCAGCTCAGTAACTGTGGGGGAGAACACTTGTCTAAACCACCAGGCGTAGAACATCCTCTCCCCGTGCTTCGGCAGGCTCTCTCCACCCTGAGGTCTCCCTGGAAGAGGGGGCACGGGGCAGGAAGTGTCTAACACACCTTCTCTGGGAGACTTGCTCAGGTGGCATTACGAGGACCTGCCATGCACCAGACCTCATCTGAGAGCCCATTTGACAGATGGGGAAACAGAGGCTCAGAGATGTTGAATGGCTTGCAAAAGGTCACTCAGCTAGGGAGTGGCAACACTGGGATATGATCCAGGGTCCTACTCTTGCCTCCTCTTGGGGATCTGCCACTTACTGGGTGGTCCTGGGCCACCGCCCTCTGAGCCTCCATTTCCTGGCCAGCAAGTGGGTGTCTGAGGGCTGCAGAGCCTGTGGATGGCTCCCTGACTCCCAGCTGTCCCCAGCACACAAGTGGCTGTACCGGGAGATTGGGGACAGCCACCTACTCCGGTATCTCTCCTGGACCGTGTACCCTGTGGCCCTGGTCTCCTTCTCCTCAGGCTTTTCCCAGAGCATCACGCCCTTCTCGGGAGGTAAGCCCATCGCCATGCCATTCGCCTGTTTGCCTTGTCCCGCAGTGCCCACTGCCCAGAGCCTTTTCCTGTCCCTCGGGGCTCCTGATGGGGGGAGGCAGGAAACAGTAACCCCACTTCATAGCCAGAGAAGTCAGGCTCAGAGGAGTTGTGTAAGTTGCCTGAAGTCACACAGTGAGAAGGACAGATCTTTTTTTTTTAATATACATTTATTTATTTATTTATTTTTGTCTGTGTTGGGTCTTCATTGCTGCTGCGTGCGGGCTTTCTCTAGTTGCAGTGAGCGGGGGCTACTCTTCGTTGCGGTGCTCAGGCTTCTCATTGTCGTGGCTTCTCTTGTTGCGGAGCACGGGCTCTAGGCGTGCAGGCTTCCGTAGTTGTGGCACGTGGGCTCAGTAGTTGTGGCTCGCGGGCTCTAGAGCACAGGCTCAGTAGTTGTGGCCCATGGGCTTAGTTGCTCCGCGGCATGTGGGATCTTCCTGGACCAGGGCTCGAACCCATGTCCCTTGCATTGGCAGGCGGATTCTTAACCACTGCGCCCCCAGGGAAGCCCCAGGACAGACCTTGCTTGACTCGGGTCACTGTTGACTCTGCTCCCTTTCTGAGGGCTCCTCTGGGCCGGCACCATGGTTCCCCAGGGAGGTGCTCACGGAGGGGCGCATCTCTTCCAGGCCTCTCAGCTCCGCTTTCAGCTCCAGGCCAGCAGCACAGGGGAGCTGCAGGGATGCATCTGGGTGGCCTGAGATTCTCTCGTAGGTTCCCCCCCCATCCTGCAATAGCTGACTGGCAGGACCAGCTGGAAGAACGTAGGCAATTCACATCCCCTCTCTGACCCTCAGCTTCCTCATCTGCAAAATGAGTTTAGGAATCCTAACTCACAGGGTTTAGGAGAGCTGAGGAGATCATGATGTGAAGCCCTGTGCAGGGTAAAGCGATAAGGGTTTATCTAGAGATTGTCCCTCCTCTTCCTCCCCACCCTCACCCCGTCCATCCATCCCCTGCCAAGGTTCTGGAATTCCGGAGCTGAAGACCATCTTGTCGGGCGTGGTCTTGGAGGACTACCTGGATATCAAGAACTTCGGGGCCAAGGTGGTGGGCCTCACCTGCACCCTGGCCACGGGCAGCACCATCTTCCTGGGCAAAGTGGTATGGACGGGCATGAGAGCACCCCACCCCGTCCCACCCTGCCCTCCTGCCCCCTCTGCCTTTTCTCCATCCCCACCGAAGCTAGGTCAGGGGGAACTCAGGCCAGGGCCTGCCTTCGCGGGGCTCAGTCTTGGGGAGGAGACAGGCCAGGTCCCCAGAGCGTGACAAAGGACCTGGGGAGATGGAGCCATAGGGAGTGGGTGGAGCAGCCGAGCTGCCTCTGGATGAGGCTCCCTCTACCCCCTAACCCTGGGCCCGGAGCGGGAGGAAGGAGAGGAGCAAGGGCCCCGGCTCCCCCCAAGGGGCGGACCCTGTGCCCTGTGCGCACACCTCCTCTGGCAGGGCCCCTTCGTGCACCTGTCTGTGATGATCGCTGCCTACCTGGGCCGCCTGCGCACCAAGGCCATTGGGGAGTCTGAGGTAAGGGGCTCATGGGCCCCCCCTCCTTGGAGGAATGAGACGGAGGGGAGGGCGGGGGCTGACTCTCAGCGCGGGACTCCGGATCCCCCCAGAACAAGAGCAAGCAAAACGAAATGCTGGTGGCGGCAGCGGCGGTGGGCGTGGCCACAGTGTTCGCAGCGCCTTTCAGCGGTGAGGCCCTCCCCCTGCACCCCGGGCGCCCACCCCCGACCCCCCGTCCCTCCCCTGGCAGACTGACCACCTCGCTCCTCCGCCCAGCGGAGGAACCCGCAGGGAGGATGGCGGCTAATCCGGTCTTGGTTGTTACTTCAGTCTTACCGGGAGGGCAGAGCCGCCCCAGGGTGGAGGTGGGGGTGGGTGTCGAGATGCTTCACGGTCACATTAGACAGACTTGGGTTTGAGACTCAGCTCGCCTTGCGTGACCCTGGGCCGGTGAGTTCAGTTCTCAGCCTCATTTCCTCGTCTGTAAAATGGGGATTGTAATCGTCCCCACCCCAAAGGCTGTTGTTGTAAGGTTTGAGATGGCCGAGAGGAGCGCCACAAGCCCGTTCCCTGGGCAGGGGGCTCCCGCCCTGCCCTCCCCTCCCCTCAGCTCAGGACCAAAGAGAAGGGGGTGGCCCTGTCTCTTCGGGCTGTGGGAGAGCAGGACGGGAGTGGTCAGGGCGCTGGGAAGGGCGTGGTGGTGTCTGTCGAAGCTCAGTGTTGCCCCCAGGCATTCTGTTCAGCATCGAGGTCATGTCCTCCCACTTCTCGGTCTGGGATTACTGGAGGGGCTTCTTCGCTGCCACCTGTGGGGCCTTCATGTTCCGCCTCCTGGCTGTCTTCAACAGCGAGCAGGGTGAGCCCCGCCCTAGACCCTGCCCCCTGCCCCGCCTCCCCTCCCTCCTCCCCCCTCCCCTCCCTTTTCCCTCCTCCTCCCCTTCCTCTCCCTCCTCCCTCTTTTCTCCTCTCCCTTCTCTTCTTCCTCTCCACTCCCCTCCTTCTAGAAGTGTGGAAACGAATGGACCTGTATTGGGCATGAAGGATGGGAGGAGCCCCGAGGGTAGAAGCGGATGAAGCTGGCCGGGGAGGCAGGGCCAGGGAAAGGGTGTTTGGGGGCAGGACGTGGCAGGACCTCCACTCCTGCCTGTTAACTCTGAGCCTTCGGTTTGGCCGGGGTAGGAGTGTGGTCCCTGATCCCCACTCCCCTGCTTTCCCAGAGACCATCACCTCCCTCTACAAGACCAGTTTCCGGGTAGATGTGCCCTTTGACCTGCCAGAGATCTTCTTTTTTGTGGCGCTGGGGTGAGTGGATGCCTCTGGCCCCCCAAGAGCCCAACTGGGGGCCTCCCCCAGCCTGAACTGCTGCCCTTGGTCCTGGCGAGGGGCTCTGGACTCCCCTCCCCTCCCTGCAGGGCCATCTGTGGCATCCTGAGCTGTGCTTACCTCTTCTGTCAGCGAACGTTCCTCGGCTTTGTCAAGACCAATCGGGTCCTCTCCAAACTGCTGGCCACCAGGTGGGCTCTGCGTGGGGGCCAGGGACCCCTCAGGGTGATGCCCCTAGACTCTCCTGAGCCTTTATATAGAGATCCCCACCTCTCACCAACACCCCTGTCCAGGTCCCCATAGTAACTGCTCCCCCACTTACTAGGCTCCCAACCCCAGTATCTGAGCCCTCCCTCCCTCACTACCCTCCCTCCCCCTCACTGAACCCCTACTTCCCCGTGGAGCCCCAGGCCCCTTACTGAGCCCCCTCTCCTTACCAACCTTGTCTGCCCCCTGGCGTTGGCATTTCAGAATCAGCCCTCCTCCACCTTGGCGGGTCCTGCCCTGGTCCCACCTGCCTGGCGGGCAGCCTGCCTCTGTCCCAAGCTCTCCTATCAGCCCCGAGCCCTGCTTACCCGAGCAGTGTGGGGCTGACCCCGACACGTCCCCTGCGCCTGTGCCTCTTCCTCCCGTTCCTGCCTCAGCGTCAGCCCCCAGGGTGGGGGGCCCGCTCCGTGGGGTGGGGGGAGGGGAAGAGGACGGCTGGCACTGGAGCTGGCCCTCCACCCCCACCACCCCACAGCAAGCCTCTGTATTCAGCTCTGGCGGCCTTGGTTCTCGCCTCCATCACCTATCCCCCTGGCGTGGGCCGCTTCATGGCTTCTCGGGTAAGGGGTGCTGAGCTGGGGTGGCCAGAGGGGGGAATGCCCAGTCGTTGTCCAACTTGCGCCCGTCATCTCCCTTAACCCCCACAACACCTATAAGGGATGGCTGTGCAGCTCCAGGAGGGCCAGAGCCCTTGCCAAGGTCTCCCCCCAACAGCAAGTGGCAGAGGAGGATTTGAGGCAGGGTCAGGCAGTGGGGGGTGGCAGGGGCTGCCGCCCGGCCCTCACGCAGAACTCCGAGCTGCCCCCTTCTCCAGCTGTCCATGAGGGAGCATCTGGACTCACTGTTCGACAATAACTCGTGGGCGCTGATGACCCGGAACTCGTCCCCACCCTGGCCCTCGGAGCCCGACCCACAGAACCTATGGTTCGAATGGTACCACCCGCGGTTCACCATCTTTGGGACCCTTGCCTTCTTCCTGGTTATGAAGGTGGGCTCCCGGGGCCCCCAGGGATGTGCGCAGAGCTGAGGCCAGCCTTGGGTGGGATGGGGTACCTCCCCATAGCATGTACGTAGCGCAGGGCCTAGGCCTTCTCGCAGACTCCCTGACCTGACCTCTGCCCGCTGTGTGGTCCTGGGCAATTTGCTTCAGCTCTCTGAGCCTCGGTTTCCTCATCTTTAAAATGGGCTAGTTACTGTGCTTGCATCAAGGAAGGTTGAGAGGGAAAGGAGAGTCCCTGGCACAGGCACACAGTAGGCACTTTGCCAGGGTGGGGATCCTTCCCCTGGGCACACCTTCCCTCACACCAGATACTGGCGATGGGCGTGTGCCTGGGCATCCTCCTTCTCCCTGGGAAACGCCCCTGTCCCCGTCTTGTCCCTCCCTTGCCTTCTCCTGTCCAGCTGCCTCTAACCTCTGCCCCCTCGGTTCCCACCCCCCACAGTTCTGGATGATAATTCTGGCCACCACGATCCCCATGCCCGCTGGGTACTTCATGCCCATATTTATCTTCGGTGAGTCTGGGGTGTTGAGGGTCTGAGAGACTCAGGGTTATCGGGACAGGGCCATGGCTCCTGGTCCACCCACCTCCCCAGGATGGTACTGAGGTTGATCCCCAGGGATGGAGGGCTGTGGGGACCGGGTCAGCCTGGCTCCCTGTCCTCACCCTAAATCTGTGACCAGGAGCTGCCATCGGGCGCCTCATAGGGGAGGCCCTCTCTGTTGCCTTCCCAGAGGGCATCGTGGCTGGAGGTGTCACCAACCCCATCATGCCTGGGGGGTATGCCCTGGCAGGTGAGTAAACCGGGTTCCCACTGGATGGGCAAACATCGTGGGTCTGGGCTGGACCCGGAGAATCAGCCAGTAGTTCTGCAGGGCATGGGGAGGTCATTAGCCTCCCAATGAGCCCCACCCTTCCCTGAGCCCCTCCCCTTAGCCTCCATTACTTTTTCTAGCTCTGGTCTTGTCCCTGATGCCCCTTCCTCCTTACTGCTCTTTCTCTCACCAAGCCCAGGCATAGGGCACTTCCAACAGTGGCCAATGTGTGGCCTCTGGACAGTTCTCACCCCAGCCCATGGCCATAGTCACAGCAGCCTTGCCCTTTGCATGAAGCTGTCTCCTGGCCTGAGCCCCCCTCCCTGGCTCTGCCCTCTGCAGGGGCTGCGGCTTTTTCAGGGGCTGTGACCCACACCATCTCCACAGCATTGCTGGTCTTCGAGCTGACTGGCCAGATCGTGCACGCACTACCTGTGCTGATGGCGGTGCTGGCGGCCAACGCCATCGCCCAGAGCTGCCAGCCTTCCTTCTATGACGGCACCATCATTGTCAAGAAACTGCCATACCTTCCGTGGATCCGGTGCCGAAAAATCAGGTGAGCGGTGTCTGCTCAGGCTGGTTGAGCTGAGGTGATGGTGTCTGGGTGGGCTGACCTGGGACATGGGTGAGTGTGGGAGGGGCTGACACATGGCTGCTCCCTAGTCTCCATTCTCTCCAGCTCCCTGTGTGACCTTGGGGGAGTCCTTAGCCTCAGTGTCTTACTGGTCAGCAGTCGGTCTCCACAACAGGAGGACAGATATCGCCCATTTGTCAGAAAGTGGGGCTCAGAGAGGTGCCATGTCTTGCTCCAGGTCACACAGAGAGTCAGCACCAGCTCTGGGAGGTCCCACCCCTCCCCCTGCTCCTGCTCTGCTGTCCTCACTGGGGCGTTGGGAGCCAGAGGTGGGACTGGAATACTGCAATGGAAATGAGCTTTGAGGTCCTGACTCAACCAGACAGGGCCGAGCAGCCTCTGTCCCCAGAGAAAGAGGACTAAGAGGCTCTGAGAGTCCTGAGTCCAAGGCCCAGCTCCAAACATGTGCAAGTTGCCCCCTTCTCCAGACTCAGTTTCCCCATCTGTTAAATGGGGGTGGTGACTCCCGTGATTTTCAAACTTTAAAGCTCTTTTTTCCCTTTATGCCATAAAACTTTTCTTCAAATGAAATTCTCCAGTGACGGCTTCTGAATAAAACAGATCAAAGTAGAGCTGGTCTAGTGGGGAGATAGGGGTCCAGAGGGCTGGGAATCCAGAGCCAGGCCATAGGCCAGCTGGTCCCCAGGTTCCTCCCTGCCCACGTTGGGGTGCTAGGAGCTGTTCATCCCAGGAATCTCTTAGACCCTGCCCACGCTGGAGAACCGGCAAAACTCCTCCCGGGTCCCCCCAGCTTGTCCAGGGGTCTGGATAACCCCCACCCCAGGACCTGATGGGAGCATCCCTCTACCTCAGCTGTCACCACGTAACTGTGGAGCACTTCATGAACTGTACCATCACCACGCTGGCCAAGGACACACCGCAGGAGGAGGTGGTCAAGGTCGTGACCTCCACAGACACTGCCGAATACCCCCTGGTGGAAAGCACAGGTGCCCGACAGGAAGGGGGAGCACGAATGGGGAGGGGGCATTCCCTCTACCTTCCTCTTGGACCTGGGAGGGTCAGGCCCAGGAATGGGTAAGCAGGGCATTGTACCTATCAGGCACCTGGATCCAAAACCAGGCTCTGCAACTGTGTGACCTTGGGCAAGTCACTTCACCTCTTTGAGCCTCAGTTTCCTCATTGGTAAAATGGAGGTAATAGCCATCCTACTTGCGGAGCAGGAGTAGGATGATGGTAACACTACTAGGGTCTCCCAGAAGGCTCCTTCCCTCAGTCTCCCCTTCAGGCATTCCCCAACTAAGTCACCTCCCTCAACCCTGTTGCCATGAGAAAGACATCCTTTTAGAGAAAAATGAGTGGGGGCCCTTGTTAAAAGACACATAAGCTGAATCTTGGGAGAGGACCTAGCTAGAGCATCATTTCCCTCTAGGATAAGTACAGTATGAGTGGGAAAGATAAGCTGGGGGGTAGGGAGGGGACAGCCGTGCCCCACTCAGGGCCACTGTCAGCCCATATGTCCCCTTTGTGCAAATGAAACAAAATTGCACACTTGGCAAGCATAGCACAGCTGGATTTTGATCCCCACTTGTCCTTTGGGCAGGTATCTCGTGCAATGAGCAACCTGCACAACCGTATGGGTCATCCCCATACCTACCCCAAGAGGCATAAAGCTATTTATGAGCAGCAGAACTGTAGATAAGTCCCTTAAGCTTTATGAACTGCAGTTGCCACATCTGGAAAATCGGGAGGACAGAGTTGTCAGAGGTTCTCATCCCAAAGGCCAGGCCCTTCTCCCCACCCAAATTGGGACACCTATAACATTATCCCATAGAACATGCCAAATATCACACTTGAAAATATCTGCACATGGATGACCTCTCAAGAACCTTCACCCCCCTGCTAGAACAAGACAAACTCCACTTCTACCCTTAGAGCCACAGGAAGCAAAGAGTTCCCAACCAGCACAGGCCCAGCCTGTGGGACCCTGCTGCTCATCCAAGAAATAGCTTTAATTGTTTTTGTTTTTAAACAGGGAGCATTTGTATGTCCACTTGTAAAGTTTTTATTTTACTGGACAAAAAGCAAAAAGATCAGGCTGTCCCTCAAAACTAAATACCTGCAGACTCCAGTGATACCCTGGAGTGAGTCTTGCCAAGCCTCCAGCATGCAGGAGGACCTCAGAACATGGTGGCCTTCCAGGTTCATGCCTTCACTGGGCTGAGCCAGTGAAACTTCCTATGGGAAATGAGGGACAAAGCCCAGCCCTGACGCACAGTTTCATGCAGGTGTCCCAGACCTGCTCCTGCCTTGAGGCCCTGCCAGGTGGGGCATCTTGGGGTGGGCAGGTTACCTCCCGGGCCCCTGGCAGCCTTACCTGGCCACCCTCAGCTACTACTCTTCCACGTCAGAAGCTGAGTGACCTTGGGCAGGACAACTAACCTCTCTGTGCCTCTGAGCCTCGGTTTCCTCTTCCGTAAAATGGGTGATAATAGTTCCTGACCCATAGGTGCTGTACGTTCCCAAAAGTCCTGAGAACACCCAGCACAGTTCTTGGCACATCGTAGCTGTCCAGTAAACGTAAGTTCTTTTTTCATAATGTGGCTTTTTTCCTCTCCCTCTCCACTTGTCCAGAGTCTCAGATACTGGTGGGCACCGTGCAAAGGGCACACCTGGTGCAGGCCCTCCAGGCTAAGCCACCCTCCTGGGTTCCAGGACACCAGGTGAGTGCTCATATGAGGTGTCAGTAGAAGATGGGGAGTCAGCAGGGTTGTGAGGGGAGTGGCCAGCTGATAGCCTGTGGTTTGACAGGGGCTGCCTGGGGAAGGAGGAGCTGTCCCAGGCCCCCATAACCCTTCCCCCATTCCCAGCAGTGTCTGCAGGACATCTTGGCTGGGGGCTGCCCCGTGGAGCCAGTGACCCTGAAGCTGTCCCCGGAGACCTCCCTGCACCAGGTAATGGGGAAAATTTGCGCTGTGGGCAGACAGGGGTCCTGGGATAGAGGGAAGAGCCTGAGAGGGAAACTTGGCTCCAGCTTCCCGGACATGCTGTGTGGCTCTGTTCTTCCTGTGCCTGCTTCCTCACCTGTGGAATGGGCATGCAGTTCCCGCCCTCTCTGTCTCTCAGTTCCAGGGCTGTTGGGATGATGCAGAGACTAGGGAAGAGGGAGAGCTTGGGAAACAGAGGATTCTGGATGGAGAGAAACAGTGGTTAAAAATATGTCTTTTCATCAAGGCACACATGGGTTTCAATTTCAGTTCTACCACATTCTGCCTGTATGATCTTGGGCAAAGTACTTAATCACTCTGAATGCTGATCCCCTCCCCCCTGCAAGCACAGAGCCTGGCACATGGGTCATGGAGGGACAGAAGCAGGTTGGGGACCTAAGGGTGGCCCCAACCCCTCTGTGCCAGTGGATGATGCCGGATGATGCTGAAAAACGGGTCCTTTCCACTAGTCCCTTGTGTGGACTCTGGGGACCCCTGGTGGTCATATTGGACATTGTAGGCCCAGGTCTTGGTCTCCCTCCCACCATCACAGCTGTCCAGCCCTCCCAGGCTCAGAAACAAGGTGGGGTGGGCACCACTGGGACAGAGCCTGGCCCGGGCCTTCACCTCTGCTCAAAGCTGCCAACCTAGGAAGAAACTGAAGCCAGAGGGTTCGGGTGGGTGCCACCTACCCTCCAGTGTTTCCTAACCGCCCCCCCTGCAGGCACACAACCTCTTCGAGCTGTTGAACCTTCAGTCCCTCTACGTGACGTCTCAGGGCAGAGCTGTGGGCTTCGTGTCTTGGGTGGAGGTACCATGGTCCCGAGGGTGGAGCAAAGGGGAGGAGCCATGCTCGAACAGGCTGGCGGGGGCACCAAAACTCTGCCATCAAATTTGGAGGGGCGTTGGGACTTCCCTGGTGGTCCCGTGGTTAAGATTCTGCTCTTCCACTGCAGGGGGCGTGGGTTCGATCCCTGGTCAGGGAACTAAGATCCCACATGCCGCACAGCATGGCCAAAAAAAAAAAAGATTTGGAGGGGCCTCATGGGATTCTGATGAGCCTCACTTCCTGGCCCAGAGTAGCCAGCCACTTGGTCCAGCTACCTCTACCTTATTTTGTGGCCAGCCCTGCCATTCTCTGGGCCTCAATGAGCTGATCTATGCAATAGGGAGGCACTGGCTCTAAAATTCACTCCAGAATCAACCCTTAGGGGAGTCATACTATACTGGCGCCCCCCACTTGCAATCTCCTCTACATCCGCCCCACTCTGTTCTCTGTTCTAGTTGAAGAAAGCAATTTCCAACCTGACAAACCCTCCGGCCCCAAAGTGAGCCAGCCTGGCAAGATGAAACAGGGCCCCTCAGCTGCCCTGGTGAAGGAGATGGGGCAGAGACCTTGCCTCTCTCCCCCGCCATCATAACGCACCCCTCCCCTCCAGCCCAGCGCAACTCCTCGGCGAAGTAGGCAGCTAAGCTAGCACTGGAGAGGCCCCATAGTCACCACGTCCCATGCTCCATGAAACACGTGCTACCTGCCTTGAAGGACAAATCCCCCTCTGGACAGAACTCAGAATGCAAGACAGCAGAAAACCGGCATATGGTGGGTGCTCCATGAAAGAATCAAATTCACGAAGACATTGGTATATTCTGTCGCCAAGGGCACGCAGAGATGCCCTCTGAGGGTTGTATGACTCCCAACCGGAGGCTCCTGAGAAAAAATAAAGCTGATTGCCAGAGCCGTCTGTCCTTCATCTCAGCTTCCAGGGTGTTATCCTGCCACCTTAGCAAGGCCACGTTCGCCGGCCCTGAGTGAGCCCTTGGGCGCCCCCTGGTGGTCATATGGGCATTGCAGGCCTGGGGCCTGGTTTCCCACGCCTCCTCAAGGTCCCCCTTCCTGGCTGGGAGTTATGAAAGCAGGTTCCCACCAGGTCTTATGATGCTTGTGGTCATGTGTAAGCACGACCCTGTGGCCCAGTTTCCCTCACTCCAGCAGCCTCAGCCTCCTCCTTGGCTGAGCCAGGGTTGACAAAGCGGGGTCCCCACGTGTGGTTCCCTGGAGAGTCCACAGAGCCTTAAGCATCCTCCACGGGGACCCTCCTGGCTGCTGGCAGCAGGTTGACCAGCTGTCTGTGTATTTTGGCGGGTAGGGGCCTTCCAGAGCTCCCCCCATCAGGGCCTGAGGACATGCCGTCCCCAGCAGAGACCAGGCCAAGTTCCTCCAGGGTGAATCCACCACTTTAATGTCTTCAGAGAACCTTCAGGGAGATGGGAGGAGAGCAAGGAGCGGGGGGCAGGGCACCAGGGAGCAGATCCAGAGAGTGAGGGACAGACAGACACTCCAGAGACAGAATCCTCGTGAAGAGCACTAAGGAGCAGATGGTAGGTGCCCCAAGAGGCTGCCCCGCCTCTGGTGGGGGGCAGAAGCACAGAGGGGAGGGGCGAGGAACCGAGCCCTGGGGTCGAGGCGGGGCTCCCAGGCCCTTCCGTGGTTGTCTGCCTGGGAACCTGGCTGTTGGCCCCGCTGGGCGGCCTGCCTGGTGTCTGCTGAGTCCTTGAGCTCGCTGATGGCAGAAACTGCAGGGGAAGGTGCCCGCCTGAGCCAAGTAAAGAGGGAGAAGGGGATTATGGCTCCCACTGCGGGGGGCAGGTCCACAGAGGCACGGAATGGTCCCCAAGGAATGCTGGCCCCCATCCCTGCCGCACCCACCCTGTGCCTGCCCTGAGGGGTCAAGAGATGCCCAGCCAGACCCTGGTGTCCTGATACACCTGGGCTGCCCACCAGGCAAGGTCACAGTGTGAGCAGGCTCCGGCCCCCGCCTCAGTTATAGAACACCTCGTCCTCCTCCTCCGAGAGGGAGCCACTGTCCACCGACGGGAGGGAGCCCTGCAGGCGGGCCCCACCCTCGGGCCCCGGGGCCCCCAGTAGCCGCTGCCAGTGCTGCTGTTCGGGGCTGGGGGGCTGCGGGCCAGAGGCTGTGGTGGGGGGCTTGTCAGGTGAGGGCCATCCATCGGGGGAGGAGAAGGCCAGAAGACTGTCATCCTGCGAGGGGACACTCAGAAGACTGTCCTGAAGGTAGATGCTCTCCAGGTCTGGAAAGGCAGCAGGGGTGTGGGGGTGAGGAATGGAGCTCAGAAGACCCGGCTCCGCACCCTCTCCGGGAGTGTGAGGCAGGGAGAAGGGCAGAAGACCTGCCTCCAAATCTGGCTTTGTCACTGCCAAGCTGTGTGACCTTGGTCATGTCACTGAACCTCTCTGAGCCCCAGCTGCTCCCTGGGGGGGTGACAGGGTGGTGGTGGCAGTGGCAGTGAGCAGAATAGCTAAGAGCAGGCTCTGGAGCCAGAGCCCTCAAATCCCTCTGCGCTCTGAGAAGTGGGACAGCCAGCGCTCTTCCCAGGCCTCCGCTCCCTTCCCGGCCCTCACTGTCGCAGGGAGGAGCAAATGAGATAGTGGGTGCAGGTGCCACCCAGGACCCAGGCTCCCTGAAGCCCTCGGTAGTAACCTGGGGTCCTAGAAAGGTGGTTGACTGTGCTTGGTGTTAAGGCTCAGATCCCGGCTCTGATGCCTGTAGCTGTGTAATCTGAGGTGTTTCTTGATGCCTCGGTTTCCCTCATTTGTAAAATGGAGATAACAGCACCTACTTCCTAGAGCTGTCACAAGAATAAAGTGAAAGAACACATGTAAAGCACTTAGCACCGTGAGCACTTAATTCATGTCATCTCTCTGTCTGTCTATCATCTATCTTTCTCTCCTTTATGCTCGTGGCACTCCTTGGGCAATGGGCAGGGCAAGGATCATTTTTCAGATGAAGAAAAACTAAGGCTGAGGGACAGAGGGGCTTGTCTGAGGTCACAGGGCAGAGCAGGCATGCAGCCCCAGCTCCGCCGCACCCAGCCTGCCCTGGCGCCCGCCGGGCCGTACCCTGTAGCTGGATGATGTCCTGGGGGCCGTTCTCTGGGTGCAGCTCCTCGTCGTCCAGCGAGGACCAGGCACTCAGCGTGGCCTCCGTGATGGCAAACTGCTCGGCAACCCCTGTGGGGGACGGACCCGGCTCAGCAGGGGCACGGGCAGAGGGTGAAGGGGCATCCGGTGCCAGGTCAGGCTGGCACCAGACACTGCCTCTTGGGGCTGCCCATCCATGCCCGGGCATGCTGATCAGCATGTGCCCACCAACGCCCCGTCCACCCCATGGCGTTATTCTTGCCTGCCCAGACAATGCCCAGGGGGTGACTCTGGGTCCCCTGAGGACTACAGCCCCGGCCAGTCCCCGTCCCCAAGCTCCCCCTCCCCCCTCTGACCTGCGGCAAAGCGGGCCTCACGCAGCTCATCGGGGAGGCAGCGGTAATGCTCGTCCGCGGCTGCGGGCGGCTCCCAGCCTGAGCGCTGGGCACTCCAGCCCTTCCACTCGATGAGATGGGCCACGCGGCCACGCGCCATGGCCGTGGGCTTTGTGATGTGGTCCTTGATGCTCTGTACCACTCCTGGGGCAATTGAGGGCAGCTGAGTGATGGCTCTGACCCATGGCCCAGCTCAGGGCCCCACCCCCAATACCCCAGGCCCCCCAGTACCTCAGGGCACTCCCATGGCCTGTACCGCACGTCCATTCAGCGCCCCGTCCTCTCCCAGCGCCCTGCATCCGCCAAGCCCCACACCCACAGTGCCTGTACCTGTCCAGTTCCTCCTGCCAGGACAACGCCTCGTGCCCGCTGCCCGCCTGCCCCACGCCCTCCCACAGCCTGAGGCCCTCTCACGTAGATGCTCCCCACCCATCTGCAGGCCCCATGCCCCGCCCACCCCCCGGCTGTGTCCTGCTCCCAATCCATGCTCCTGCCCACCTGGTGCTTCTTCTCCAAACTTGTCGCACCCTTCATTCCCTTTGTGACCAAGTTTAGACCCTTCTGCTCAAGGAGATTCACTCAAGGATCCACTCAAGATCCACCCAGCCCTCCCTGTATCCAGTACTTAACAAGTTCCGAGAGAGCAGCCCCTGTGCCTAGGACACTGCCCGCTCTGCTGAGGGCGAGACCTGTAGCAGGCAGGGAAGGCTTCCTGGAAGAGGCAGACTGGAGTCCAGCTTGGAAGGCAGCTTGAGTTGGATAAACAGAGGCAAGACTGGAGGCTATTCCAGAGATGAGAAGAGGAGGAAGGCATAGAACAGTCTGGCGTGGTTCCAGGACCACTGGGGACAAGACATGGGGCAACACCAGGACTAGGGAGGCAGGAGAGGCCGGGAAGCCCCAAAGGGGCCAGACTGGGGGCTAAGCGAGCCAGACTGAGGGTGCCACTGCTCTTCTTAGAGCAATGGGGAGCCACAGCAGGGTAATGAGCAAGAGAGTGACAAGCCAGATCTCTCGTTTAGGAAGAACATCCTCATTAGAGGATTAGGGGCCAAGGGTGGAGACAGGGGGACATTAGGGGCCATGGAAGGGATCCAGCAAGAGACAGGACAGGGCTGGGCAGATGCGGAGAAGGGCCTGCAGGGGTTCTTGTGAGTAGACTGGTCGGATGTGGAAGATGATAGACAGAAGGTTGTCAAGAATGATTCGGCATCTCCGTTAACCCAGGCTGAGAACTCAGATCTGGGAGTCACTGGTCCCAGAAGCCATGACGTGAGGAGCAGCAATATTTAAGAAAGAAAGGCATCCATGAAGGAAACGGAGACATAAAACTCTGGGGAAATGGGAAAGACGGAGGTGGAAAGCAGGGGGAGACCCCCCACGGGTTGGGGAGTGCTGGCAACCAGAGGAGGTTTCTGGAGGCGGTGGTCCAGTGGCCCCCGAGGGGCAGGTGAGGTGGAGGGAAGGGGTTTCAGGTGGCGGGAATGATAGGGGCAAATGTGCGGGGGCGGCAAGGGCCTTCTGGGGAGCCGTGAGGGATGTAGAGAAATGGGAGCCTGAGGACAAGGAGCAAAGCTGCGAGCAGAGGCTGGCTGGCTGAGAAGAGCCGGTGCTGCGGTCAACGTGGGGCAGATGCCGTGCTGGTCCGGCGTGTGCCCACCCACTGCCGCTGCAGGTGCTGCTGCTGGCTCACACCGGTGCCCTTCTTGGGAGCCTTGCCCGTAGCTGGTGGGAGCTGCCTCACCCAGAGGTGCTCGGAAGGTGGCAGCCAGTGGTGGACCGATGGAGGAGTAATATAAAACCAGCCACCTTGGGACTTCCCTGGGGGCGCAGTGGTTAAGAATCCGCCTGCCAATGCAGGGGACACGGGCTCGAGCCCTGGTCCGGGAAGATCCCACATGCTGCAGAGCAACTAAGCCCGTGCGCCACATCTACTGAGCCTGCGCTCTAGAGCCCGCGAGCCACAACGACTGAAGCCCACGTGCCTAGAGTCCGCGGTCCACAAAGAACAGTAGCCCCCACTCACGCAACTAGAGAAAGCCCGTGCCCAGCAGTGAAGACCCAACGCAGCCAAAACAAACAAACAAACAAATACATTTATATTAAAAAAAAAACCCAGCCACATCGCCTCAAAGTGCCATGAATTCTGTGGTGCAAGTCATGCTCCTGTGCTCCCCATGGGATCAGGCTGAGAAAGACAAGACTTCTGCAACGACACTTCTGCTGAGCTCCCTCCCCTGCCCTGTCCTGCTGCCCTTGCTCCCTTCAGGTTTCCTTCGAGAATAACCTCTCAGGAAATCACTAGCACAATTCTCCTCTTGGGCTCTGCTTCTAGGGAATCTGACCCAAGTTGGCACGAGAGCAGGTTTCATGTGCTGCAGAGAAGCAGGAAGAACACAGCTGGCAGACACCTGGAAAATTGGGGTCATCCCCTCAGAACTTGTGGAGAACCCAACAATTTAACCCATGGCGGGGTCCGGGGGCGTGGGCAGGAGTCCTAAGTCCTGCAGAGCTCAGCACGGAACCTGGCATTTAGAAAACGCTGAATCCAGCAGGGCCGCAGTCTTTCCAGCTGCAATTCAGCTTTGACCTTCCCACCGCCAGTGCCTGTGTGCGAACTTCCAGGACAGGACAGGGCAGCTGGAGCTTACCCACAAGGGACGAGGTGGCCAGGGCTGCCACGTTGTAGTTGCTGGAGCAGGATCTGGAGTCGGACAGGTAGCCGTTGGTGGTCTGGAAGCACCTCTGGAGAAACGGGGGGGCGGGTGAGCAGGGTGGAGCAGACCTGCCAGATGATTTCCCCCCACCCCTCCCATCCCCATTATGCACCCTCCCCACGTCCTCTGGCCATCTTGCCACCCCCCCACAGGACCATCCCCAGCCCTGTTTCCATCAGGCCCCCCTCCCCCAGGGCTGGCAGCCCTGTGTGCCCAGGCTGGGCCCAGCAGAGGGAGGGGCAGTGGTGTCAGCTGGGGCTGGCTAGACTGGGGGATGTGCAAGTGCACTGACCTGCCAAGGATCCCAACAGAAATCCATCTGTTTGTCCTAAAACAAGAGGAGAAAGAGGAACAGGCAGGGTCTGGCCCACTGTGCCAGCAGATGGCGCAAATCCTGGAGCCCTGGCTGGTGGTGTGGGTCAGCCTCCTGGTCGTCCCTGAGGTCGGGGTCTGCCTATTCATGGGTCATGCCCTGGTGTCCCCTGGCATGCAGAGAGAGGAGCGGGGGGTGCAATGATGGCTCTGCCAGGGGACGCGGTGGGTTAGGGGATAGATCAGACCTGGGCTGGCCTCTGACTCTGCCACTTCTACCTGGGTGTCCTTGGACTAGTGACTTAACATCTCAGAACATCAGCTTCGTCCTCTGTAAAATGGTAACAATGCCATTTATCTCACAGGTTGTGCGGAAGCGTAAATGACATAACGTAGGCAGAGTGCCTAGCACGACGCTTAGCATGTGGTATGTGGTCAAAAAAAAAAAAGGGTAATTATATCAACTGGTAGGTTCAAGCCACAACCTCTAGGGCAAAGATGGAAATTATGCACAGGATTTGAGGCCCTAGCAAGATTGTCCTGATCTACCTGGACTGAGAATTCCATTCCTTTACTCTCCAGCTGGCAGTGCAGGTTGCTAAGGAGTCCGTGGGCTGGTAACAGAACATCTAATCTGCAAGGCTGAGTTAATCTGGGTGGGAAGCCCTTCAGCGTGGGACTCTCTTTTCTAAATAAGTCTGGTTCAGTCCCTGGATGCCCAGCCCAATTCAGACCTTCATCCAGCTGAATACCAACCCTGAGGGGTCCTGATCCCACAGGAAGGAGCCAAGTTCGGCAGGGACAGAGGAGGCTGAAATGGTTTCTGCTCCCTGTGGGGAGCTGTAAGGCACAGCCCAGGAACCAGGGCATACGTGGGGGTGAAGGTGGGGATGAAGCGTGACCAGTTACCTTGCCAGTGACATGGTCTGGAGCCACGATGGGTGGGCGGCTGGAGGGCAAGTCTGGGTTCAGGGGGGCCGTGCCCTGGGGCATGGGGCAGTCCTTGTGGGTACTTGTGAGCAAATCTGGAAAAAAGAAAGACAGAAGGAATTTAGAAAAGCCCAGAGCTCTCTTGCTCACGAAGCTTGTTCAAGCCAGTCCTGAGAGATGGGCGTTACTTTATTATTACATCATTTCGTAGAAAACAGACTCAAGCTCACAGCAGGTGAGGAGTCCAGCCAGATCCCCTCAGTGGGGTTTACTTGCCCATCTGCTTGTTACTCCATTTGCACTAAGTCTAGTACCCACACTCCAGCAGTTTTTTGACCTCACAGAGATCTCCAATCCATTTATTCTACCTTCCACTAACTCCTCATGTCCTCACTTCCCTCCTGGCCCAGCTAAGACTTCCTGGCGTATCCTACAAGCTCTCCTTTGCAGATACCCTTGACCCTCTTAGTCCTGTTTAGTCTAACCCTCTGCCTGCTTCGTGCCTGGACCCTTCGAGCTGCACATCGCTGGGGAAAGTCACGGGCGTCATGTTAAACCTGGCCCAGCTAAGACTTCCTGGCGTATCCTACAAGCTCTCCTTTGCAGATACCCTTGACCCTCTTAATCCTGTTTAGTCTAACCCTCTGCCTGCTTCGTGCCTGGACCCTTCGAGCTGCACATCGCTGGGGAAAGTCACGGGCGTCATGTTAAACCGGTGCCTGCCGGCCTCACACAGGCCACCACCCAAGGATCCTTCCATGTTTCTCTGATTCCTGCTAGTTTGCGTCCTGCGAGGTTGACTACCTCATCCTCCTTCCTTCTTGAACTCCCAACACTGACACCCCTGCTGCTCCCCGGACCTTGCTGCTGGCTTCTCTCCAGCCCTCAATGCAACCCAGGAGCCTTCAGAAGGCATCACCCCACTCTCTCCACCTCAAATCATTGCCCTGCCCGCACGCCACATCGTCTGCTTTCCCTCTTGGGACAAAGGAATAACTGTCCCCCCTCGGTCCAAGACCAGTCCCTCCACCCGGGGTCCGGGCTCCGTCTCTGCCCTCCCTCCAGGGCGGGCTTCTGCGCTCTTTCTCGTGTGGCCTGTGTTCCCTCCCCACCAAGGCAGCCCATCAGCGTGGCACGGGCTGCAATGCCTCTTGGCTCAGGGACTCTTGCCAGCATCCCCTCTCCTCTCTTCCGCCTCATGGAGCCCCTCACCTCTGGGCCAGCCCCCAGCCCCTGCTTCCCTCTACTCCTTGCTCACTCCTCTGTCTCCTTCGTGGCCAGACTTGTGTCCGACCTCTACTTCCCATCTTTTCCCATTTTCTCCCCCGCCTGTCCCAACCAGCCTTTCAGGAGACAGCCCTTGGCAAGTGGCCAGAATCCTGCACGGTGGGGGGGGGGGGGCAAGCTCAGCGGTGACTTCTTCAGCCCCATCTTTGGTGGCCACCCAGGAGGCGCAAGGGCAGCGGCGCCCATCCCTCCTTCCCTCTCCAGCCACACCCTTCTCCCGGCTTCCCTCCCACCTCCACGGGGCACTCTTCTTCAGCCTCCGGCACTGCTCATCCCCTGAGCCCACCCCACCGCTCCAACCCAGGCCCCTTGCCTCCCTTCTCTCCTCTCTCCCAAGAGATCTCACCCATATGTGGCTGACACCCACATTTACACCTCCAGCTCCGACTCTTTGCTTGAGCTCTTGAATGAGTTTCCAGCTCCCTACGTGGACGCCCAACAGGCATCTCAAGCAAACCCCGGGCAAAATGGAACTTGCAAACCTGAGTCCATCTTCCCTTACTTCCCCAATTTTAGAAAATGATGCCATGGTCCGCCCAGCTGTACCAACAAAAAATCCAGGAGCTTTCTCGGAGTCCTGCTTTCCCCACCTCTCCCCACCAACCCCATCCAATCCACCAGCAAGTCCCACTGGCTCTCTCTCAGAGCTCCATTTCAGATTTATCCTTCTCCATACCCACCGCTGTTCCCCTGGTGGGACCCATCACCTTCTCTCACCAACAGTCACCTGCTTCCCCTCCTGGCCCTGCCATCCACTCTCCACCCAGCAGCACAGGGACATCGCATTCCAGGTCAGACTGTCTTCACCTGCCCTGGCTTCCTTGCATCGCACTTTAGGAGAAGAGCCAGCCCCTCACCTGGGCCTTCAGGGCCCTACACGTCAGCCCGCCTACTCCTGACCTCAGTCCTCTGCCCGCCCCCTCGCTCACTGTTTCAGCCACTCTGGCCTCCTCCTTGCTGCTCCTCAGATGGCCAAGCTTGTTCTTCGGCCTCGCTGTCCCCTCCCCTGCGCCTGGAACACTCTTTCCCCAGGTCTTCCTGAAACTCATCATCCAGGACTCAGCTCAAGAGAGACCTTCCTGGGCTTCCCTGGTGGCGCAGTGGTTGAGAGTCCACCTGCCGGTGCAGGGGACACGGGTTCGTGCCCTGGTCCGGGAAGATCCCACATGCCGCGGAGCGGCTGCACCCGTGAGCCGTGGCCGCTGAGCCTGCGCGTCCGGAGCCTGTGCTCCGCAACGGGAGAGGCCACAACAGTGAGAGGCCCGCGTACTGCAAAAAAAAAAAAAAAGAGAGAGAGAGCTTCCCTGGCCACGCTGTTCAATGTGGCCCTCCCTGTCCCCATGCCGGCCACCAGTCACTGCCCTCACAGTCAGCACCGCTGATATTTCTGTTTATTTAAGAGTCCACCCGCCATGGAGACCACAGCAGCCCTGCTCAGTGCTCTGCGTCCAGAGCGTAGAACCCCGCCTGCACTTAGTAGGTGCTTTGTAAACATCTGTGGGGATGATTTCCACCTTTATTACAGCATTTAGCACAGGATGTCTGGTAAAATTATTTATGTGTGTTGGGGGGGGCAGGGATCGGCCTGCCCCTGATGCATCCCCAGGGCCTACCACACTGTAGGTTCACAGTCGTTGCTGAAGGAATGAACACCTTGACCTGAGCAACTGGAATTGCTGGACTGAATCCTTGGGCCAAATTGAAGAGAACCCCTCCACCCCCCCAGGATGACAGAGAACACCCTTATCATTCATTTGATTAATGCATTTAGTTACTCTTCCATTCACTGAAGAGTATTAGCTGAGCATCTACTATGCGCCTCACGCTGTTCTGAGTACCGGGGACACAAGGGTGAAGAAGATAGAGATGGTTTCTGCCCTCATGGAGCTGACGTTCTAGTGAGGGAGAGAGACTATTCACCGAAAACTCACAAATGAGTAAGAACCATTAGGGGACAATAATAGCTATGAAGAAAAAAATGACAGCGTAAGTAGGAGGGGCTGGAGAGGGCTTCTCAGAGCTGAGGCCTGAGTATCAGGAAAAGCCCAGTTACGTGAAGATCTGGGGGATGATCGTTCATTCCTTCATTCATGCATTCATCCATCCATCCATGCAGCCAGCCATTCATTCCTTCACCCGCTGAGCACCCATCTACTGGACGTCTACACTGTGCAAGCACCTGGGGACGAGGCAGGATTAACTCCATCCCTGCCCTAGGGGAGCTCACAGTTTGATGCAGAACACCTTCCCGCAGAGCCCCTCATTCAAACACAAGGCTGAGCCAGGGGAACAGCAGCACCAGAGGACTGCTCTGCTTTCTACATTCTCCTTTCTCAGTGTGATGGCAGAGTCCTCACCTTGACCTAAAGAGGAAGGAATCTGTGGCTCAACCTGACAGGTGAGGAAACTGAGGCACAGATGGGAAAGCCACTAGTCCCAGGCACACAGTCAGTCGCCGGCAGTCAGGACCTGAGTCCTGTGGGTCTGACGCCGAGGTTCACTCTCTTCCAAAGCACAAAAAGAGTTTTGATGAGTTCGGGGTGGGGACTGGGGGCTGCGCAGGAGAGCTGATGGCAGGGAGCTGGCCAGGAGGTAGGCGGTCCAGGAGGTCGTGGGGATGGTGGTGCGGGAAGACGGTGGGCATGGCGCGGGTGGGCGGGGCTTGCACGAAGCCATGGGGTCTGGAAGGAGTCTGCAAGGGGCAGCAGCGTCTGGGCTGCCATAGGGAGGGGGGCCCTCTGCGGGACACTGGTCCCAGCCTGCAGCCTATCCAGCCCTGGGCGCTGGCTCCCACCACCCCTTTCTGGCTTGGGCCAGAGCGGGCAGGGGCGGAGGAGCTGATGGCATGGAAGCCGCCAGGGCTTCCTGGAGGAAGTTGAGGCCAGGGAGGGTCTGAGGCTGGAGATGAGGGGCTGGGGGCGCCACTGGTGGATGGAGGAGAGTGGGCTGAACTGGAGACTCGGGGTAACAGGGAGGGAAGAACTGGGTGGCAGGGGATGGTGCGGCTGCTGCACCCGATCCCCCAGATCCCGGTGGATCTGTTTCTCCTGTTTATGTGCACCCACAGTCCCCTCCCCATGTACTTTGCTTCCAACAGGCAGCACCTGAGGCTCTTTCTAGGCGGGCTGCCCGCGGGCAACTGGGCTGAAACTGAGAAGTGCTGCTGCTCCCACCGGAGCGGCCCTTAGCCCGTGACTGGAGGGGCAGGACCCCAGCTCCTCTGTTTTGGGTGGGAAAACACTGAGCTTCACTTTCATCCCAGAGTTCCCTGTGGGATTAGGCAGAAACCACCCCCCGCAGGATGACAGACACCCTTTCCTGGCTGCATCTTCTCTGCCTCACTCTCTCCACTCCTGTACTGGTTTCCTCTGTAAGATTTCCTTCACATTCCAGCTGTACCCACTCACATTCCAGCTGTACCCACATCCCCGTTTCAGGGTCTGCTCCTGAGGAACTGCTCCTAAGACAGCTGGGTGAGGCTTTGGTACCAGATTGCCCGGTTCAAATCCTGGGCCTGCCCTTTATTATCATGGGATCTTGAACAAGTGACTTTGCCTCTCCAAGCCTCTATTTCCACATCTGTAAAATGGGCAGCTGAGGGAGACTGCTCCTGTTCCTCAGGAATTGTCTACCAGGTTCCAAACTGAGAACCAAGACGCTTTGAGGGCCCCGCTTTTGAAGAAAGTCGCTGTCAGGGGGTGGAGGCGGGATGGGGGTAGCAGACGCTCTCTTCAAAGTGGCTGAAACCGGCTTTGCTACCCCAGCTGTCAACCCCCTTCTGACTCTGACTACCTATTTCTCCCCACGGGCTAAATGAGGGGCTCCCAGAGACTCACCTGCAGAAATTTGGAAGGCTGCAAAGGGGAACATTGTGTTGTCAAGGGTCAAGTAGACACTGAGGAAGGGGCCAGGTTTGAGCCTTGCTCCACCCAAGGCTCCATTTTTGCTCCATTCTTGAGCAGTCCCCTAAGAGGGCTGCTTGCAGGCAAGAGGACCCCAGCCCCAAGAGGCTGCAGGGTGGATCACTTTAGGGGGAAGAGGGAATTGGGCAGGGAATGCAAGAGGTCAAACCAGGTCAGATCTCCCATGACATGAGCTCTATAGTGGGGAGGCCCTCCCCGCTGCCGCCATGGCTCCCCGGAGAATTCACACGTGCTAACCCGAGAGACCCTGGCCCCCCTCCCACCTCGTGTCCCTCCTCTCCTCCTCTCTCACTCCAACACACTCCTGCCTCAGGGCCTTTGCAACGGCCGTTCGTTCCTTTTCTCCATCTGGGACTCTCCTGCCACCTACAGATTCACTCCCTCCCTCCGTTCATGTCTCTGCTCAAATGTTACAACCTCAGCGAGGCCTCTCCCAACCATCTTATTTAATATGACACCCGACTCTTTCTATCCCCTCACCCTGTTTTACACCCATCATTCCACAATGTGTGTGTCTGTTTCCTTGTTCATGGTTTCTCACTGGAACATGAGCTCTGTGAGGACTGGGACCTGGTGTTATTTGCTACGTTAGTCCCAGCACCTGCCTAGGGCCTGGCACATAGTAGGTGCTCATTAAACATTTGTTATAAGAATGAAGGAATGAATATTTGCATGCCTACAACACAGAGGCTTCATCACTGAGCCGGTGGTAGCCAAGGGAGACCACTAGAGCTCCAGATAAATACAAATGTCTTGGCCATTTTTTCTCAAGTTCCTCATGCCAGACCCCACCATGTCAGAGAAGAAAGGGACCCAGAGAGGAGAGAGAGGCCTGCAGAGTAAAGAGCAGCCAGCCATGGCTGACGGGGAGAAGGAGAGGGTCAGATGGGATGCGAGATGAAAGTTGTCATCCAAACTGGGTGGACTGGACTTAGTGTCCAGAAGAGGCTAGAGAGTTCTGGAATGTGCCCAAAGGCTGTTACGGGTGGGCAGGTCAGGGAGGTTCAAGTGAGACTGTCTGGAGAGGGGACTGGAGAAAAGGGAAGTGGAGCCAGGTTAAGCCCCCACCCACTGAATCCACAGCTCAGTGACCCGGGCGCTAAGAGCAGCGAGGGCAGTGTGGGATCATGGGGGCTAAGCCGTGCACCCCATAAGATGTCCAATACATCTTGCTCTTTATGACCAGTCCTGGCTGTGTGACCCTGACAGAGTCCTGCACCCCTCTGGGCATCATAGTTTCCATGTGTACAAAGGCAACGTTCCAGGTCCCTCAAAGGTGGTGTTCAAACCAGGGGCGCATCCTTTAGTGGGTCAAGCAAGCAATTTACTAGGTCATATTTTTAAAGAATGAAGTAGAATTGAGTAGAATAGAAAATATCAGAACCCACTGCAGAGACAGGCTAAGTCTTATTTCACGAAGCCTCTGTTTCAACTGCACAGACACACGTGTGCACATGTGTGTGTACTGGATTACGAAGCAAAATAATTTATTCTTATGGGTCCAGTCAAAAAAGTTTGAAAGTCGCACTCTGAAGGTGCCAGCATGCACAAGGTGGGGCCTCCAAGGTGCAGACAGGGTGATGCTGGCTACAGACTACCCCTGGGAACTCTGAAGGGTGAGGGAATATCTCCAGGCCCCTGCCCATCGCCCGAAGCTGTTTTAGAACTCTGCAACCACAGGCCAGGGAGCAAGGGGAGCTGGCAGGTGATGTCGAAGGCCTGGAGGGACGTGACTTGAACAAAGTTACCTGTCGACGTCGTGGTGGACATGGGCTCCTGGCTCCCAGCCCCCTCCCCAGCTTTCCTGCCCCCCACCTCAGCTGGGGTGCAGGTGCCTCTGCCAAAGCTGCCTTCTCCCCTGAGGACTTTGGCCCCGTGATGTCACAGGCTGGTTGCTATGGAGACGTCAGGTAATGAACCAGCCCAGGGTGAAATCACAGGCTGCTTTTCGCCCAGCTGGGACTGGCAGCCACGTCACCACCGGCAACTGGAAAAACACAGCTTTCATGTGGGGTGGGGGGCTGGGAGATAGCCTGAGGAGACCCCTAGCTTCTGCTCCTGTGGGCACCTTCCTCTCCCAAGGGAGCTGTGGGCATACCTTCCCCCTTTCCCAGTCCACACCCTACTCCCCCGAACTCAAGGTCTGAGGCTCCTTCTCAGACTGCCCCCCTCCCCCACATGCCCTGGCCACAGAAGTGACGGGCCTCTGGTTGCCACGGCAGCCTGGACGGGGCCACCCTGATCCTTCAAGGAGAGGGGTGCCATCTAGATGTCCCCTCCATCCCTCTGCCTTCAACCGGAGCTTCTCTGCGTACCAAGGATGCTTCCTGCCTTCCCATGCCAGCTCCTCAATCTGCTAGGGTCCAGCCACCCAAGCAGGTCCTCCTGATGTTTCACCTAAACCCCCCTGGCTGCAAACGCTCCCACACTGGTTTTCTATGCTCGTTCCTTGGGTGCGTCTGCAACATTACCACCCAGATTCTTCTCACCTCCTTCCCAGTCGTCCAGCCCCTCGAGCTGTTCCTTGGTGCCTATGTCCCAGCCCATTTGTCATCGTGGCTGCCACCTCCCACAAGTGTCTCCCAGGGCTCCACACCCCAGGAGGACATAGTGGTTCCAGGCTTAACCCTGCTCCTTCTCAGCAGCCCAGAGAGGGTAGACCTCCTCTTGAAAGCACACTGAGTAAACTGAGTAAAAAAGTAAACTGAGTAAAAAAGTAAACTGAGCAGCAGCCGAAGTCCCTTGTGATGGCCCCTCGTGATGACCCTCCCTGGACAGTCATGGGCCTCCCCACTAAGCTTCTTGGGACCCCTGCGGCCTAGCGCACGACGCAGTCCTCCAGCCACCCGCGCCCTAGGTATGTGCCGCTCAGCTGTGACATGCCAGGTTCCTGCCTTGCACCCAAGACAGCACAGCGGGCAAGGCATTCCTTGCACAGTCCCTGCCCTGGGTTTAAATCCCGGCTTTTCACTGTCAGCTCTAGGGCTGTGGGCCTGTGACGCGGCCCCTGGGAGCCTCAGGGTTCTCATCTGTGAAACGAGAATACTGGCGGGTGGCCGTGAGGATGAAGCACCTACCACAGCAAGCACTCCATAAACGACAGCGGCTCTGCCTCCCCTCCTCCCAGACCTCACGTCCTCCTTCTGGACCCTGGGACAGATCTCAGGCACCACCCCTCTGGTCCTTCCCCAGGGCTGGAGCTTGTCCTTGTGAGTCACTGCCATGGCCGCAGTCGGTCCCTCTGAACTTGGCAGTGGCCTGGCCTTTAGGAGACAAAGTGCCCCCCACCTCCCAGGACACTGATTTACGGGTCACCAGGTCCACGTCCACATCAGTAGCTTCATAAGTGAGTTGGTACAACTCAGAGCTGCCCAAAGCGGTCCCTTTCCATGTTCTCTTCAGGACTTTCCACACATCCTAGCTCCTTTTTACTTCCTCTGCCATCCTGTGACCCAACTTCTTTGAACACCCTGATCTAGCCTCACCTCCTCCAGGCAGCCTGCCTAGATTGTCTTCAGATGTATTAGGCTATTACCTTACCAGCAGCCCTAATGGGCAAAGTCTGGCATACAGTGATTTGCTTGCACTGTTTATTGAACACCTACTATGTGTCAGGTACTATCCTAGGCCTTTTGATCCATTATTTCTGATTCAATCTTAATAACAACCCAGCCAAGTAGGTACTGTTATGCCCATTTTACATATGGGGAAACTGAGGCTCAGAGAGGTTAAATCACCTCTGCAAGGTCACCTACTGGTGAGTGGCAGAAATGAGGTTCAAACCTAGGCCAGTCTGAAACGCCAAAGCTTGTGCTCCAACCACCGACCAGTGCTGATCTCCTGAGAGGGTCCTCAGGCTGTTTTTCCACCTGTGTGTCCTGCCTCCCCCACTAGACAACTCCAAGGGCAAGGTTGTGTCTCCGTCCTCAGACTGTGAGCTTCTAAACGGCAAGGCTGGTGGGGGCGGGGGATGAATTGGGAGGTTGGGATTGACATATATACACTATTGATGCTATGTATAAAATAGATAACTAATGAGAACATACTGTATAGACAGGGAACTCTACTCAGTGCTCTGTGGTGACCTAAATGGGAAGGAAATCCAAAAAAGGGGGGATATATGTATACATATAACTGATTCACTTTGCTGTACAGCAGAAACTAACACAACAGTGTAAAGCAACTATACTCCAATAAAAAATTTTTTTAAAACGGGGGGGGGGGCCTCCCTGGTGGCGCAGTGGTTGAGAGTCCGCCTGCCGATGCAGGGGATACGGGTTCGTGCCCCGGTCCGGGAGGATCCCATATGCTGCGGAGCGGTTGGGCCCGTGAGCCATGGCCGCTGAGCCTGCGCATCCGGAGCCTGTGCTCCGCAACGGGAGAGGCCACAACAGTGAGAGGCCCGCATACCGCAAAAAAAAAAAAAAAAAAAAAAAAACGGGGGGGGGGAAGGCCCTATCTACCCCTTCTTCAGTCTCTCCACCGTGCCCAGGGGGACTCTGCCAGGGGGAATCATGGGCTCTGCTAGGGCCAAGGTGAGACGGGCCTTGGGGAGCTGGGAATGGAGGGGTCACAGTCAATGGGCCTGAGTACTGGGGGTGGTTCTGGTCGGCTCCTTTAGAGCTTGTGCCTCCTCCCAGACATAATCAGATGCCTGGCCTTCCAGAAGGAACTCCTCTGTCTCCAGTTTCTGCTCTCACCACCCGCCAGTGCCCGGTGCACTAGACCCCGGTGGGGGGGGGGGCGGCGGGCAAGAGGCTGATGGGTTGGCCTGGAGGAGTGGGCTGGGACGGAAAGGGGCAGGCAGAGAGGCTCCGGAGCCAGGGGCATGGGATGGGCACTGAGAGACCTGGAGCTGGACAGAGGCGGGTAGACAGAGATTGCTCTGTACAGATTGTCACCATCGGTGGTAGCAAAGCCCAAACCGAACGCTAACACTGGAGTTATTCTAGAGGGCTGAATTTCTTGAGCATCGGCCACACGCTCGGTACCTCCCTCCATGTGGGGACATGAGAAAGCAAAGGGCAGGTGTTCCGTGCTCAGGCTCTGGGATCACACAGCCCTGGATTGAAATCCTGCCTCTCTGTGTTCTGGCTGTGTGACCTCAGGTAAGACCCTTCCCATCTCTGAGCCCTACATCCCCCCTCCAGGGCTGAATGAGAACTAACAAGGTCAGGCGAGTGATGCCTCAGGCAGCTCAGGATAAGCACCCAACAAATGGTAGCTTAAAAATAGATAATGAACATAAAATAGCCTCTAGAAACAGCATTTGTTGCCTTAATCTGGTCCCAATCATTTTCCCCCATGTTCTCAGCACCTCAAATGCTTGTTTCTTTTCCCACGAGGCAGGACGGTGCTCGAAGCCTCTGTAGCTTGCCCTTTCCCAGCCAAGAGGGTCTGGATTAGCTGTCTACACAGAAGGGTAATAATAAAAATTAAAAATTAAAGTGACAGCTAACACAGTATTTACTACATGCCAGGTACTGGTCTGAGTGCTTTACGTGAATTAAGTCATTTAATCCCCTCCCAGTAACCCTAAGATGTCAATACCAGTATTATTCCCATTTTACAGATGAGAACACTGAGATACATATACAAGGTTAAGTAACTTGCTGAGGTCATAAAGTTAGTGGATGGCGGAGCAGGGATGCGAACCCAGGCTGGCCGACTCCAGAGTCCGCACTTTTTTTTTTTTTTTTAATTAATTTACTTTTGGCTGCGTTGGGTCTTTGTTGCTGCGTGCGGGCTTTCTCTAGTTGCGGCGAGCGGGGGCTACTCTCCGTTGCGGTGCGTGGGCTCTAGGTGTGCAGGATTCAGTAGTTGTGGTGCACGGGCTTAGTTGCTCTGTCGCACGTGGGATCTTCCCGGACCAGGGCTCAACCCGTGTCCCCTGCGTTCGCAGGCGGATTCTTAACCACTGTGCCACCAGGGAGGTCCCAGAGTCCGCATTCTTACCCTCCCAGGCCTGGCTCGCAGAAGCTAACTGCTGCCCAGTGCTGGGATGGGGTGGCTCTCCCAGGTGTGGCTTGCACCTGGGGTTTGGCTGGGGTGGCCCCAGTTGCACCTGGGCTCTGGACTTGGTATGGGCATCAGCAGGAGGTCAGCAATTCCTGGCCTGGCTGCAGGTTGAGCACTTGACACAGGGAAGTGCTTCAAGTAACAGGGCTGTTGTTAGCAACTGGTGCAGGTGTGGCGACTCAGAGGCTCGTGGGGGCTCCAGCTGGCAGCTGGAGAGGAGTAGGACGGCCCGGCCCTGGGTCCGAGGGCTGGCTGTGTGGTGCAGAGGACAAGGGCCCAGGCTCCAGAGTCAGCGTGACTGGGTTCAAGTCCTGCTTCTGCTCTTTCTTTCTTTCCTTCTCTCTCTCTCTCTCCCTCCCTCCCTTCCTTTGTTCTTTCAAAATATTTATTTATTTATTTTTGGCTGCATGGGGTCTTAGTTGCGGCACGCGGGATCTTTCACTGTGGTGCGCGGGCTTCCCTCTAGTTGTGGCGCGAGGGTTTAGTTGCCCCGCAGCATGTGGGATCTTACTTCCCTGACCAGGGATCGAACCCGTGTTCCCTGCATTGGAAGGCGGATTCTTAACCACTGGGTCACCAGGGAAGCCCCGTTCTTTCTTAGCTATGCAGCCTCGGGCTCTGCTCAGTTTCCCTGTTTGTAAAAATGGGGACTGTGATAGTATAAGACCCCAAATTAGCTAGTTGCGCCTTGAATGTTCCCACCAGCACTTGGTAAGCCGTAAGCACTCTGGGAGCATTAGTGATGACTAGAGGGGAGGGTGGCCTCCACTTAGTGGCTTGGTCACCCAGAACCCGGAGTGCTGGGACGATGGTTGTCCTCTGCTGAAGTGGTCTCAGCACGAGCATCCAACTCGCCTGCGTGCATGTTGAGACTGGAAGTAGGCCGAGCCCTCAGGAGGGGGACAAGGTCAGAATACACAACGAGGAGCCCAAGCCACTGAAGGAAGGGTGGAGAAGACCCATCTCAGGCCAGTGTAACCTCAGACAGGCAGGGCAGAGGGTTCCAACGCCAGGTATGGGGTAGCAGCCAGAGGACCTGGGCCCCAGCCCCAATCCTGTCACCACGTG
Source organism: Mesoplodon bidens (assembly GCF_964165515.1). Classification (NCBI taxonomy): domain Eukaryota; kingdom Metazoa; phylum Chordata; class Mammalia; order Artiodactyla; family Ziphiidae; genus Mesoplodon; species Mesoplodon bidens. Next base: position 174,697,395 of record NC_138177.1, on the reverse strand, counting down.
GCAGCCTGACCTTGGTCTGCAGGTCACAGGCAAGTCCACCTGGGGCTGGGCCTCCAGCACCTGGCACAGGATGGCCAAGTGATGGGGGAGGGACACAGTCAACAAGGAAACACCAGATCCCCGACACCTGGAGCCTGCCCAGAGACTTCAAGGTTTCTGGAGACGCACTGAGAGCCTGTGGGGTCTGAAGAACACTAAATACTCTTCACTCTTAATTCTACCTTCCCCTCTGGCCAGGCTGTAGGCCTCAGAGCACATGCTGTGCTGGGCTCACTGCCTCTGGGTACCCAGCGTGTACGCAGTGCCTGGCACACAGTAGGTGTCATGCTAACATCAGCTTAATGAATAAGTAAGTGAATGAACCTCACACAGCCTAAGCCCCACCCATGATCCCAGCCCCGACACCCTCCTGAGACATCCTGAGCCACTTACCTGAATGTCCCACATGGACTTGTGGGCAGAGCCCCATAGAGGCCAGAGGATGGGGGGAGGGGTTGCGCTCCTTCCCCGACATCTCCCAGGACAAGGTCCCCTCCAGAGCCTGCCCAGCCCCTCCCCAAGGCCTGGTCATCCCTCCACACCTGAGTAAGCTACTGGGGGTGATGGGTGAGGTGGCAGCCCCCCACGGCCATGGTTGGGATCCGTGGATTTGGCTTCAGCCTGCAGAGCTGGAGCCAAGGCCTCAGTCACCCCCTCACCTCACCCGCCCCCCCAGCTGGTCCCACTGTGGGGTGAAGTTACCAGGGTGGGAGAATGACCCAGCCAGCCTCTTCTACAATGCTGCTCAGCAGCCTGTCGGAAAACTGATGGTGGGGAGGGTCCCAAAGACCCATCTGCCCATCCCCCCTGCTCTGTGTAGAAGTCCCTGCCACCCCCAAACCTCCCCGCCTAGGGCAGCTCACTCCGGCTCCCTGGGGACCACCTTGGGGAGAGCCATGGAGCTCAGGCACAGAAGGAGAGCGGGAGAGTGAGTGCCCAGTCAAAGGCCCAGGGGTTACTGGGAACATCAGCTGTCTCTGTCCCTTCCAGTCCCCTGACCGAGGATGGGGGTGGGGCTGAGGAGTTAGGGATGAGGGTGGGGGAAGGGGAACCTCCTTTATAACCTGTTCATCTCCATTAACCCCTTGCTGCCAATGGGGTTCAGGGACTCTGAAGACAGGGGCATGGGGTAAGGGGACAGAGTGGGGACACCGAACTACTAAGGCCTGTGTCTTGGGGGGTGTGGGAAGGAGGGTCTGCTTGCTCTCCTGGTGCCCCGCAGTGACCCCCGAGAAGCCAGGAGCAAGTAGAAGCCTCCGTCCCTTCCGAGGCACACGGCAGGGGGTGTGTGGCCGGCTGCTGGAAAGGAAGCGACCCTGCTTCTGCCGCCTGGTGAGGTGTGGGTCTCAGCGGGGCTGGGGATGCGGTGACCTCCCCACGCTCTCTCTCCGCGCTGCTCCCCCCACAACGCCCTGTCCCCCTCGGGGCACCGTGTCCCCTGGGGCTCGGCGGGGGTGGGGTGCGGCCGGCCGGGAAGGGCGGGTCGTCCCCCCTACCCCCACCGAGGTTCTTTGGAGCGGCCAAGGGGACGTGCGCGCGTCCCCGGCGCGGGGCCCCGGGCGCCCCATCTCCCTCCCTTACGGTCCGCGGCCCCCTCACCTCGCGACACGCAGGAGCCCATCACGGGGCCGCGGGGCCGGGCCGCTGCGCCTTGGGTGCGCCGGGCCGCCGGGCGCTCATGTCTCCTCGGGCTCGGGGCTCACGCGCGGCGCTGGCGCAGCGGAAGCGCGGACGAGTGGAGAAGGGGCCGGGGCTCCGCTCGCCTCAGTCGCCGCTCCCGCCGGGTCGTCCCCGCCAACGCCGCTGCCGCCGCAGCGCCCGGCTCGCCTCGCGCCGCCGCCTCGCGAGCCGCGCCCGCCCCTGCCAGACGCGGGCAGCACGGCGGGCGGGGCGGCCCCGGGGAGCGCTCGCCCCGAGCCCCGAGCGCGGAGCCCGCAAGGCCGCTCCGCCTCCAGCGCGCCCGCCGCCTGCAGACCTGTTGCAGCAGCCCGGCCGGGGGGTGGCGGCGGGGTAAGCAGAAGTCCGGCGGGGGGGCGGGGGGAGGGGAAGGGGAGCCAGAGGGGGAACTTCTCGCCCTCCCGCTTCCCGCGCCACTAGGCGAGGGCTGAAGGTCAGGGAAGAGGGCGGTGGGGGCGGGGAGATTCCGGCCTTTGGGGCACAACCTGGCTGAGCGCAGTAACAACAATTCCATTGTACCCATTTTGCTGGGGAAGAAACAGGCTCACGGAGGTCGGATGCCTCGCCTGAGGTCCCTTAGCTATGAGGGACAGCGACTTTTGACCATCAGCTTCTCAGTGGGGGGACGGCGGCCCAGGCTGGGGATACAGAGGGTGGGGATGGTGTACCAGTGGCCTCACTGACGGATGAGAGTTAAACTTCACTCCACGGGGTCAGGCGGGTGAGAGGCCTGGGCTGCCTCAGCCCTGCACCTGCCGTCCGATGGGGCCACAGTGGCCCCTCTGATCGTTCACACTCGCTCTCTCACATTCCTACCCACGAACACACACGTGTGTACGCACTTGCACGTGCACATCCACACACTAACAGCCACACACACTCATATTTACACACAGACGCCCCCCCCAGCTCCACAGCAAACCTTCCCCTGCACGCGGCTCTTCAGCATCTGAGCGCTCACTTCCTTTCACATCCTTCTGTCGCACTCCATCTTTACACCTGCCTGTGCACCAGGCAGGGCAGGTGTCACTGTTTCCCTTTTACAAGGGAAGAAGCCAGGTTCACTGGTTCTCTTCCAAAACCTGGTGATGGCCCAGCAGGACTCTGAAGGATGAACGAGGTTTGAGGCAGGGGTGCAGGTGGAGCCGGACGCCTCTAGCAGGGCAGGATCTGGGTCCTGTGGGACTGCTGGGTGGCAGTGGGGTGAGCAGTGGGGCGGGTGCTGCTGTTTTTCTCTTTCCCCAGGCCTGGTGCCCTCTTCAGAGTAAAGTCCTGATGGGGAGTGACCCTGGCCACGGGTGTCAGCAGAACTGGTGTGAATGTGGTTTCAGCTCACACAAGCTGTGTGACCTTGGGCAAGTTGCTTCACTTCTCTGAGCCTCAGATATTTTCTTTGTCTGTTAACTGGGGGTAAAAATTTTACCTCATGGGATTGCTGTAAGAATCAATGAGATAATTGTGCAAAATGACTGACACATAGTAAGTTCTTAGAGCTAAAAATAATTAACGGTGACGGTGAACACAGGTGTGGCGCACTATTACTTCACCAGGTGTCCCTACCCCCACGGGAATCCTGAAGAAACTCCACTCAGTGGATGTGCTGGTGTGAATAAGACAGATGTGCCGGTCCTAGAGTCCAGTGCTGTTCTCAAACATGGGTGCTCAGAGCCCTCCATGCTATGCCCCCATCAGATGAGCCTCCGCCACCCCCCAAGTCTGGTTTGGGGGAGGATAGCTCTGAAGGGACGAATGCCTTGCTCAGTGCCAGCTGTGTGCCTGCCCTTGTGTGGAGAAGCAAAGGCTGGCCTGCCTGCAGCCAGGCTCTGGGGTCCTGTGCTATGTGGCCCAGGGTTGGGGCAGCAGAGGTGTCCTTTCTCTTCTTCCTGTCATGGAGTGACTGGATCTGGCTTGCAGGGAGGGCTCTGACTCACCATGACGCAGGACGCTCGGTCACAGCTGCAGATGCTCCCAGCTGGCAGCCTGGCAGCTCTGGGGACAGAGGGGACGGGGAGGAGGACCCCGGCAGAGAGGATGTGCAGCTCACAGGGGTGAGAATGCGTGGGGAGCCCACTGTGCCCCCTTCAGCCCAAGACAGAGACAGGTGGATGAGTCTGGGCAGTGGCCCCTCCCAGGGTCCCTTGCTCACCAACCCAGAGACATGTCTGGGGTGGAGGTCTGGCTATCTTAGCCTCTGGCATTCGTGCTGGTCAGTTCCACCCCAACTCAATCCTTTCATTGTACAGATGGGCGCTCAGAGAGGGGCAGGGGCTTGCCCAAGGTCACACAGTAAACTGGTGGCAGAGTGAAGACTAGAACCCAGGCCTCCTGCCTGTCAGCCCAGCCCTGGCACCAGCCTGAGACTGGGCCATGTGGGGTGGGCCGCTCCCCTTGCACACCCACATTCACCTTCCCAGTCCTTGGAATTCTGCTGAAGTGGACGATTCCCAGACAGCTCCAAGATGTGTGGCTATCCTTCCCTGGGGGCAGGCCGTCCTTTCCCACCTCAGCCCACAGCCCATCTGCCCAGCGACCTTCCACTACACTCCCACCAGCCATCCAGGGCGGGAGGGAAGAGGGGGACTGCTGGTGGGTGAGGGGACCAGGGGAGAGTGCCCAGGCCATGCCCTTCACAATGTGAATCTCACTCTCCCATCATGATTTGGGGGACCCAGGCAGAGCCCCCTCTCCTGTGGCCTGCCCCACTTACTCCTATTCAACAACGGACATCCGCTAGTCCTGAGTGCCTGGCCCCGGGCTGGGTACTGGAGTGTGGAGAGCAGATGCTGCAGGGTTTGATCGGAGGGGGAGTAATCATCGGGAGCCATTAGAGTGACGAATCAGACTCAGTCCTGCCCTGGCAGCCCCGGGAGGGGGGATGGTGTGGTGCACGGGGAGCCACGTGTGTAAGTAACTCGGGTCAGGGTGGACAGCAGTGCATCCCCATGCTAGCCAAGTGTGGTAAGAGGAGGGTTGGTTCTGCCAAGGGTCATGAGGATGGTTTCAAGGTGACGGTAACCCTGCAATGGAATTTTGAAGGTTAAGTGGGATGCTGGCAGATGGAGATGGAGGAGGGCTCCGTGTACACAAAGGCTTGGAGGCAGGGACGCTGAGGAGCCCGTGGGCGACTGGCATCTACAACATCCGGGGGTGCAGTGGGAGAGGACGAGACTTCAGACCGGAGTTGCCCACCTCCCAGCCTCAAGCATGTCCTCAATATTTGTTTTCTCAGGAAAGGCAGGCAGAGCTGGATACGCAGAAAGAGAACAGAATTGGAAACCAGACAGACCTAGGTTTAACTCCTGTGCCCAGAATAATACATAGTAGATGCTCAATAAATATTTGTTAACTGAAGGCAAGAAAGTGAGACTTGTCCAAGGCCACACATCTTGAAAGTGGTTACAGCCAGGACTGATTCAACCTCTCATTCACCCAGCAAATACTTATTGAGCACCTACTATATGCCCCGCTCTGAGTGGTGCTGAAATTTCGGCACGATCGAGACAGGTCCCTGTTCACTGGGGGAGGGAGAACAGACTGGTTGGGGAGGTTGGCATTAACCCAATAATGACCCAGGCAAATTGAGACTCACAGCCCTGGAAAGTTCTAGGGAAGAGCTCTTGAGAGGGTAGAAGAGAAGGACTTGATCTGGTCTCACAGGTGGAGGGAGCATCCAGGGGAGGTGGAAGTGATTGAGTCCACAGCTGAAAGACGAGTGGGACCTGGTTTGGCAGAGAGAACAGCACAGGCAATGGTGTGGAGGAGGGAGGAAGTGTTGGATTCCCAGGAAGGAGAGAGGGCCAGGGTGGCTGGAGCACAGAGGATGAGACGGGGGCAGGGGGTGGCAGGAGCCGGCTGCTGCAGGGCCTCACGCTGGGATCTGGTCTTTATCCAGAGAGCACTGGGAAGCCCCATCCTCTGTTTCTTCATCTGCAAACCGACCTTCCTTCCAGTTATTTTTGGGATGGGGGGTTGTCGAGGCCCAGATGAGGGTCCCAATATAGTTCCCTGTTTCTCTGGAGGCCCAGCCTGGCCTGAGGGGCCCAAGGACCAGGGCTTGGGGCCTTTCTGGGAAGCCTGAGAGAGAAGGCCACAGGCTGACCTCAGAATGTGTCCACTCTTAGCCCCAGCCTTGGGCCTGGGGGCTTCTAGCCAGAGTGGGGTGACTGGTCAGAGTTCCCTGTCTTCCCCCAGGAATCAAGCTGGACTGGGTGGGATAAGGAGAGGGAGAAGGGTAAGCCCACAGTCTGATGGGGCGAGGGAGACAGAGTCCTCAGGGACCTCCAAGTCTGCTGGAGGAGACCCTGTGATAGACACTGGTGACACTGGGGTGAAGCCAGCTCCGGCCCTGGGGAGGCTTCCAGCCTGGCAAGTGAACAGTTACACTGAGTTCATCTCTAAAATGCCTGACCCAGGCCTGATCTGCAGTGGCTGCTTCATGACAGGATCCCTTTCTCAGGGTTCAGAGGCTGGTACCCTGACTCCTGGACTTCAGGATCTCTGCAGGCAGGGAGGAGGCCCCCCTGCTAGGACCAGGGTAGAGACACTGGGTAAGGCTCACCTGAGATGCTTTTCCTGAGCCATGTGTGTCATGCGGCATGTGGCCACCAGAGGGCAGCCTGAGCCAGCATCATTCTTTACTGCTTTATTTTCCTTCCTCTCTTGGCCAATTGACCCAGAAAGTACCATGTTTGGCAACTCAGACCCAGCCACGGTTCAAGGCTGTGCATCATGTGCCCTGCACAAAGGTGCCCAGCCGAGGGGGAGGACACTGAAACCCTGCCTGTGCTCTGGTCACCAAGCCCTGAGCTCTGGCACGGGCTGGGTCTGCCCTAGTATGGGGTGCCTTTTCCTTAGCGCAGAATTGTCATCTGCTTTCCATGCTCTGTACTGCAAGGTTGCATCCACCCACATTCACACAGAGTCTCCATCTAGGCCAGCAACACTCCTGAGCTCAGACGTCACCTGGTCCTAACCCCCGCTGTGCAGATGTGGAGACAGACCAAGGGAACCAAGGCCAGTTAGTAGCAGAGCTGGGACTGAAACCTCACAGCCAGCAGGACTGCCTGCTCCACCTGGAGTCTTCAGGTGCCAGGTGCTACCTCTTGGAGGCCTGGCCCTTCCTAGGGGTCCCGGGAACCAGGGATTGAGACCTTTCAGGAAGCCTGAGAAAAAAGGCCACAGGCTGACCTCAGAATGTGCCCACTCTCAGCTCCAGGCTCAAGACTGGGGGCTTCCAGCTGGAGTGGGATGACAGGTCAGAGTCTCTCCCAGGCAACCAGCTGGACTAGATGGGGAGGGACAGAGAATAAGCCCCCAGTTTGATGGATGAGGCACAGCTACTGTGCTGGGCACTGGGGAGACACCAGCCCCTGCCCTCGGGAAGCTTCCAGCCTGGTGAGTAAACAGGTGGTGAGGTGTCTCCAACATTAGGAGATTAGGTGTCCCCCAGCTCCTTGAGAGACAGGCATTCTCATGGTCATTATAGGCGCACCCCCTGCTGACCTCGGTGGGGCCATTTGTAGGGGTTTGGGGTGCAGTTTCAGGTGTTTGGATTAATAATAGCAACAGTAATAATCATGGCAGCTGAGACCTTCCCGTGTGCCAGCTGCTGTGCCGAGACCCTTTCTGGTCCTGTCCTGTTTAATCCTTCCAGTAACCTTAGGAGGTGTGTCCGAGCCGTGCCCATGCCGGGGCAGCCCTGAGACCCGCAGCATTCCTCCTCTGTCTTAACCCTGGGGGTGCTTACGAGCCCGGTAGCTCCTGGGACCTGGCAGCATCGCCTCCATTCCTGCCTCTGTACGTGTGCACAGACCGTGTGCTTCCCCTCGATTAGTCCATGTCACGTGTATCCCTCAAGTCTCAGCCACAGAGGTCTTCCCTGTTTCCCTCCTCATTCCCGTCTACGTTCATCAAATATTGATCAAATCAGCACCTGCAATGTTCTGTCTGCTCAAATAAGGGGATATTGTTGAGAGTCATCAGACAAGTCCCAGCTGTCTTGGAGATTAGAGCAGGTGTCAGCAAACTCTGATCGTGGGCCAAATCTGGCCCTCAGCCTATTTTTGTAAATAAAGTTTTATTGAAACATATCCATGCTCATTTGTTTGCCTATTTTCGATGGCTCTTTGCCTTGCAATGGTAGAATTGCATACTTGCAACCGAAACCTTATAGCCCTCAAAGCCAAAAATATTTGCTATTTGGCCCTTTGTAGAAAAAGTTTGCCAACACCTGGCTTAGAGTCTTTCAGAGAAGGCAAACATTAACAAGCCACTGGAGGGACTTCCTGGGTGGTGCAGTGGTTAAGAATCCGCCTGCCAACGCAGGAGACACGGGTTTGAGCCCTGGTCTGGGAAGATCCCTCATGCCGTGGAGCAACTAAGCTCGTGCACCACGAGCCTGCGCTACTGAGCCTGTGCTCTAGAGCCCGCGAGCCACAACTACTGAAGCCCGCGCACCTAGAGCCTATGCTCCGCAACAAGGTAAGCCACCGCAAAGAAGAGTAGCCCCCGCTCGCCGCAACTAGAGAAAGCCCGTGTGCAGCAATGAAGACCCAACGCAGCCAATAAATAAATAAATAAACAGACAAGCCACTGGAATAAATAATAAATAGACAAATTGTGAGAAGTGCCAGGAGGGGCATATCAGGGGCAGGAATTCAGACTTAGGGTTAGACTGCTTACCTCCCGCCCTTGATACCCTGATCAGGTCAGTGGAGGCAGGATGTGGACGGCATATACAATGTGCTGGCCCGTCTGAAGCTCAAGCCTTAGACGGGAGTCTCCTGGGTTGTGTTTATGGCAGAGGTGAGGGTCCTGCTGAAATCTGCAGTTTGGGCCACTGCCCTCCTTCTCACATCACCAGACCTCCGAGTCAGTCATGAGCGCTCTCACGTCCTCCATCTCCTCGTCCCCTGGGAGGCAGGCAGAGCGGGAAGTACTGTTCCTTTTACAAATGGGACAACAGAGGCTCGTTTTGTTTAATGACTTGGCCAAGTCTTGCTGAGCTGCAGGCAGAGATCTTTATGTTGTGGGAAAGCCCTGGACAGTATTTAGGACAACAGGATTCTAGCCCAGGAATCATTTGGACAAGTCTGTTCCCCTCTGGGCCTCAGTTTGTTCATCTGTAATGGAGAAGGTTAGGGAAAGGAGCTCTTTTCTGCATCTGCCAGCAGCATGCTGGGGCTCACCCCATCCCTCTCCAGGCCTTGGTTTGTCTCTGTAAAGTGGGGAGAGAAATGCTGGGCCCTCGCACACTCCTGGGGCTGGGCCCAGGCTAGGCAGATCACAGATGGGAAAGTCCTTTGAGCTCAGGGGAAGAAAGGAGCTGTATAAACCCAGGGGGTTATTAGGGTGATGGGGATGGGGCCTGAGCTGATGGTCCCAAGGCCCCAGGGCAGTGTGTGATCTGACCAGCAGAGGGCACTGTGGGGAAGCAATGGCCAGCTCCTGACCTGGAATTACTGTCCCTCCTGGAACACAGATCGAGGCCCCCTCTGTGTGCCTAACCTGCAGTGCTGGATGTGGGGACACGGCTGTGAATGAATGGGACCCGAGATGCTCCCAGTCTAGGGATGGGGTTGGGGTGGGGACTTGAAGCAGACAGGCCTTAATACTGAGATGGGCACTATGGTAGGGCCAGGCAGGGATGGTGACCCCCTTGCTGGAGGCTCATGGGAAATCAGAGGTCAGAGGTCTGAGCTGGACAGCCAGAGAAATGAGGCATATGGGCTGCCTGGGCTTGAATCCTGGCTCTGTCACCTATAGGCAAGTTACCTCACCTCTCTGGGCCTCATGTTCCTCACCTGTAAAATGGGAATAATAATTGCACCCACCTCACAGAGCTGCTGTAAGGACTAAATTAGCTACTCCTGGGTAACACCTTAGACCAGGGCCTGACTCGTGCAAGTTCCTTAAATGTTGCTATTGTGACCTGAACTGAACAGTTTGGACATTGGCAGCTAAAGGCACGAGGGGTTCGCCTCCATGGATGAGGACAAGGCTGAGGATGGAGCCACGTGGAGAAGAAAGAGGAAAAGGAGAGAGAGGCACTGCTGGAGAGGGGGAGGGGAGCACAAAATTGGGGAGGAGGGGGTTTGGAGGAGGAAGGAGTAGCTAAGCCCCCAGTGCAGCCCCAAACTAAACTCCCTGCTGAGTCACCCCCTCCCAGCCCCCTCCCCAGCTGTGTGCTCTCAGGCATGCCCTTGGGCCTCTCTGAGCCTCAGTCTCCTCCTCTGTAAAATGGGGTAATATCTCCTGCATCACAGGGCTTCCAGGCTTCCTTAAGATGGCTTGGCTCTGAGAGGAGTGGAAACGCCCCCTGCCATCTTCTACTGTAACCCCCGGTCCCAAGAGAGGGTGGGTCTGGCTCTGGCCCCATAGACTCCCAGGCCTTTTGTTTAGAAAAGCAGCCAAAGAGGAAAACCCCCAAAACAAACACAGCCCAGCTGGTCTCTGCAGCCCTGCCCAGCCCTACCCTGCCCACTCCTGCCTTCCCAGCCCCAGAAGTGGGTGGGGTGAGTGGGGGGAGAAACTGACACTCTGGGAAAGTGTTTTTCCCAGTGCAGGGGGGGCAGTAACCAGGTCAAGGTGGAGTTGACGGACGGGCCCCCAGGACTCACCTGAGGGGTGAGATGTTCCTGTTCCAGCAGGTAGGACAGTGAGGATCAGAATCCACTGGGAAGCTGGTTAAACACGCAGGTTCCAGAGCCCTGCTGCTTCCTTCCCCCAACCCTGCCGCCCAGGTCCTGATTCCCTAATCTTGTGATGACCCCAAGCCCTGGGGGATTCGATGGAGGAGGCCCAGCTGGGCCTGCTGGGAAAGGCAGAAGCCAATTTCGGGAAGGGCCTGGGGTGGGGTTTGTCTGAGGACAGGGGACTCTTCCAGCAGGCTTGGAGGCTGAGGACATGGCAACCATGAAAATAAGGAAGCCAGAAGTGCAGGAGAAGAGGGGATGGGGAAAGGACACACAGAGGGATGGCAAATAAATTCAATTAAAAATAAAGATTCTGAGCTTCCCTGGTGGCGCAGTGGTTGAGAGTCTGCTTGCCGATGCAGGGGACATGGGTTCGTGCCCTGGTCCGGGAAGATCCCACATGCCGCGGAGCGGCTGGGCCCGTGAGCCATGGCCGCTGAGCCTGCGCGTCCGGAGCCTGTGCCCCGCAATGGGAGAGGCCACAACACTGAGAGGCCCGCGTACCGCAAAAATAATAATAATAATAATTCTTAGGATTCTGCACCTCACTGTGTGAAGGTTTTGGGGGTTTTTTTGGCAGCGCTGGCATGTAAGGTCTTAGTTAACTCCCTGACCAGTGGTAGAACCAGCACCCCCTGCATTGGAAGCACAGAGTCTTAACCACTGGATTGACAGGGAAGTCCCCTGGGTGAAGGCTTTTTACACATTGTCCTTTCGGTCCTTATCACAAGCCTAGGAAGTGGGGGTTATTTTCAGGACCATTGTACAGATGAGGAAACTGAGGCTCTGAGAGACAAGTGCCAGGATTCCATATCCCATCTGCCTAGGAGAGCACAGGAGGCAGTGCTCTCTATGTCAGGATGTGAAGATGGGGTGCAGGAGGTAAGGATGGGTCACTGGGGCTTTATCTAAGGCTGGTCCCTTTGGGGACCCTGAGCTTCAGAGTAGAGTTGTGACACTTCCAGCCCTGACAGGGGGCAGGATGAAGGTCATGGCTGGCCAGCAGCAAGATCCAGAGCCTTGTAATCCTGGAGAGCTAGGGAAGAGGCAGGCATCAAGGGTGTTGCTGGGCTCTGGACACAACCTGAGGAGGGGGAGACATGGCTGCGGGGACAGTAGCTACTTCCCCTGTCCCCAGGGAAGCCGCAGTGTCCTGGCTGAAAGCTGTCTCCGCTGCCTGATTCTCATCCAGAAAACTCTGCACTGCTCTGAGGAAGACCCTCCCTGGCGGCCCTGCTTTCCCAGGAGCACACCTGTGCAGACCCTGATCCACGGCAGAGTCAGGCAGCGGGGCTCTGGGGTCCATCCTGGGTAAGTATCACTGTGGGAGTGTAACCACTTCCTCTCTCTCCACCACTGAGAGGATCTAGTTCACGGTCAGGCCCTGGGTCCCAGGCTTTGGGTCGGAGAGCCTGGTTCAAATCTGGAGGTGAATAAGAGGTTGTCCAGGCTGGGAGTGCTCCTGTGGTAGAGGGGAAGCCAGGCGGGGAGGCAGGAGCTAATTCTGCAGGACTTCAGGCTCCCAGCCTCGGAAACCCCCTGGCTGGGGACTTGTCAAGGGATTCTTGGTCCCAAACTGGCTGGCTCCCTCCCTGGCCAGCCTGCAGGCCATCTTCAGCTTTCAGTCTCTCTCCCTTCTACCTCACTTTACCCCCATTTTCAGTTCCTCTTCCCATGTCTCCCTAACCCTCTCCCCCATGGCTAGCTGGGACCCGCAGGCCTGGACCACCTCGGGTCAAGTGCCCTCTGATCTAATTTGGACCAACACTTCCTCTCATTCTTAACCCCAGTCTGGGCTGGGCACCTCCTGAGAGGAGGAGGGGGAAGACCCGGGGGCTGCAGGGTGGAGGTGGGGATGGGGAGCAGATCTCCAAGCAGGAGATGGGAAGAAGCTCTGGGATGCTGGACTGCAAAGGGAGATTCAACTGTGGCCAAGTGACTTAACCTTGCCCTGCCCCAACCTTCCGGGGTGGCTGTGAGGGTTAGGGGATGCTGCACCTGGCGTGCACTTAGTCTTCAAGGAAAGTTTGCTGTTATCCTCATCGGAGAATGGCCTCACATGACCTTGTCTCACCCCCTCACTTCTCACTGGGGAAACCACGGCTCAGAGAGGGTGTGGGCCCTGTCCCGGGTCACACAGCACTCAGAGATGGCTAGGCCTGCGCCTTCCTGTGTGGCAGGCTCCATTGTGCTCTCCCCAGCAGGAAACCGCTGTGCTCAGCAGCCTGGGCAGCAGAAAGGAGGAACGAGTTTGGCTACGTGACTTGCAGGCCCCGGAGGCTGAACCAGGCCCAGCACCAGAAAACAACCTGCTGGGGGCAGCCTGGGCAGGGCAAGAAGGGTGGGCACCAGGGCGGAGACCTCCCTGCCTGGAAATGGAGATGTGGGCTGAGCTGCAGCCTTACCCTGGGCCCCAAACCTGCCTGCAGGAGGGCAGCTGGTCTGTTCATTGCTCTCCAGAAGAGCAGCTGCTTGGGGGAGGAGAGGGCACACAGGTGGGCAGCAGGGCCAAATGGGCACCTGCGGCACCTGGGGGTGATTTGCACAGGCTGCCCACGTGCTCATCAGCTCCGGTTTACAGGGATTTGGGGGGCAAGAGGGGGAGGGCTCGGCCCTGGCTGGGCCTCTGCTGGGATGCCCGGGTGGGGTTCACAGAATGGTGCAGTGTCTCTTTGGGCCTCAGTTCTCCTGGTGACTCGTGAGGGGACAGTTGCGTCCCTCACTCTGGAGGCAGGGCTGACTCGGGGCCAGGAAACCAGCTTGAGGAGAAGGCCCTCTGGGCCCAGCTGGTTCATGGCCAGGCTGGTCACCACAGGGAGGGCCCTGGAGGCCAGACCCAGCAGCCAGCGCGCTACCAGGAAGCACAGTGGAGACACTGAAGGATCCAGCACAGAGTTGGGTGCTGGTCAGATGAGGCTGCTGGAAGGGCCAGACTGGAGGACGGGAGGCCAGAGGCGAGGCCACAGTGTGGGCAGCAGCAGGGGTCTGGAACAGGATGGAGGGAAACAAGGTTTCACAGAGGCCGAGTGGTTGAGGCTGGAAGCGTGGGTGCCGGAGCGGGCTGCCTGGGGTCCGCCCCCGGCTCCTTGTCCTGCTGTGTAACACGTGGCGGCATATTGATGGTGTATTAAGTCCCCTGCACCTTGTTCTTTGCACGTTAAAACAAAAGTGAGTTTGGAACCGGGTCAGAACAGAAACCCCCCCTGCCTCGTTCTCTGGATGCCCCAGCACAAATGCCCCGACCAGAGGATGCCTAGAGCAGGACAACGGGGCATAAAGAAGCGGGAACTGGCAGAGGATGGAAGGCAGAGCTCTGGCCTGGACAGCAGAGGGGCTGGCGAGGAAACTGGTGTCCCTTGGGGCAGGTCCAAGAAGCCAAGGGCGGCCTTGTGAGCTGGGGTGGTGGGCGTTGGATAGAACCTCAGCTGGTGGGGTCTGGACGCCAGTGTCATTAGGGGAGCCAGCCGTGCAGCTGGGACCCATTGCTGAAGGAAATGAAACTCGGGGAGGCGACTGGAAGGGAACACCCTGTCTGGATGACGAGAACCCCTTGTGATGGGGCCAGCTGCAACCCTGAACGGAGCTGCTGGTCTCTTCTCCTTCAGCAAACTGCCACACATCCAGGCCACAATCCGCACTGTGCCTCACTCGTCTGCTCTCTGAGAGAGAACAGGGGCCGCCACAGGACGCATATCTCCCAGCTTACCAGCCTTGGACTCTCTAAGCCCCAGTTTCCTCATCTGTAAAATGGGGCTACAATGATGCTTGCCTCAGGGTGCCGATGGGAGGAATCAATTAAACCATGCGTGGCAGATAAAAATAGCCTGGCACATCTGGCTGCTGGTGTGACATGGTGTGGCCTCACATAGACCCTGAGAGGCAGATACCCTCTGCCCATCATACAGAAGAGGAAAACTGAGGCTCAGAGAGGTTAAAGCGATTTGCCCTGCAATTCTAACCAAGCAACTCCCAACCCTGGTTCTTTCCATGATGATGGCAGGCAACGTGGAAAGGAATGGGTGGGTGCGTAGGTTTGGGACGGGATCCACATGCCCTTCACCTGGTATCAGGAGAGGTGACCTGGCTCCCCAGTCGCATCCTACATCTCTCCTGGCCCATCTCCCCATTCCTGCCAAAGGCAGACCCTAGAGGGGTCAGGTCAGCAGCTCCATAAGCCTCCCTTGCTGAATCTAGCATGCCTCCTTGGGCTACACTGATTCTTGGGTCTAAGTTGAATCTTTCCCACTTTAGCTACAGCCTGTTTCCTCCTCACCTGCCTCTGGGCTGGCAATTGGCAACCACCCTTACTGAGATGCACCCCCAGTCTACTGGTGTGGAAGAGAAGTCACCAACCCCTTCCCGGGGGCACTGTCCTTTCTGGCCCAGGGGTGCCCTGAAGCACTACCAGCCTCCCTCAAGAGGAGGATCTGCAGTTCCTCAGACTCAGAGGAGTTGCTGTGGGCCCAGGACAGAAATCAGGCAGAGAGAAAAATCAGACATCTAGTTCTAAGCAAGAGTCTGGAGTCATCCTCCTCCGGCTGTGCATTCTGGTGCCCAAATCCAGCAAGGCCAGAGCATTGAATGCCGACTGGAGCTGGGCAGAAGCCAGCCAGCTTCTCCTGGCATGCCTGCAGGTGAGCAGACAGTGAAGCCAAGAGCCAGCTCACCGCTTGGGTGTAAACAGCAGCCCAGCGGGAAGTTGGCAGCCACCTCCTCTGCCCTTTCCCCAGCCCCCTCCCCGGGAGCCCTGCCCAGAGAAAAGAGGGTGTCCTAACTTGTTGGAGGAGTTCCCATCCCACACCTGTGCCCATACTGGGTGGGTGTGTGGGGTGACTGAAGGGGGCCCACAGAGAATCCTTGTCCTCCTGGCCCATCCCAACCCCACATCTTCTCTCAGCTGGTGCTGGGAAGGCTCCAGGGTTCTTGGAATGCTGAGGCCCCCATCTCATCCACCCCAGCCCAGATGCCTTTGCCACTCACTCCCAGGGCCCATGCCAGCAGGGCAGAACAAGTGCCATCTGGGAGCTGGATCGTGCCCCGAAGGGGGCCCCTTGGCTCCGTTCCCGCCAGCTGAGAGCTGTGTCCCTTGGAAGGAGGGGTGCAGCTCCAAGGTTTCCAGAACAAGGAAGAAAACAAGTCTCCACAGAGCACTAAGACCTGATGCCCTGCGCTTTACAGACACTATCTAGAAGGTGGGTATTGTCACCCCCACTTTAAAGATGGGGAAGCTCAGGTGAGACCAGCAGCTGCATGAGGGATTGGACTCTCTCTGCCTTGTGTGTCCCTGTCTCCCCAATGGCAGCCACACAGCAAGAGAAAAAGTTTTACTTGTGGAGTGAATGAATGAATGAGGCTCAGAGAAGGCAAGCGATCTGGCCAAGGTCACATAGTCAGAAGGTCGTTCAACTGAGAATTGACCCTGGCTAGTTTGAGCCATAAACCCAGGCTGTTTCTGAGACCCACCTACCATGGTGGGAGCATCACACAGGCACACATGCAGGTGCACCTCCCCTGCTGTCAAAGTCCTGCCCACACACATCCACACACCTATACACACAACCCTCAGCTAAGAGACTCCACCTGCCATACCACTTAAGCCCATATAAGGGGCCCTCCCCACGCCATCTCCGGCTGGTACGTAAACCTCCCTCTGTGCGGGCCTCACACCCTCCTCTGTCACCACCCGCTCCTCCACGCCTGGAGAAGGCAGGATGGTGCATGCCCTCTTCTACCTCCGCAGTCCCGGCACCCTCTCTGCCTCTCCAGGCCCCAGTAACCACATCAGCACCACAGAACATCGATGCTGGGAGGGCACCCCATAGTGTACAGATGGTCAGACTTGGGCCAAAGAATGGGCAACATCCAGGACATGGTGCTGGAGCTGGTACCTGGGCAGAGCTGGGGGTTCGGCTGCCTTCAGGGCAATTCCAAGATTTGGGGCCACCTCCTCGCTGTGTCACATGGTTCAGCCCCAGGAAGCAGCTGAACATGCAGACCGGACGGGCCAGGACCTCCTCCTGCTTTGTACAGCCCCAGACCCGCTTGGTGACCAGCTGGCCTCTCGGGTCCCTGGGACTCACTCTCCAAAGCAGGCTGAACCTGGAATGGGCCCCTTGTCCTGCTTCCCCACTAATACAGGGCCCACAAGGCAGGGGTGGTCAGGGAGAGTCAGGGACCCTTGGGAAGAGCAGATGGCACGTGCCACACTGGGCCAGAGATGATCCACACAAGTTTTCTTTGAACTTCACAGCAATCCTGGGAGATAGACAGGGACCAGTCTCATTCCCATTTTCTAGAGGGGTAAACTGAGTCCCAGAGTGTTAAGGATCTTGCTCAAGGTCCCCCATCCCTGGCATACAGTAGGCGCTTGCTAAGTATTTGTTGAGTGGATGCAGTTGCAAGGGAGGGGGAGGCGGCTTGTCTAAGAGCATGAACAGAGGCAGAATTTGAATGCAAGTCTGACTCCAAAGGCTCTTGGCTTCCCTGTCTCAACTGAGCTTCCTCGGCAGCCTTGGGACCCACACACAAGGCATAGCTGACATTTACCCATTATGGGTCTCCTGTGTGACATGGCCAGCTTTCCAAGCCTCCGCGCTGTTTCCTTTCACACTGAGAAAAAGAAAATCAGCCCCTGACATCCAGGAGCTGGCCCGGTGCTCCTGGCCAGGCCACCGTGCACTCCTGTTAAGCATAAGCAATTTCATAGATCGCCAGCATCAGACAAGGGCCCTCAAGGACCACGATGGATCAAGACAAAAAACAAGACCACTCCATAATCATGTCTGAACACAGACAAAAAGTGAATGTGGTCCAAACCACAAAAATGACCAAACATCCCAGCTGAACGAGTGACGACTGCTTCTTTGCCAGTCACAGCTTGAGCTTCAATTCATCCCTCTTCCCTTCCAGATTAAAGCCATTAAGATACCCAATCACAGGGCTTCCCTGGTGGCGCAGTGGTTGAGAGTCCACCTGCCGATGCAGGGGACACGGGTTCGTGCCCCGGAAAGATCCCACATGCCGTGGAGCGGCTGGGCCCGTGAGCCATGGCCGCTGAGCCTGCACGTCCGGAGCCTGTGCTCCACAACAGGAGAGGCCACAACGGTGAGAGGCCCGCGTACCCCAAAAAAATAAAGAAAGAAAGAAAGAAAAAAAAAAAACCCAATCACAGAATCACCCCCGCTTCCTGATGCATCCAACCCAGAGCAAAGCTCCACTCCCTCAAGCCCCCCCCCACCCCCAAGGCTCCTAACTCCAGCCCAGATCCCTTCCCAAGTCCTGCCTAACTCCCGCTCATGGAGCTGTCCCTCAGTTTCGTCCCTCAGTTTCGTCCCTCGTTGCAACGAACAGTAAAGCCAACTTTGTTCAGGTGTGTTTCTGGTGGTCTCTGGCTGGAAGGCGTTGACAAAGTCTTAGAAAAACTGCACAAGACATGTTTTGTTCAGCCCATTCTGTTGATGGCCCTAGAGCCGCAGGCCAGGAACGTGTCAGCCTCTGATGAAGCATGACGGGGTGGGAGAGGAGCCCGTAATCTCCATCTGTTCCCAGGAGGCCGAGTTTCAGGCTCTGGGACTGGAGAACAGTTAACTCCTTGGTTAATTCCTGCCATCCCAAATGTGAGCCTTGAGACCTCCCCTCCCCACGCCCCACCCTGGCAGGTGTCAGACATTTGTGCTGTGGGGGACCAGAGATGGGAGTGAGCACTGGGCCAGGGGCAGGAGACCCGGGTTCATCTCTTGCCTCTGCCTCTCATCGGCCATGTGACCTGAGCCTCCGTTTATCCATCTGGACAATAGGGTGGGGCTGGGTCTGAGTGGGATAAAGGAACCCCTCTCCAGGTATGATCAGTTATATAACTTCCTGCTATAACCCTTCAGTGGTCAGGACAGAGATCTCCTAGTCTCCCCTCTCGGCTCCTGGTTCCCTGAGGGTTAACCAAACTTCCCTTCCGGGCTTGATGTCTGGGTGACCTGGGGGCAGGTGAGGGACTGGGGGTCCTCTATGTCCCCAGTCACTAGAATTCTGGCTGGATAGAGAAGAGCATTACTCGTGACCGTTTCTGAGGGCTCAGGGCTTGGCCTCTGCACCCCGTCACCCCCATCCCTCCAGGTTCCCTAGATCAGGGACCCCATCCAAGCCAAACAGGACGGGAGGATGGAGCCGGAGGTGCCGCAGGAAGGGCCTTGGGGCCTGTACGGAGGACTCTCTGGCAGAGGCGGTGGAGGAAGACAGTCTGTGTAGCTTCATTCAGCTCTATATCCTGCTTCTCTTGCGACAAGGGGATGTGGCCGTTCCCCATTCTGCCCCAGGCAGGAGGAGACGAAGGAGGCCGAAGCTGAGGGATCGGGGCGAATCAAGGATGGGTGACCTTTCCTGAAAGGGATCGTTTGGTGCGGAAGGTCAAGGGAGTTTGCCTTCCTGCAAGTGTGGGGTCCTCTCATCTTTGCAGCCCTGTCTTTGGGAGGGGAAGAGGGAAAAGGAGAATCCATAAAGCAGGCAGGGGTGCTGGACCCACCTCCCAGCTTTACCCTGTCTCCTCCTCCCTCGCACCCCATTCTGATTCACCAACTCCACTTCACAGATGATCACTCTGCCTGCAATGCCCTTCCCTGCCCCACTTGTATTTGCTGGGTAATTGCTACACATCCCTCAAGCCTCAGCTTCAATATTACTTCCTGGGCTTCCCTGGTGGCGCAGTGGTTGAGAGCCCGCCTGCCGATGCAGGGGACATGGGTTCGTGCCCTGGTGCGGGAAGATCCCACATGCCGCGGAGCGGCTGGGCCCGTGAGCCATGGCCGCTGAGCCTGCGCGTCCGGAGCCTGTGCTCCGCAACAGGAGAGGCCACAACAGTGAGAGGCCCGCGTACCACAAAAAAAAAAAAAAAAAAAATTACTTCCTCTTGGAAGCCTCCCCTGGTTGAGTCTCCTTGCAACGTACTCCGTGGCTCTCTCTGCTTCTTCCTCCCAAACTTGATCCCACTGGGTTGTGAACAACCGTTTATTACCCTCCTCGAGGGTAAGGGGCAGCCTCTGTGTTGTTCCCCGTTGAATCCCCAGGGCCTGGGATGGGCCTGGCAAACTGTGGGTACCACATAAATGTTTGATGGTAAATAAATACAGTGATGGAGATGCGGACTCTGGGTACCAGGGCTGAGAGCAAGATACCTTGAGTTGAGAGAGCCTCTGGTGGCAAAATTCTGGGTAGGGCTTTGAGAGTAGGAGTGCCTGAGGTGAGTAGGGAGGGGGTACATCCTGGGCACAGCCTGGGCAAAGGTAAGGAGATGCCAGTGGGAAATTATGGATTTGCAGAGACTTCTGCCTCCAGTAATGGTGGGATATGTAATTTGGACCAACCCTCCAGCTGAAGACACGAGTCCCTAGATCCAATTCAGAAACATCACGTTCTTAAGACCATCGAACAATTAACAAGAATTCTCTAGTAAGAATCTAAGAGACGGGCTTCCCTGGTGGCGCAGTGTTTGAGAGTCCGCCTGCCAATGCAGGGGACATGGGTTCGTGCCCTGGTCCAGGAGGATCCCACATGCCGCAGAGCAGCTGGGCCCGTGAGCCATGGCCGCTGAGCCTGCGCGTCCGGAGCCTGTGCTTCCCAACGGGAGAGGCCACAACAGTGAGAGGCCCGTGTACCACAAAAAAAAAAAAAAAAAAAAAAAAAGAATCTAGGAGAAGGCAAAAATCCAGAGAGGAAAGCCCAGTGTGGAGATCACATTGGCCAATCTGGAAGAAAAAGCTTTGAAACTGAGCTGTGGTTTTGATGGCCACAAGGGGGGCAGGGAAGGAGGAAGAATAAAAGGTAAGCCTAGCCTTTTGTCCAAGATGGGGAGCCTGATATCCCACCCCTTCTTTAACCAGAGACATCCTCAGAATAAGGGTGAACCAGAAGAAAACCAAGCCTTGAGCCCAGTCACCTGGGTGACTCATGAAACTCAAGACTTGAACTTGAATTACAGTGGCCTTAGATTAGCAGTGTCTCCAGGTGCTTGGTAGAAGCAAACTAAACACTTGTCTGGAGGGAGCTGCCATCATCTTAGGCCTCATGTTATTTTCACAAATAATTTTCAAATACAGTGAGCTGAACACAGTCAAAGATAATTAGGTACAGAAGGAAAAAGACACCATGAGCAAGAATCAGCACAAACAGAAGACACCAGAAATAATAATTATGTATCATGATAGAGGTGTTAACTAATACTATGGTGGTAATCGTATTGCAATATATAAATGAATCAAACCAACATCCTGTACACCTTAAACTTACACAATGTTATATGTCAAATATATTTCAGTAAGTTTGAAAAATATGGCAGAAATAGACCGCAATGACTTCATATATTGGAATTATCAAAAATTATGGCCTTAGAATCACAAGTTCAGGGACTTCTCTGGTGGCGCAGTGGTTAAGAATCCACCTGCCAATGCAGGGGACACTGGTTCGATCCCTGGTCCGGGAAGATCCCACATGCCGCAGAGCAACTAAGCCCGTGCACCACAACTACTGAGCCTGTGCTCTAGAGCCTGCGAGCCACAACTACTGAGCCCGCATACTGCAACTACTGAAGCCTGCGTGCCTAGAGCCCGTATTCTGCAACAAGAGAAGCCACCGCAGTGAGAAGCCCGCACACCGCAACGAAGAGGAGCCCCTGCTCACCACAACTAGAGAAAGCTCGTGCGCAGCAACGAAGACCCAATGCAGCCAAAGCCAAAAAAAAAAGACCAAGTGCTCTGAAGCCAAACACCCCCCAAAAAAGATTTCTTACAACTCAACAGTAAAAATGACAAACAACCCAATTTAAAAATGAGCAAGGGATTTGAACAAATATTTCTCTAAAGAAGAAATATGAATGGCCAATAAGTACATGAAAAGGTGTTCAACATCATTAGTCACAGGAAAATGTAAATCAAACCCACAAGGAGACACCATTCACACCCACTAAGATGGTTACAATAAAAAAGACATTAACAAGTGTTGGCAAGCGTACAGAGAAACTGGAATCCTCATACATTGCTGGTAGGAATATAAACTGGTGCAACCACTTTGGAAAAGAGTATGGCAATTCCTCAGAAAGCTAAATGTGATCCAGCAATTCCATTCCAACAGAGATACCCAAGAGAATGAAAAACATATGTTTACATAAAACTTCTACTTGAATGTTTATAACAGCATTATTCATAATAGCCAAAAAAGTGGAAACAATCCAAATGTCCATCAACAGATATGGTATATTCATACAATGGAATATTTTTCAGCCATGAAAAGGAATGTAGTACTGATACATTGTAAATGAACCTTGAAAACATTATGTTAAGTGAAAGAAGCCAGATACAAAACTGTGTATTCCATTTATATGAAATGTCCAGAATAGGCAAAGTCATAGAGATAGAAAGTAGATTAGTGGTACATAAACCATAGCAATATTTCTTTGGATCTGTTTCCTAAAGCAAAGGAAATAAAAGCAAAAATAAACAAATGGGACCTAATTAAACATAACAGCTTTTGCACAGCAAAGGAAACCATTGACAAAACGAAAAATTCAACCTACTGAATGGGAGAAAATATTTGCAAATGATATGACTGATAAGGGGTTAATATCCAAAATATATAAACAGCTCATACAACTCAACATCAAAAAAAGAAAAGCTTGATTTAACAAATGGGCAGAAGACCTAAATAGACATTTTTCCAAAGAGGAAATGCAGATGGCCAATAGGCACATGAAAAGATGCTCAACATTGCTAATCATCAGGGAAATGCAAATCGAAACCACAGTGAGATATCACCTCACACCTGTCAGAATGGCGATCATCAAAAAGAGCACAAATAACAAATGTTGGCCAGGATGTGGAGAAAAGGGAACCCTTGTACACTGGTGGTTGGAATGTAGATTGGTGCAGCCACTGTGGAAAATGGTATGGAGGTTTCTCAAAAAACTAAAAATAGAACTATCAGATGATCCAGTGATTCCAATCCTAGGTATATATCTGAAAAAATACTAAACCACTAATTTGAAAAGATACATGCACCCCAATGTTCATAACAGCATTATTTATATTTGCCAAGATATGGAAGCAACCTAAATGTCCATCAACAGGTGAATGGATAAAGAAGATGTGGCATATATATATCTATATATATATGATGGAATACTACTCAGCCATAAAAAGAATGAAATTTTGCCATTTGCAACAAGATAGATGGACTTGGAGGGTATTATGTTAAGTGAAATAAGTCAGACAAGAAAGACAAATACTGTATGATATCACTTATATGTGGAATCTAAAAAATACAACAAACGAATGAGTATAACAAAAAAGAAACAGACTCACAGATATAGAGAACAAACTAGTGGTTACTAGTGGGGAGAGAGAAGGGGGGAGGGGCCAGATAGGGGTAGGAGATTAAGAGGTACAAACTATTATGTATAAAATAAACTACAAGGATATATTGTACAACTTAGGGAATATAGCTAATATTGTATAATAACTGTAAATGGAGTATAACATTTAAAAATCGTGAATCACTATATTGTACACCTATAACATATAATGTTGTAATATAAACTATACTTCAATAAGAAAAATTTTTTAATAAAAAAAAGAAGGTAGATTAGTGGTTGCCAGGGGTGGGGGATGGGAGAGAATGGGGAAAAACTGACAGGTACAGGGTTTCATTTTGGGGTGATGAACATGTCCCGGAATTAGACAGTGTTGATGATTGCACAATCTTGTGAATATAGTAAAAGTGACTAAATTGTATATTTTAAAAGGGTGAATTTTATAGTATGTAACTTATATCTCAATTTTTAAAAAGAACCTCAGAGGGCTTCCCTGGTGGCGCAGTGGTTGGGAATCTCCCTGCCAATGCAGGGGACACGGGTTCGAGCCCTGGTCTGGGAAGATCCCACATGCCGCAGAGCAACTAGGCCCGTGAGCCACAACTACTGAGCCTGCGCGTCTGGAGCCTGTGCTCCGCAGCAAGAGAGGCCGCAACAGTGAGAGGCCCGCGCACTGCAATGAGGAGTGGCCCCTGCTCCCCGCAACTGGAGAAAATCCTCGCACAGAAACAAAGACCCAACGCAGCCAAAAATAAATAAATAAATAAATAAATTTTAAAAAAAGATCCTCAGAGATAATGTTAGCTAATAATAAGGGCTAACATCTGTGAAGCACTATGTATCAGACCTGTTCTAAGCACTTTACATGTATTAATTCACTTATTCCTCTCAGCATTCCTGTAGGTAGGTACTGTTACTGTTCCATTTTACAGACAAAAACTCAGTTGGAGAGAGGTCACTTGTCTAAGGTCATCCAAGTCAACCGGTCATTGTTCAAACAGGGAACCTGAGGCCCAGAGAGGGGTGATGACTCAGCCAGGTCACACAACAATGTAATGGCAAACTCAGAACCAGAACCCAGGGCTCCTGCATGGTTTCCTTCAGGAGGCTTTCAGAATCAGGTCTTGTTTGGGCTGGGGGTTGCCATTAGGGGTCTGTGTGCCCCTAGAGGCCCCAGGAAAGTTTTTGCAAAGGATTAAAAAAAAGAACAGCTCCTGAGGCTGGAACACTTACCATAAGCCAGGCACTATGCTCAATGTTCTATGCCTCATCCCAGTGAAACCTCCAAAACCCCTGTTTATCTTCCCCCATTTTTTTTGGCTGTGTTGGGTCTCCGTTGCTGCGCGCGGGCTTTCTCTAGTTGCGGTGAGAGGGGGCTACTCTTCATCGCAGTGCGTGGGCTTCTCATTGCGGTGGCTTCTCTTGTTGCGGAACGCAGGCTCTAGGTGTATGGGCTTCAGTAGTTGTGGCTCACGGGCTCTAGAGCGCAGGCTCTGTAGTTGTGGCATAGGGGCTTAGTTGCTCTGCAGCATGTGGGATCTTCCCGGACAAGGGCTCGTACCCGTGTCCCCTGCATTGGCAGGAGATTCTTTTTTTTCTTTTTTTTTCTTTGCGGTACGCAGGCCTCTCACTGTTGTGGCCTTTCCCATTGCGGAGCACAGGCTCCGGATGCGCAGGCTCAGCAGCCATGGCTCACGGGCCTAGCTGCTCTGCGGCATGTGGGATCTTCCCGGACCAGGGCACGAACCCGTGTCCCCTGCATCGGCAGGCGGACTCTCAACCACTGCGCCACCAGGGAAGCCCGGCAGGAGATTCTTAACTACTGCGTCACCAGGGAAGTCCCTCTTCCCCCTTTTTACTGTTGCAAACTGGGGGCTCAGAGAGATGATGGGACTTTCCCAAGATCACACAGCTAGTAAGTGGTGAAGCAAAATATTAACTCAGCCCTTGGGATTAGCATCCATGCTCTAACTACCACATGATGAAAGAATGCTTGAATGAATGAATGAGAATTAAGGAGTTCCCTGGCAGATCCCAGGCCCGGAGTGTCACTCGATGGTCATCACAGATGTTGGGGGAGGGGACAGGACCAGGGAAAGAAGTTTTGGGGACATGGGACTGGACCATGCAGCTGCTGGTTGAGTCAAGAGTTACCAGTGCCTGGCAGAGAGGGCCCAGCAATATGAAAAACGGGGCGGTCAGTGGGCTCTGGACTGGGAGGGCCCTCCTGCTAGGAATCTGGGCAGCAAACAGCTCTGGGCAGCCTTCCAAGTTCCTCTCCCCGTCCCCGATAGACCAGGGCACCCACAGCTTGCTGGTGAGAGCTTCTTCCTCTCCCTGCCGTGATGGCCCCTCTTGGTTGTAGTCCTTCATTAGGGGCTGCCAGCTGGGGCAGGGAGGGCCCCAGTGTGGAGCTGAGCACAGCCCTCAGACTCAGCCCGGGCTCAGCCCAACCTGCCCTGCCAGGGAGGCACGAGGAAGGGGGACACCTCCTCTCCAGTGCCCAAGAGTGCCTGGCAGAGTCCACAGTGACTCAGGGTAGTGGGTGTGGCCCCCATGTGGTGACTACGGGGGTAGATCCCCACGGTGTGGAGCCCTCCTGTCTGGGTCCCCAAGTCTCCTCACTGTAGGAATCTGCAAAGATGAGCCTTATCTCCCTGCTGACTTGGAGTGGAGAGAAAGAGCGCCCTGACCTCCTCCTTTTCAGAAACTTCAGCTCCACTGACAGCAGCACCCTAGACCTGGGGTGGGGAGCGAGGGGTCGGTGGAGCAAGGGGACGGTGGGGGAGGCTTTCTCAGGGAGAGAGAGAGAGACGGGGGTCTGGATTGCTGGGACATGCATCCTGGTGACCAGTTCACACAGCCACTCAGCTCACATTTGCAGAAAGGCTGTAGCCTGGCGCCGTTCAGGGCATGAACTCTAAAGCCAGACTGCCTGGGTGTTCAAATCCCAGCTTGGGTATTGGCTAGCTGTGTCACTTTGGGCAAGTCACTTGATATCCGTGAGACTTGGTTTCCCCTTCTGTGAAATGGGCATCGCAATGGTGCCTACCTCATAGGACTGAGCTAAGTAAAGTTCTTAAGACAGCCCCTGCTGTTCTGGGCTTCCCTGGTGACGCAGTGGTTGAGAGTCCGCCTGCCAATGCAGGGGACACGGGTTCGTGCCCCGGTCTGGGAGGATCCCACATGCCGCGGAGCGGCTAGGCCCGTGAGCCATGGCTGCTGGGTCTGCACGTCCGGAGCCTGTGCTCCGCAACGGGAGAGGCCACAACAGTGAGAGGCCTGCGTACTGCAAAAAAAAAAACCCAAAAACCCAACAACAGCCCCTGCTGTTCTAAGTGAGCTTTCAGTCCTTTCACCCAGTGCTCAGCATCTGGGTCCCGCTGGGAGCCAAAGTCCCCAGGCTTCATGGAGCGCACAGCCAAGTGGAGGGTAGACAAACTATAAATAAGGATTTGAATAAATAAACAAGATCTTCAGGATTTGGGGATAAGTGCTGGGAGGGAAATACTCAGAGGTTTATGATGGAGAGTGCAGGAGGGAATGGGGGTGTCAGGGAAAACCACTCTAAGGAGGGAATATTTAAGCAGATTCTGGAAGGATGAGAAGGCAAGCAGCTATGTGACGATCTGGGGAGAGTGAATTCCAAGCAGGACCAACAGCACGTGCAAAGACCCCGAGGCAGGAACTTTGGCACGCCTGGGAACAGAAGGGTGATGGGTATGCTGGACAATTCTTGGTTGTACAGGCTGTCCTATAGGATGTTTAGCAGCATGCCTGGCCTCTACCACTAGACACCAGTAGCACGCACGTGCACACACACACACCCCAATTCTGACAAACAAAAATGCCTTCAGACATTGTCAGATATCCCGTTGGGGCAAAATCACCACGCTTGAGAACCACTGGGTTAGGGTGAGCACAGTGAGAAGTCAGCCAGGTTGCCGGGCCCATGGCACCTCATAAGCCACTTAGGAGGTGTTGGATGGTGGAAGAGCCAAAAAGGGACTGGGATGTGGCTGGTGAGAAGCGGACGCCTGGTGCCTGCCCCAGCCCTGCCAGGGTGTGGCCCGGACCCAGCTTTGCACAGCCTCCTGGATGACCCCCATGCCCCCTGGAGGACCTCCATCTGAATTGCCCCTCTTGTCTCTGCCAGCCTCCCCTCTTTGTCCCCCCATCCTCTCGGGGCACACTCTGGGACCACTCCCTGGCCTCCTCAGCCTCTGAGCGTTTGCTCCTTTAGGTAGACCACACCCTGGCATGCACAGATAACAGGTCCTCAAAATATCGCCTTAGGCAGAAATAGAGACACAGATGTAGAGAACAAATGCATGGACACCAAGAAGGGAAGGTGGGCGCGGGGTGGTGGTGGGATGAATTGGGAGATTGGGATTGACATGTATACACAAATATGTATAAAACAGATAACTAATAAGAACCTGCTTATTAAAAATAAAAGAAATAAAATTCAAAATAAAATAAAATAAAAATCATAGTTGTTATCTTCCCCCCCAAAAAAATATTGCCTTAGGGACGGGTGATCTTAGAGCCACTGACCAGAACAAAAGCAGACATAGGGGTCCTCCCTTGGTCCCCCACTCAGGGGAGGCATGGGTGGGAAGCTGCCTAGACTACAGCCCACTTCCCTCCAGGGGAGCCCCACCCCTCCCCCATCTCTGCTCTCTGGCTCCCTCTTTCTCCAATTCGCCCTCTTTCTGGGCATCTCTTGTCTCCTCTCCACCAACCCAGCATCCGCCATCATCCTGTCTGTCTGTCTGCCTCCCACCTCACCTCATCCCTCTGGCTCTGGCTCTGTCCTTCCCTGTTTCTCTCCTCTCTGCCTTGGTCTCTTTCCCTCCCTCAGCACCCCCTACTCCCTGCCTCCCCCCACCCCGAGTCTGTCTCTCTCTCCCCTAGTGGCTCCAGTGGTTTGGACAAGCTCAGCTCCCTTCTGCCCAGATGACCTCACTTCCCCACCACACGCAGGCACGCACACATTCACTGTCACACACAAATACAAGCTACACACACACACGCACGCACCCTGGTCCCTGGCTGGGTTTCCCTCAGAATCGGAAGGGCCCCAGCCCCAGCGCTGGTCTACCTGCCCAGGTCCGAGGGTGGTGGAGAGCCATTCACATGCCCTGCGCCTGGCCTGCACCCTGCCTGGTCCCTGCACAGCAGTCCCTCACCCCACCGCCCAGCAACCTCCCTCCCATCTCCCCCTGGGGCTGTGGGGGCAGGCTCACAGTTCAGGGTCCCCCCTCCGCTCCCCAGGAAGGACTAGCCATCTCCACTGTCCCCCACCCTCCCCTCTGCCTTCTACAAAGGGACCAGCCCTGGCCCGGGAGCTGGAAACCTGGGTCCAGCTGGCTTAGCCTCCAACACCCTGGGGGACCTTGAGCTCATGCCTCAGTTTCTTCCTCTGTAAAATGGACCTTGCAGTACTTCTGGAAGGATCAAATGTGCTAATTCAGCCCCGTGCCTGGCACACAGCAGGCACTCGCAGACACAGACACGAGGATTCTGGTGACAGCCGCCCGCCTGCCTGGCTCCCACCCCAGTCTAAGCCCTGGGCACCTCTGTAGTTAGCCCCCCACCAGCGGTCTGTCTCCAGGAGAACTTCCCGGCAGACTTGAGGGGTCGGAGGGAAGCGGGAGCCAGCCTCCTGCCTTCTAATTTAGATTCCTGGGTTTATGGCAGGAAGCACAGTGAGGCTGACGCTGTAATTAAGGCAATTCCTGAGGCTGCGGCAGGAGCCCACCGCAGGGCTGGCCCCCTCTCCTCTCTACCCCTCTGCCAGAGGCCCCGGCCTCAGACCTTCAGCAGGCTCCTCGGCCTGCAGCCCCCTGCTGCTGCACTCCATTTTGCAGCCCGGGAAACCAG
Organism: Mesoplodon bidens; assembly: GCF_964165515.1. Classification (NCBI taxonomy): domain Eukaryota; kingdom Metazoa; phylum Chordata; class Mammalia; order Artiodactyla; family Ziphiidae; genus Mesoplodon; species Mesoplodon bidens. Next base: position 174,668,751 of record NC_138177.1, on the reverse strand, counting down.
AGAGGGGTAGCTGCATTCCAAGGGTCACACAGCACTCAGGGACACATGCCTGAGCCACCCTTGGGGGTCCCCCTCTGGCAGCTGTGGTCCAGCCCAGGGTGCAGGGAGAGTCCAGACACGTGGCTTCTTTGTTCTGTCCACCCCTGGACCCCAGGCCCCATCTTCCCTGAGTCCCCCTCCCCCCACATTCCTGAGGTGTCTGGGCAGAATCTGGCCAGGGCTGTGGCAGGAGGGCAGAGCCCGCCCAGGGGTCAAGACCAGGGCAGCAGCCTGGGCCTGAACATCCGTCTCCCTCCTCCCAGTTGGGGCCTGCCCTAGCTGAGGCCTGGGACTGTACTGGGGTCTGCGGTGGCCAGGGAGGGGACCTGGGGGCTCAGCATCTCTGACAATCCATCCCAACCACAGGGCCCCCGGGCTGAAGCTCAAATCCTCGCTCTGCTCCTGGCTGGGTAACCTTGGGCCACTCCCCTCCAAACCTCAGTGTTCTCATCTGTACAAAGGGTGCAGCCGTTACCAGGGAGGCCAGTTCTCCCCGCCGCCCCTGGCTGGGCTCAGAATGAGATCCCACCAGAGTGTGTGCGGCCTTCCCCGGTCCCTACGCTCCCCCTAGGCCCAGCCCTACAAGGCTCTGTGGCCCCGGGCAAACCTCTTGCCCATCCTGGACCTCTGCATCCTCCTTGGGAAAAACAAAGGGCTTGGACAGAATCAGGGGCTCGGACCCTGGGATGTCACACGTCAATACCAATCCAAAAAGTAGGGGCGGGTGTGGGTGGGGCTGTGACTTTTTGCTTTGCCAAGTTTGGATATTTTTAACAACATCATCAAGTGCAAGGTCACAGGAAGAGCAAGGTGAGGCAGGGTGCTCACGCTCTGCGGGCCTTTCTTCCTTCGTAGCCTGTTGCAGACACCTTTGCCCCAGACTGCCTCGGATTCTGGACTGGGCTCAGGGCTCCGACCCAAGGGCTGGGCTGTTTGGTGTTCACGCGCGTGTATGTGTGTGTGTTGTGTGTGCGTGTGTGTGTGTGCTCCTGCGAGTGTGTGTGTGTGATGGTAGGCAGGGGAGGCTGCTGAGGGGCAGGAGTGGCACTCTCACACTGTAAAGGGCCAGTGCTGCCCAGAGGCTCAGGGCAGAGCCAGTGCCCAGCCTGGGCCCCATGGAGTGAACGCTAGGCCTAGGTAATGGATATTGATGGGGCGGGGGCAGGAGGGGGTGCCAGGCATTCTTCAGGCTAGGGAGAAACAGGACTTTGTTGTCCGAAACCAAGCCACCCCTGGCCTCTTTGCATGCCCAGGCACTCTGCCAAGGATGGAGAAACCCACTTGGGAAGCGGTAGGGGTGCTGCCGAGGCCTCTCCTGGAGCTGTACCTCCCCCCGCCTAGGTGTCCGCAGCCGGCAGTCAAAGCCCCAGACAGTTTCCAGATGCCAGCCTGGAAGAGCTTGGCGGAGGGTTGAAACCCAAGAAGAGATGGAGGTGGAGCAGGGGTGCCAGGACTAGAGACTCCCTGCCCCCACCTCCAGCTGAAGGTACGGTGAGGGTGGGCTAGTGATTTGGAGGAGAGTTCTGGGTGCTCATACTATCTCGTCCAGCCCTCGGGACAACCCCTGAGAGGGGTACAGTTAGTTCCATTCTATGGATGTGTAAACGGAGGCTCAGTGAGGGAGAGTGTGCAAGTTAGTGGCCGAGGAGGAACTGCAAACCTGGTCCTCTGACCCCAGAGCTTGAGCCTCAGGAGCCCTGCCCTCTCCTCCCTCAGGGACCCCTGAGTCCCTGTCCAAAGTGGCCAGGCCTGGGGTTGGTGCTGGCCACCACCGTCCAGGGTTTCAAGGATCAGACGACCAACCCACAGCACAGACTAGTATGGCTCTCAGTAGGTGTTTAATAAATGTTCACAGATGCTGCTGGGTGACAAGTTCTGTCCCTCTCTAGGTCTCGGTCCCCCACCTGTCCCCCAGGTCTGTCTTTCAGGGACTTCCGCCTTCTGACTCCAGCTGACTCTGCTTCTTCTCCCCGCACAGGGCCCCCTGCAGCCCCCAGGGCCTCCCGTCCTCATCTCAAGGCTGACTGTCATGTCAGGGGTCCAGGAGGGGTTTCTGCCTCTAGCCTCGTCCTCACAGGTTCTGGCCCCAGAGCTGAGGGCGACCTGGGGCGGGAGGTGCAGGGCCTGGACTCTCTTTACCTCTGCTGTCCTACTTGCCGGCAGCCCAGCGAGGAGCCCTGGGGCCATGGGGGCAGCGACTGGTGGCGGAAGCAGGGCCTCCAGCCCGACCTGGAGACCCAGCTAGGGGAGGTGGCAGGCTCTGGAATGCACAACCTCTTGCTGTCCCCTCCCTCTGCAGCCAGTGACTCACTTCAGACAGGGTTAAAGCACAAAGCGCCTTCCTTTGTCCCCAGCCCGTGCTTAATAGGATTGGGCAGGGGGTGGGGAGCGGGCCTCTGGTGGGGGACACCTCCCCTTCCATGGCCACAATGAGGCCCTGTGACATCATGCTGCCCCCCGCCGTGATGTCAGAGGCCACCACAATGGACCTTCCCACACAGATGGCTGGGGATGTGGTGGGAAGGGTGTGGGACCGGGACACCTGCATCCTCCGGGGCTCAGTCCTGTTCTGGAGAGCAGGCCCTGCAGGGCCAGGCAGGCAGTGGCTCTGGTCTTACAAACGGCAGGCAAAAAATTTTACAAGAGGACAACACAATCCTGAAAAAAAAAAAAGTTGAGATTTTTCTTGCCCATCCCCCTCCCCCCATATTAAGAATCTGCTCCTTGGTGCCACCCTCGGGATCGAAATTAAATCCCTAGCAGGGCAAAGAGACCATCTCAGAAGGCCAGCCACACTGGCTGTCCTTTGGCTTCTGAGATGAACCTACCACCTCATCCTTCAAGTCAGCTTAGAGGCTGCCTCTTCCAGGAAGCCTTCCCTGACCCACCCCAGACTGACCAAGTTGCTCTTTCTCTGGGTCATAGCACACAGCACTGAACTTTTGAGTATTCTTGTTTCCATGAGTGTCTCTCCCCAGGCAGACTGGGGGGTGGGGGGTTCTGTGAGGGGACCATTTGGATCCTCCCACTACCCACCCTTTCCCTAGTACCAAGAACCATTCACCGATTCCTACATTAAATACGTGAGGGCAGCCCACAGGAGTCAGGTCTGGGGATCCAGGAGCCACAAAACAGGCCTGCCCTTGCCCTCATGGAACTGGCTGGCGGGCAGGAGGTGGTGTCTATGACAGACGATTATCGCATCATGTGAGCCAGTAGCTGCAAAGAGTCAAAAGTGCATGAGTGGGGTTTCCCTGGTGGCGCAGTGGTTGAGAATCTGCCTGCCAATGCAGGGGACACGGGTTCATGCCCTGGTCTGGGAGGATCCCACATGCCGCGGAGCAACTAGTCCCGTGAGCCACAACTACTGAGCCTGCACGCCTGGAGGCTGCGCTCCGCAACAAGAGAGGCCGCGATAGTGAGAGGCCCGCACACTGCGACGAAGAGTGGCCCCCGCTTGCCGCAACTAGAAAAAGCCCTCGCACAGAAACGAAGATCCAACACAGCCAAAAATAAATAAATAAATAAATAATTAAAAAAAAAAAAGTGCATGAAGGAGATATGGTGGGGGTCGGGGGTACCTTTAAGTTGGGTGATGGGGGATCCTCTCTGAGGCTGTGATGCATGCGTTGAAAGGTCAGAGGAAGCTGGTGGGTCATGCCAAGGGTGTGTGGGAAAGAGGTCTAGGCAGTGGGTGGCACAGAGTAAGCCCTGGAGAAAGCCTGGTCTCATTCACTCAGAAACCCTTCAGTGAATATGGGGAGGGGGAAGGGTAAGCTGTGACAAAGTGAGAGAGTGGCATGGACACATATACTTTACCAAACGTAAAATAGATAGCTAGTGGGAAGCAGCCGCATAGCACAGGGACATCAGCTCGGTGTTTTGTGACCACCTAGAAGGGTGGGATAGGGAGGGTGGGAGGGAGGGAGACGCAAGAGGGAAGAGATATGGGAACATGTATATGTATAACTGATTCACTTGGTTATAAAGCAGAAACTAACACACCACTGTAAAGCAATTATACTCCAATAAAGATGTTTAAAAAAAAAAGATTCAAAAAGAAACCCATCAGTGGGGAGCAGGGCTCTGGGCCAACGTGCCAAGTTCTGATCCTGACTCTGTCACTTGCCAGCTGCGGGGCTTTGGGCAAGCCTTTCCCTTCTGTATACCCCATTTGGGTGACCAAGTAAGTTATCATTGGCAAATGGGGTACACAGTCCCCCTGCCCATGGGGTAGATGATAACCCCAGTTCATGGAGCTCTTGAAGAAAGGGATATGGAGGGAACTTCTGTCCCTCACTTGCTCAGAGGAGCTAGGACCCACTTTGACTGTCATTCCAGCCCCATTGTGGTCCATGTGCTGAAGCCGCATGGGAGAATGGGGCTGGTTTTTCCCAAATCAGTTGGTAGCAGGAATGGTTCTGGAGGTCTCCTGGGGGATGAAGAACTTGAGGTGGGCCTGGAAGAGTGAGTGCAGTTTCCTCAAGCATAAATAAAGGAGGGGAGTCTGTGCAGAGATGGGGGAGGGCTCAGATGGGGAATTGCGAACAGGTTGGGGTGTCTGGAAGGATAAATGGGAGAGGTGTGGAGTTTGGGGGAAGAGGCATGTGGAGACATCCTGGGGCTTTGCAATGTAACTGTCTGGGCCCAGATGCTGGGACTGGCTTGCCTGGCCCCGAGGCTTGGTCCCTGGGGGAAGGACCCCTCCGCCCAGCAGGAGACCTGGTCACGCAGCTGCCTGGCTGCCAGACCAGAGTGGAAACTGCATCCGTCCATCCAGGCTGCCGAGGCTGCTGGGGAATGTGATGAGGCTGCTGAAATGGGGCCCCTGGCAGGGGGGATGCAGCCGCGGCTTCCCAGAAACCCCGGTCTGGTTCTGCCAACAGAGAATAGCTGATAAGGTTTGCATTAGAAAGCCAGACCCTGAGGGGCTGGAGTGGGGCCTGCTGCCTGGAGCTGCCCGGGGAGAGGGTGCCAGGAGAGGGGGGGGCAATCTGTGGTTGGGGGGCAGGAGCCCCTCAGCCCAGCCCGGATGGACTTCCTCGCACCCTCCATATGACAAATGGACAAACCGAGATGCAGCGCCCCAAGGGACATGACCAGGGTCCCACAGCAAGGTCATCAGGAGGTGACAGAGCCCCCTTCTTCTTCCAGTCAAGGGTCTTCCTGCTGCCTTGCTTCCTAAGAACCCCACAAACTCCCAGATGTCACTCAGCAGCAGGCAGTGGGGTGAGACAGCCCTTGTCTCATATTCTGCTCTGTCACCTCCTGGCTGTGGGATCTTGGTCTGATACCATAACCTCGCTGAGCCTCAGTGTCCCCATCTGTATAATGGGGATAATCCATGCCTTGCAGAATCATTGTGATCTTTCAATAAGACAGTGTGGGTCTCGGGCTTAGCACACTGACTGGCACATAGTGGGTGCTCAGAAATGCTCAATCCCTTCTCCTTTACTGCTTGCGTGCGTGGTCCTGGCCAGCCAGCGAGAGCTGAGGCCGCCTGCATAGCATGCCTCCCGGACACAACCCACATGTGGGGATATTGAATAATCTGGCTCCATATGGCTCCACTGAGCCCCCAGATCCCAAAAGCGTGGCCCCTGTGTCCTTCATTCTTTGTTTATTGAGCGAATATTTATTGAGGGCCTAGTGGGTGCCAAACACTGATCTGGGGAGGGGGCCATGGAGGCATGGCGATCCTGCGTAAAGGCACAGAAGACCAGAGGTGAGAATGCAAGCACTTTACACACTGCAAGCATCCAGCCCGTTCCAGCGGCATCTGTTGTGTACCAGGCCCTACCCTCAGCCCTGGGCCACAGCTAGAGGTGGGGAACGGGGTGAGGAGGAGGGGCGGAGAGCTTGCCCACTCCTCTATGATTTACTAATTAACTAGAAGACCCAAGGCCGGTGCCTGGTGATACTGTTTTGACTTGCCACCCAGACCGGGAGCAGAAGAGAAAGAGGGCAATTCCCCACCCAGCATCCTTGTAATTGCTCCCTTTGCCTCCTTTAGGGCTTTGTTGGATGCATCAGAGGGCTGCCAAGGCCTCTGAAGCTCAGAGCCCAGGGAGGGCAGTGGGCTGCAGGCCCACTTCCCAGCTGAGATGACTGAGGCCAGAGATGAAGGTTCTGCTTGGGGTGGCAATGAGAGCAGGGCTGGCGTCATAGGGCTGCTCGTGGCACAACAGCCAGGGGCCAGGGTGGCCTTGGAACCAGAGCAGGGCTTGTCCTGGTCAAATGAGGGAGACTCAGGCCCCACTCACAAAGGTCTGGAGTATGGAGGACAGGGACAAGCTCTTCTGGGGATCCTTCTCCCCCCGTCACCTGATGGACTCCCTCTTGACCTTGGCCTCAACTTGGATGGCTTCTCTTCTTCCAGGAAGCCTGCCTGAACCTTCCAGGCTGAGTCAGGTGCCCCCCTCTGGCCCCTATGATACCCAGCTTCTCTCCTTCTTGGCCTGAGTCCTGCTGTGTTGCCACTGCTGCCCCTGCCTGGCTAAGAGCTCCTTGAGGGCAGAGAAGGACCTTATTCATCCCTACCACCCCAATGCCCAGCATGGCCCAGAGCAGGAAGAAGCAACAAACAGTCTCCATCCTCTCCCCTCCCCACTCCAATCTGGGTGCCTGGGGCGTTGGGGCCCTGTGGTATTTGGAGATCTTGGGCAGGTTATGTGGCCTGTTTCCGGAGGTGCCCATTATAGCAGAGAGAGGAGAATGCCTTGTCTTGGCAGTTGAAGGTGGCAAACGAAAAACCATTTTATCAAGGCCCCAGACTGCCTGGCCTCAACTCCTGTTCCTTCTGTGCTTGAGCCAGTGGCTCTGGCGAGTTACTTAACCTCCCTGTGCCTCACTGTTCAAATCTATAAAATGGGATAATGATGGTACCTACCTCGAAGTGTTGTTGGAAAGATTAAATGAGTAAATATGGGCAAAGCACTTGGAGCAGTGGGTGGCACCTGGTAACTCCTGTGTGTTTGCTGACACCCAATCAAATTCAAGCAATATATTCCTGGGTTTGTTTGTTTGTTTTTTCACTGATGATGTTAACTTAGTTATGGTGGTGTTTGCCAGGTTTCTCTACTGTAAACATTTTTTTCTTTTTCTTTTTAAACCCTTTTTATACTTCCTTTCTTTGGAGGGTTTCACTAGGTCCAGTCCACACTCAGAGAGTGGGGGGACTAAGCTCCACCTCCTGGAGGGGGAAAACCTACATGAATTATTTGAAATTCTTCTGTAAGGGAGATTTGTCTAGTCTCCCCCATTTATTTACTTCTTCAGTCATTATAGCAGTACAGACTCATGGATATTTATTTTATACTTTGGATGATAATCTAATTCTGTTATTTGCTCCGTTGCTCATCCTGGTTTAGGTTTGGCCATTGGGATCTCTTTCAGGTTGGTTCCTGCTCTGATATCCCACCATCTGTTTATTTTTTGAGCATTTCCCTACTCTCTAGCACTGCAAGATGTTCCAGACTCATCTTGCATTTTTCCCTGCCTCAGCCCTGGAATCAGTCATTTCTCTAAGGAGCTCTGATTCCTTTTATTAGAGAATGGTGTTTAGGAACCAAGATCTGGGGGCTGGATGTGCTTATTGCTACCAGGATGTCACAGCTTCTAGGCCCTTTAGAGGGGAGAACTGGGTTTGCTTTCACTTAAAAAATGAAGTTTCCCCTCTTGCCAATCGTGGGGTCTGTTGGAGGCTCCAGACGGCTGCCCACTGGCCTTTGACCCAGTCTGTAGGCCACAGGCCTCTGCAATGTCATATGCCCTTAGTAGGCTTTATGTCCACTGGGGCTGTGACAGAGCGAGCGGGGGAACACAGGCCGCCACTTCCCCAGCACGCTGAGCCACCTCTTGTGTCCACTCCTGCTCACCAGTGGGGCCATTGGGTGGCTGAGTCGCTTTGGGAATGGGACTGAGCCTGGTCTCAGGTGCCCTCACAGCCCAGACCGCTGGGGAGATTATAGGCTTGCTCCTTGCTGGACCAACAGCTTTGTCAACAGTGGTGGCAGTGGCCACAGCCCAGCAACAGAGCCACGCTGGCCACCTGGGGCACGACAGGCAAGGGTCATGTCCCAGGAAGGCCTGACTCAGCCACCATGCCCAGCACACTCAGGTGGCCCAGTGCTCATGGGAGAAAGGGCTGGTGAGCTGGTCCCTGTCCTCTCTTACCTTTCCCAACCCCAGCACTGCCCAACGCTTCAGGAAACACTGATGCTCAGTGGGCCAGGACCCAGAGCTCCCCATGGAGGCAGCTCTCCTGCAGCTGTAGGGAGTCAGGGCAGAGTAGGCATCCTGAGGCCCTAAGGCAAGCTGAGCTCCCTCCCAACTTTGCCAGAATGCATCCTGTCTCCCCATAGCTCTAGGCTGGGAGTCAAGAGGCCCGAGTTCCGGGCCTGCCTCTACCAGTGACTTCTGTTTGGGGCACTGTAATCACATCTCTTCCTATTTAAAATCCTGAGTGTCTCCCCATCGCCCTCAACTTAAAATCCTGGAACTGCCTTACAAGGCCCCGGAGACCTCTTCAGCACCCTACGTCACACCCTAATGACACCAAATTGCTTGTGATTCCTCCTTACAACATCACTCGGTTTCTTACCTCCACAGTTTACTCTGCCTGCATCACCCTCTCCCAATGCTTCACTGGTTAATTCCTACTTGTCCCTGAGCTCTTAGCTCTGGATCACCTCCTCCAGGAAGGCTTCCTCCTGTGCCCCAGACCACTTCTGCTCATCTGGTCCTGTCTCTGGTCACCTGTGTATGACACCTTCCTAAGGCCCACTGTGAACAACCTCTGGCGTACCGGGCAGCAACCCGGTACAGTGGAGGAGGTTCGGGGTGTAATACCCGGGCTTTGGCTTCCCTCAAACCCTCTGCTCCTTCCTGCTGTGTGACTTCGGGCAAGTCACTGCACATCTCTGAGCCTCAGTCGCCCCTCTGGGAGAAAAGCATCTAACTGGGATTCAAGACCCTGCTTTCAAGTCTGGCCTCTGCCTCTAACTCACTGTGGAGCCTTGGGCAAGCCCTGTCACTGGGCCCGGCCTCAGTTTTCTTCTTCTGTAAAATGGGACTACCCATAAAACTCGGAGTGCTAAGGCTCCAACAAGCCCAAACTTGTGAAAAGTTTTATAAACCTCAGAGCCCTACATGGATGAAGAATCTATTTCAACAACTCCGTGGAGATGTGTGGGAGGGAGGCTGAGGGGTGTTCTCACCGTTCTCCGCCCGCCCCCCCCCGCCCCCCAAGCCCTCCAGAAGCCTTGAGATCAAAGGTGACAGAGGCCTGTTGGCATGGAAGCGGGACTCGGCAGGGCCCGCTCCCTGGTCCTCCGCCCACCTTCCACCCACCCCATTCCCAGGGTTACATGACATGTGTGCCTTGCGTAAGAAGCTGTTTAAACACTCTGGGTGGGGTGAGCCCTCCCCTACCCACTGCTGACACAAAGCCTCTCCAACCCCACTGTTTGAACAATCTGCAACTTTATTTCAGAGCAGAAATAAGTCATTTCCTAACAATAAATATAAAAAAAATAATAATAAATTAAGGTTCGAAAAAAATACGCAACAGAACAAAATCATTAATACTGACAGAGTAGAAAATGTTGTCTAAAGGGGTGAGAGGCCGGATGGGCCAGCCCCCAGCCTGGGAATGTCTGACACAGGCCGTTGTCTGCCCCCAGTCCTAGCTGGGCCCCTGTCACACACACGTTCTCTCCACAAAGTACAAAATATATATTAAAAAAAAAAAAAAAACCCTCCACACAACCAAGCATCCTGTGAGGGCCCCGAGGAAGCAAGAGTTTGGCCCGTGGGGGCTGAGGATGGGGCCTGGGGGGCTGAGGAAGGCACTAGAGGGACGGGAGAACCACTGTGGGTCTTGCCCAGCTGACTTTGCTGTTTGTCCTCTTCTCGTGAGGTACCCTGCTCCTGTGACCACTGCAGGCTGACTGCCCCACCTCCTGAGACGGCGAAGGGGAGGTCAGTTTAGCAATGTCCCACGTGTGTGTCCAAAGGCCTTGGCAGGGCTCCTGCCCCAGGGGATGCTGGGAACACGATGGTGACTGCTAAGTGCTTGGCTGTCTGTCCTTTGTAGGTGAAGAGGCCCCCCTGCCCAAGGTTCCTGAGCATCTCCTCAGCTCAGGCCAAGGTATCATCCAAGACCCCCCAGCAGAGCCCTCAGGGTGGCATCAATAAAGAAAGACTAGAAATAAATAAGGTCCCTGGTGGCCCAGCATGGAGCTGGCAGGAAAGCCAGTCTGTTTCTTCAAGTATTCTTAGCTGAGGGGGTCACGAGGTCTGTCAGGGCTCAGATGGGGATCCCCACTGTGTTCACCTGGTCCTTGAGGCCCAGCAGGCTGTAGGCAATGCGCTTCTGGTGGCCGGGCAGCCGCACCCCGATCCTCTTGATGTCACTGTGCGGGGGAGGGAGAGAGGGAGAGTGAGGGGCCTGCTCTGGAGAGGTGGGCAGCCATGGGAGGGAGGTGAGGGGAGAGAAGAGGGACCGGGGAGGGGGCCTTGGGTGCCTGGGGGGCAGAGCTCGTAAGGCAGAGGTCTGATGAGTGGATCCATATCCGGAAAGCCTGCCGACACCGACAAAATTCGGAAAATGATTGAAGCGCTGAATGCGAGCAGCTTTGTTTTTTTTTTAAATCAAATCTGCACAAAATCTATGGTAGGTGCCGTTTTTGCCCCCATTTTGCAGACTAGAAAACTGAGGCTCAAAGAGATGAAGTGACTTGCCCAAAGTGACCCAGGCTAAGAGGTGGAGGAGCTGAATCAAGCCAGCTGTGAACAAAGGCTTCCCTCCCCCACCCTGGGGTCTGTCCCCAGGTAAGGCTCCTCCCCAGGCAGCACTGATGCCATCACCAGATGCCAGGGACCCTCTGGGGGTGTCGCTCAAAGCTCTCTGCCCAAGGTCTCTTCGTAGCCATCGCCTTATTTCACCCCCACTCCCTCCAAGTTCTCATAATGGAGGAAGGACTCAGGAAATCCTTGCTGAGGGGCCATCAGAGGTTCAAGTTCTGCTGGTCTCTAATGGGAGGGGCTTTCAGGTGACCGGATCCAGTGACTAGGTTACCCTGAGGTAGGGGTTTTCCCTTCAGGGACCTCAATTTCCTCACCTGTAAAATGGGATAACAGTGCCTAACTGCAGAGTGGGAAATCCCGGATACTGGTGGCAGAGGGCTAAGGCAGCATTAGTACCAGATAGAAAGACGCGCCCAGGAGCCCATAGCCCTTCCCTGCCCCTCCTTTCCATGCCCCTGCAACCCCTTGTAAAACCACTTACACTCCAAGAGCCCTGGAGCGGACCTTACTGCTTACTCTGGGAGTTTCCTCCTTCACCATCCTCATCCACCAGCCCAAACCCATGAAAACACCCAGGTTTTTATGGGACCTCTCCTGGCTGTAAAGGGAGCTAATTATATGGTGCAAGCTCCTATCTGCAATTCCGGAGACATGACTTTCCCACAGGCTCTGCGAGCCCCTGGAGAAGTGCTGAGCACAGAAGAGCAGGTGTGTGGGAGGGTGGCTCAGGGACTGAAGCAGGAAGGCCAGAAGTCAGACATCTGGGAGAACTTCCTAACCTAACACTACAGTGCCATTTCTAACCTATACAGTTGAGGGTGTTGGAAAAGAAGCACTGTGTTCCCCATACCTGTAGGTGTCTAAGTGTGGCTCTCAGATAAGTATTCGGACCAGCAGGGAAGGAGGCACTTACTGAAAAGGCAGGCTCCTGGGCCCAACTCCAGACTCACTGACTTTGAAGTTCTGAAGGTGGGGCAGGGAGTCTGCATTTGATCAGATCCCAAAGACCCTGATGTATGGTTTAAGGACCAGGGGGTTAAGTTAGCTATAGCAGAGCAACGGTAGGGCCTAGTGCCCCAGGCTCATCCCCTCAACCCCAGCCCCTCCCAAGGTCCAGGATAGGCCTGGTAAACAGTAGGCCCTCAAGAAGTGTCTGCTGAATGAATGAATGAATGCTTTAGTGGCGACTGAGCCACTGCCCAGGCTGCCTGGGGCCCCCCTCCCAGGTTGCTGAAGTTAACCTGACAGGGCGAGAACTGAGGGTGCTTCTGAGGTCCATCTAGGAGGAAAAGTCCTGGGCTGGGAGTCAGGAGGCCGAATTCTAGTCCTGGATTCCACCAGAGCCTCAGGTGGGTCCTGTCCTGTCTTTGGGCCACAGTTTCTTTATACGTAAAATAGGAGGCTCTGCTTAGATGCTTCTAAGCCACCTGCCCCAGCCCCATTCTCTTCCAACACAAAGCCCCCCACACCTTCCCTGCCTCATTTCCTAACTATAAACAGAGACACACACAGGATGAGGCTCCCAGACCGGCCAATGCCTGCGGCCTCTTGCAAGTCTGTTCCTGCCCCAGCCTCAGTTCCCCACTCGGAGATCCAGGGCAGTCACTGCCTTGGATCAACTCCCATCACAGGGGTGGGGAAGCACATGACTGAGGCCACCTTCTTCCTGAGCACTCGCAAGGCCAGCCCCGGCCTGAGGGAATTCAAAGGCCACAATGTCCCCCGGGAGCACCGACTGTGCTCTGGCCCTTGGCACAAGGAGAGTGGAGGGAGAGGTGGCCTGATCATTCATCCTCTCAGCAAACATCCCATCAGCACCAAGCCTGTGCTGAGGGCACTCGGAGACTAAAAGACCTATCAGCCAGTGTCCCCACGTCCTCTCAGGACGCTGTATGCCACAGCCTCGCACACTGGATAGGCCTTTTGTTGGACTGGGTATTTTTCTGGGGTGTAACATCCACTGCTTTCATTAGCTCCTTGAAACACATTTAGAACCACTCACTACTCTAGCTAGAAACTCAAGTGACTCCAAAATAACACGGTGAATGCTTAAGATGAGAAAAGGTGGCCACTGCGGGACCACAGGGAACTGAGCAACCAGCCCCCTGGGAGGGGGCAAAGGAAGCAGGGAGGCAAAGGCGGGGGGCAAGGGCATTGAAGCCGAAATCCAGACCCCATCCCAGAAGGGCTGAATTCTGAGAGCGGCTCAGAGCCTCGCACTGGGATCCACAGCACGTGTACACAGAGCTTTCGGAGTGAAAAAGCATTTTGAGACCCCCCTTTCTTTCATTTAATTGAAATAATGAAGGAGGCAGTGGTATGAGTCACACAGGCCCCAGATCTGAGCAGCAGTAGAGCTGATGGGAGGAGAAGCAGCGTGGAATGACTTCCTGCCTTTATGCAGGCCTTTTCAAAACACAACACACACACCCTCCACCGATCCAAGACAGCCCCGTCCCTGCTCCTGCTCGTGGGAAAGGAATTGGCCCAGGAGCACCCCGGGCTATTTCGGGAAGCTTCTACGAACATGTGTTTCCTGTATGCACTTCTCCGTGCCCTCAGCTCTGCTCACCCAGAAGAGAAGCTGTACTGTCCTCAGTGGGAGCTCCTGGAGGGGCAAAGGGGGCTGTTCCAGGTTCCCAGGTTAGAGGAGGGAGCCGAGGAACCCTGGTATTTGTCCGCAGGCTATGGGTGGAAAGCAAGGGCAGGAGGAAAAGGGAAGAGTGACATGGGTTAAGCCCTTACTGCGCACCAGGCGTATCATCTGTACTGCACCCATGCCATCCCCACAACGGGGAAACAGAAACCAAGGCTCAAAGATGGAACCTAATTTGACCAAAACCACCGGCTAGGAAGTGGCCAGTGTGGGACTCGAACCCAGGTGTGACTGCAGAGCCCAAGCTTTGGACCCTGCAGTTGGCTGGAAACAAAAGATATCCTGGGGGCTGTGTCTTCTCTCCACATTCCCGTGCCGCCCTCTGGTCAGCTCTGTCCCTGCCTGACTGTCATCCCGGCCTTCCCCTGGGACAGGCCGGGGCCTGGTCTGAGAGGCCTTGAGCAGCAGGTCAGAAGCCCAGTTGAGCAGTTTTCAGAGGCCTTGGAGAATGTTCAGACACAGGCCCAAATCCCAGAACTGTGACCCAGAACTGTGGGACCCCTGGGTCATCCCTTCCCATGTGATTCCCAAAACCTCTCAGCCCCAAGGCTCATTCCCACCATGACCTTGGACCTTACACAAGCTGGGCTATTGGGAACTAATAGTATTTTTAGAAGCACAAAAGGCTAAGAGGGTAATGTCTTCTCCCTCCTGGGGTGGGAGGAGGTGTCCATGCCAAGGCCATGCCGGGAAGGGTCCCTGATGCTGGAGCTGGGAGGAGAGAAGAGCTCCCATAGGGTAGCCTGACAAAAGCCAGAACCCAGGGCCAGGACAAGGGGTAACTGGCACTTCTTGCCAAGCTGGACCGCAGAGCTGAGAGTCAACCACACGGGGAGAGGTGCCTGGGATGGGCTGGCCTGGTGCCCTCTCTCCTCGGCAACAGCCAGGAAAGTCCAAGGGCTCTGCCCATTTCTTCTCAGCATCCTGGAGAGGAACGCTGCCCCTAACTGGCTGCGTGACCTCGGGCGACCTATGTAACCTCTCAGCCTCAGTTTCCCTACTTAAACAGGGAAGTAATCATAGCATCTATTCACAAGGCAAATAGGGAATTCAACCAGGTGATGGCTGTGACGTGAAGCCTTTCTTTTCTCAGCTACAAACTGTGTGACCTGGAGTAAGCCACGTAACCTCTCTGAGCCTCAGTTTCTCCACTAATGGCCTCCATGGTCCCTGAGTTCTGGACCCTGACTGACCAGGGCTGGAATCCCCCAAACGGCCATAGACCCTGGGCTGTACTGTTTCTGACCTGCCCAGTGGGACTACTGACGGGAACCACCTGCCAAGTTATCACAAGGGCTGATTCAGAGTGCTCAGGCGCAGAGCTGGCACAGCCCACGCTAAATGCTACGGTTATGATCACAATTACTATTATTTTCTCGCTGTGGAAAAAAGATGTAGGAAGAGGACGGAGCCACGAGTAAGCGACCAGAATCGCTGGCTGCCAGCCTGGTTCTGCCCTTCCTGCAAAGCCACTCTCCCCAAAAGAGACGGAGGGAGAGAGAGCAGAGAGGGGAGCGCTGGGAAGGTAGAGGGAAGAGTGGACGGGTGGTGGAGCCAGAGGCAGCCTGGGGAGGCAGGAGGCGGGGGAGAGGGCAGGCGCGGGCAGGGCCCGAGCGCAGACTCACTCGTTGGTCATCTGTACCACCTTCTCGATGGCCGTGTAGCCGGCCGCCAGGAAGTGCTCAGTGTACTGCTGCATCTTGATGGATTCCAGCCACTCGGACACCGTGCGGAAGGGCACACCCTCGGAGCCGCTGGTGCTGGGCAGCCGGATGGACACCCTGCAACAGGAGATAGAGGCCCGCGGGTGAGGGGCTGCAGCATCCAGCCCACGATGCTGCTCCCTAACCCCGGCAGTTGGCTCAGCTGCCCTGTGCCTCGGTTTCCTCGTCTGGGCAACGGGGCAGCCAAGTCAGGTGGGTTGCCGGGAGTCTGCCTGACGTGTCGGGAGCGCTCAGTGTTTATAGCTCCTGCCGCCCCTCTGATCCTACTGACGATACCACCACCAGCTACTACAAAATAACCACATGTTAAGAATAGTCAGGTTTTCAGAGTCACAGCCCCAGCCTGGCCACTTGCCAGCACATAAGACACTTCATTGCCCTACGTCTGTTTCCTCATCTACAAAAGGGGGATGATTACAGGAGCCAACTCCTAAGTCGTTTAAATGAGTTAAAACACGTGAAGCGCTGAGTGCCGCGCTGGCACATTTACTGTATATGCTGATTGGTTCTGTGAGGGCCACCTGAGCCAACCCGGTCCAGTCTAAGTAAAGTCCACGCGTAACGTCTGAGCCCCTTGCCCACCGCCCCTGGCTGCCCATTACGCTGAAGTGGCTCAGGAGTAAAACTGGGGGCCACCCTGGACAGAGGGTATGGAACCCACCGGGGGTCAAAGTCAGCCAGGGTCTTGAGGGATTCGGGGGCTCGGATGAGCTTGTCCAGGATGCTGACAATGTCGGCGAACTTGGGGCGGCGGGCGCGCTCCTGCTGCCAGCACTGCATCATGAGCTGGTAGATGGCGGAGGGGCAGTCCATGGGTGTGGGAAGCCGGAAGCCATCATTAATGGCCTTCATCACCTGGGGGAGGGGGCGAGCAGGATGGTCAGGGGTGCCTTCACAGCCCCCAAACTCCCCCATACACAGGAGCTGGTAGAGGAGAGAAGGGGAGCCCCTGAAACAGAGGGGTTGGCCTCCTTCCTTAAGCACGACACACAACCTTCAGCGCTACACAAAGGACAAGTGCTAAGAGGATGTCTCCAGAGGAGGAAGGGTCTCCTGACTTGGTTCCCTCACGGGGTACCCCGGGCAGCAGCCATGCTGTGTGCCCTGCAGCCAGCCTCCCTGCGGTCTCTGGGCGCCTATACACTCTGCTCCCTTCAGCCAGAGCACTCTTCCCGCTCCGTGTCTTCACCTGGCTGCCGCTTTATTGTGCCTTAGTCCTAGCTGAGACGTGACCTCCTCTGGGAAGCCTTCCAGGCCTCCAGGCTGCGTGAGGCACCAGGCACTTGCGCACACACACACACACAGATACACACATGCATGCACGCACACACTTCCCCCACACCCACTACTTCTTTCCTCGTCCTTCTGCTGAGTGTAAGCAGGGACTGGGTCTGGAGCTCAGCACAAGGCCTGACACATGGTAGGCCCTCAATAAACATTCACTGAACGAACCAATGAAGGGGTGTACCAGATGAAGATTAGCCCCCAAAACTCTTCTCTGCCCAGCCCCTGGGGTTCGAGGATGAGTAAAGGGTTTCAGTTCAGGTCCGGACGGGGCTGGGCAGGGCGAGGGCGCCTACCTCGTGGTTCGACAGCTCCCAGTAGGGCCGCTCGCCGTAGGTCATCACCTCCCACATGACGATGCCATAGCTCCACACGTCGCTGGCGGAGGTGAACTTGCGGTAGGAGATGGCCTCCGGAGCCGTCCAGCGGATCGGGATCTTGCCACCCTGTGGGGACCTGGCCAATCACTATTGTCCCCTAGGCCACCCCCAGGACGATCGCAGTCAGGGCCCTTCCTCCATGCTCCCCAGAGGCGTTCTCGCCTCCTGAGGCCCACGCCCCAGGTGTGTAGGGGAGAGGACCCCAGAACAGAGCGAAGGCTGCTTCACCTTGAGGCCCCCATCCCAGGTGACAGCCGCCCCAGCCCTTACACTGGTGGTGTAGGTGGCCTCGGGGTCGTCCTCCAGCACACGGGACAGGCCGAAGTCAGACACCTTGCAGACCAGGTTGCTGTTGACGAGGATGTTGCGGGCAGCCAGGTCGCGGTGGACGTAGTTCATGTTGGCCAGATACTTCATGCCGGCCGCGATGCCCCGCAGCATGCCCACCAGCTGCAGCACGCTGAACTCGCCATCCTTCTCCTGCCAGAGCACAAGTCCTCAGCTGCCAGCCAGCCCCGTGCCCCCCAGGGCCCCTAAGCGCCGGCCACAGATCCCGGCCCACCCCGGCCCACGTCCTTACCCGAAGGAACTTGTCCAGAGCCCCGTTCTCCATGTATTCGGTGATGATCATCATGGGCTTGTCTGCAGGGGTGAGCACAAGTGTGAGGGGATGGCCACGGGTGGAGGGAAGAGGCACAGCCGGGGCTGGGGTGGGCACAGCTATGAACAGAGGCCCGATCAGAGGCCCCAGAGGGCAGCCCCTCCCCCATTCCCCACGTGGGTCTCCCACACCCCACCCTGGAGCTGGGCCTCACACTTGGAGACAACGCCTTCCAGGCGGATGATGTTGTGGTGGCTGAACTGGCCCATGATGCTGGCCTCGCTGAGGAAGTCCACCCGCTGCTTCTCGGTGTAGCCGGCTTTCAGTGTCTTGATGGCCACGGGTACCTCCTTCTTGCCCGGCACCTTCAGCGTGCCCTTGTACACCTCCCCAAACTCTCCTGCAGGCGGGCGATGTGGGAGACACACCCCAGTCAGCCCGGGCGTCGGGTGCTCCCGACCCGCACCAGGCCCCTCGGCGAGCGCTTAACCTCACCTGCTCCGATCACCTTCTGCCGTGTGACACAGGACGGATGGATCTCGGTGGTGAACTTGAGCACGGCCTGGTTGGGGTCCTCGTATGTGTGTGGGTCCACGTATGTCTTCAGGGGCTTCAGTTGTTCTGGGAGGGAAAGGAAGGGCAGGGTCATAGACAGTTTGGGGAGGGGAGGGGTCCCTACGAGGGGCTGCCTTGGAGGAGGGGGAGGGGGAGGAGGCAACAGTCCGGGCACCTCAGGAGCTTCTGGCTCAGCCCTCTGAGCTGCCCAAGGACGCCCAGGGAGTGCTCTGGCTGCCCGCATCTCTACCGCAGAGCTGGGGAGGTCCGTGGGGACAGCAGGCCAGGCAGGGAGGCGGCGCTGCATCTCACCTGACTTGGAAAAGTAAACGTCTTCCGAGGACTGGCGCGTCCGCAGGCTCTTCCTCCTGAGAGACCCCATGGGAAACCAAACACGCAGGGAGGTCAGTGACCTGCCCCAGCCGGGGAGCCTCCTGACCCTACTCTGGTCCAGGTTGCGGGCCTGGTGTGCTCAGCACTCTGCTCAGTCAGGCAGAGGGCGTGGAAAAGGCCAGGGGGAGAGGAAATGAGCAAGCCGGGCTCACTCCTTGGGATCTACACCCCGTAATGGCCCCTTAAGTGGCTGTAATGAAGGCTCTCCTCATTAGAGCTCCCCAGAGCTTCCTGCCCGCGTGTCCCGAGGAAGTGTGGACGCACTGTCATAATGACCACCATGCCCTGAGCCTTGCAGGTGCTGTGCTGAGCCCTTTACAGATCATTACATCTTTACAGCCCCCCGGGAGGCAGGGACTAGATTCCTATCAGCCCCATTTTCCATACAGGAAACTGAGGTTCCCGCCCCTGTGTCCCACCTAAGCCCCTGGGGAGCCGGGGCGTAGGCTCCAACGAACCTGCGGAGGATGAAGAAGCCAATTCCTGCCAGCACCAGAAGCAAGACCACACCAACGGCCAAACCACCAATCACTGCCATGTTGCTAGATCCTTCTGTGGCTGCCAGGGAGAGAACAGTAGATGACAAGGGAGCCCCCCCCACCGCCACTTCAAATCATGGTAATACCCCCGGTTGTACTTTAGGGCCCCAAGACACCTGCCGGATGCCTTTACTAGTGATGGTCCATGAGGATATTTATTCCCATTTCATAGATGGCAGATGAGAGGGCTTCCCCAGGGAATAGAGCAGGTAGTCTCAGGTGTGTGGGACTCTCTCCACGATGCAGGATTTGAACTGGGCCCACCAATGCCGGAGCCCACATCCTTCCTTCTCTCAACACTGCCCTGGACACACAGCTGGTTCCCACACCCCCAGCCCTCAATTCTGCCCCCTCCCCAGACTTGGGGCTGACCCACACCGGGCTGTCCTAGGCCCTGGCCGACCAGGAAGGGGACACTTCTAAGTTCTTTGATCCATTCCCTCCGCCCACGATGTTCCAGTTGTTTCAGGACTCTGGCCTGGCCCACACCCTGGTCCCCGACTCACACAGTGTCTGGAACTCGTGCACCTTGCTGCCAGCACCCTGGCCCTCCTGCGTCAGCGCCTGCACCTGGACCAGGTAGATGGTGTCCGGAGCCAGGTCATCCAGGGTTACGGAGAAGCCTTCAGTGCGGCGCACGTTGTAGCTGTTGGAGTCCCCCTGTGGGTGTTTGGCGGGTGGAGGGACAGACAGTGAGGGCAGGGCCATCAGCTTAGCCCACCAGAGAGCAACCCCAGCTTAGCAAGGTGACAAGCTATGTTAGCAACCTCGATGCTCTCCTTACAGAGGAAGAAGCTGAGGCTCGGAGAAGTGAAGCAACTCACTCCAGATCATAACCAGCAAATGCGTGACCCAGGACTCAAACCCAGGTCTGTCTGATCCCCAAGACCTGGCTCCCCACCACCCAAGACTATGGGGGTTCCAGAACACTATGTCTTCTTTCCCACAAATCTCTGCTGGGCTGGCCTGGGAGAGGCAACTCTCAGGAAGACCCCAGACCCCACTTTCCTCATCTGCAGAACAGCACTTCTTCAGATGGCTGTGTTGTGCAGTGAGCATCTATGTGACCAGCTGGTCCTCTGTTCGAAGCCCAGCGGGGACAGCCCCAACCCTTTGAGAGTTACCTTCTTGCGGTAGGTGACCTCGTACTTCCACACGCGGCTCTGCTGCGGCGGAGGGATGCTCCAAGAGACGCTCAGCGAGGTGGTGCTGCGGTCATCCAGCTTCACCTTGGGGGGTTCTGGGCAGGACGGTGGGGGGAAGGGAGGGATGTGAAAAGCCACGCGGGGGGAGGGGAGTAGTGGGTATGCACCCAGACGCATTCCCATCCACAGCCCAGGCTCCTTAGATCCCGACCTGGCATTCTCAACTTCCAGCTCCAGGGCACAAAGCCCCAGGCTGGGCCCCACCACAGGCTGGCACATCGGGGGTACCCTGTGAGTACTTATGAGTGCATAAATAATAAAACCAAAACAATATCTGACTCTTGCTAGAACCTTTCTATGGACCAGGCACTGTTCTAAGAGCCTTATATACAAGAGTTTATTAAATCCTCTCAAAAGCCCTAGAACGCCCATTTTACAGGTGAGGAAACTGGGGCTCAGAGAGGTTAAGTAAGCTGCCCACAGTCACAGAGCGTGGAAGTGATTACAGGGACTGCGTTTAACCACGTGCTGCTATCTCTCTCTGAACCCAGCCGAACCCTGAGTGGCCATCCTCACGAAGCCCCACCTCGGCGGGCCCCAAGGGCACAGCTGCCACCCCTGGGCCCTCACCTGTCTGGTTGATGCTGACGCTGGCAGTGAGGAAGCTGCGGCTGGTCACCAGGTCCGAGACGCCGTTGCGGGCCTCTAAGGTGAAGGTGTAGTTCATATGGGGCTCCAGGTCGCTGACTGTCACGCTGGTGCGGGTCAGCCCGTGCGGTGGCTCCGAGTAGCGCACGCTGGCCTCGCAGGGACCGCACTCGCCTGACTCGGGCCAGCACTGCTCGCAGGTGACACTGTAGGTGATGTCCTCACGGCCCCCATTGTCCTGGGGGGGCGTCCAGCGCAGCTCCACTTTGGCGCCCATGCCCACAGCCGTGAGGTAGTACGGGGCGGAGGGCGGGCCTGTGCAGAGGGCAGAGGGCAGAGCTCGGATCCAGGTAGGCCTGGACATGTCAACATCACCACGCCCAGCTCTGTCACCCCTCCTTGACCCGCTGTGAGACTCACGTGTGCAGGGCAGTGACAGTGGGTCCTGCGGGGCCCGGAAATAGCCTTCCTCACACTCGCAGGCGGTGGCCCCCTCGGAGGATGGCAGGGTGTTTGGGGGGCACTCCAGACAGGGGCTCTCGGAGGCCTCGGACTTGAAGAATCCCGGCGAGCAGGCTGGCAGGCACAGGGACAGACATCAGCTCAGCCTGTTCTCACCTCCAGCGACTTTTCACTCCCTGGCCCTGGGACCCCTGGCAAGTCACTAAACCTCTATGGGCCTGTTTTGTCATTGGTAAAATGTCTTGTGGTGAGAAAATGCGTGGTAAGCACCTAGCTCGGGCCAGGCACCCAGGAAGTGCCTTGCCCTCCTGCTCCCAACCTTTGCAGCCCTCCCCAGTGGCTCTTGTAAGAAGCGCCATGCCCCTGAGCCTGGCATTCAAGGCCCACATCTCACCTTCCAGCTTCCTAAGAATCCTATCTCACAGCTGGCTCAGCATTGGACAGAGCATGCTGCCCACCTGCCTTATCTCCTTTAATCTGTGAGGACCAGCCTGGCAGGTCCCCACCTGGACTGCGAGCTGCCCAGGGCAGTGACTGCTTCTTCTTCACCATTTGTGTTTGCTGACTAACAGATCAGACAGGGGCATCAGGATGCCACCTCTGCAGGTGCTCCCCCCACCCTGGGACCTGACCTGACCACTTTCCTGTTCCGGGGCTGGCTGACCAGGAAGCAGGAAAGGCCAGGCCCCCAGCATTTTCTCTGGACCTGCTTTCAGGGACCCAGTCATTTCCGCCACTCACAAGGGTGGCCAGGAAGCAGCTTTCCCTCCCCCGGTGGCAGGTCCTGTCCTGGCCAGGGCGGGCGGGGCTCAGACACCTGATTCCAGAGTCTCCTTCCTCCCACCACCCTATCCTGCCCCTGCCTGCCCCTGCCCCAAGCCCTTTCCTGGTCCCACAGACAGGAAGCTACCCAGACACTGTGCAGGGCTGTCCAGGGATTGGGCAGCTGCTGAAGTGGCCAAGATGGGGTGGGGTCACCCAGGGACCTCTTACCCAACCCTACAGTTATCGTTCCCGCCCTCAGCTTACTCTGGAGAGGGTCCTGAGATACCTCCAGCCTCAGTGTCACGTTCATCAAACACTGATCCTCAACTCTGCGTCCAGCCCAGTGCATGGACCTCGAGATGAGACAAAGCCCCTGACCTCTGGGAGCAAGAGCACGTGACAATGTCCACCATAAAGGGGCGGGCAGCAAGGACCTACTGTACAGCACAGGGAACTCTGCTCAATGTTATGCGGCAGCCTGGATGGGAGGGGAGTTTGGGGGAGAATGGGTACATGTATATGTATGGCTGAGTCCCTTTGCTATGTACGTGAAACTATCACAACATTGTTAATAGGCTATGCTCCAGTATAAAATAAAAAGTTAAAGTAAATAAATAAATAAAGGGGTGGGCAAAGGGCTAAGGGGGTAGAGACAACCTTGGCTAGAGGTTTGTGGAGTCATAGAGGAGATATGTCAGCTGGGGTTTAGAGGCTGAGTAGGAGTTCAGCAGGGCAGAAATACTGGGAGGAGGAGTTAGGGGTGAGAAAGAGCAAGACTAACACAGGAACTATGAGTGCCTTGGTGGTCGGAAATCAGGGGAGCAGCAGGCAACAAGGCTGAGCGATCTCCAGGGACCAGATTGAGAAAGGCCTTTAATGCCAGGTCAAGGACTTTATCCTGGGGGCAGTGAGAGCCACTGAAGGTTTGATGTAGAGAATAATGGCACAGCCAGATCTACGGTATCAAGAAAAATTTGTGGACAGTCTCCCTCCTTCGGTCCTCTACGCGAGCAGAGAGGTGGGGAGTCAAGGGACAGGACTCAAAGGACACCCCGTTCTTAAGGTCTTGGATAGTGACTTCCCGTTAATGACTGCTTGCTGGAGGCCCCAGGGGGACCATCCCAGACGTCTCTCTCACGTCCTCTGCCTGTCCTGCCACTTCAGAATGTTAGCACAGGCCCTGAAAGAGCTCAGGCACACGCTGCAGGGAAGGGGGCTTGTCCAGGACAGAAGGGACCTGGGACCCGACTCCTGCTCTGTGCAGAGCCTGGAGCCCCAGTTACAAAAGCGACCACTGATTCAGCAGCTGCTGTGTGCAGTTCCTGGGCTACGCACTTGACACTCATTTAGTCCTCACAGTGAGTCTGTTATACTAGGCACTGTGATCACTCATTCCACTTTGGAGGTGAGGAAACTGGTGCTCAGAGAGGAAAAAGAACTTGGCCAAGGTCAACAAGCTCCTAAGACACGAACCCAAAACCTAAACCCAGGATGCCTGACCTCGAACCTCCCTCCTTTCTCACAAACATTTCAGTTTGGAGCAAAGAGAAGTCAATGTTCTGAAACAAGCCAGAAGAGAGAGGAGAGGAGGTCCGACCTGCTTCAACAGCCAGAAAATCCCAAAACTAATTTCAGAGCAGCTGGGGGGCGGGGCGAGGGGCCGTGCCACCTCTTAACATACGTCTTCTCATACTGGGCACATTTATGTCCTATGGGGAGAAAAGACTAGAATCAAGCCCGGGGGGTGGGTGGGGGTGGTTTGTTGGGGCTGCCAACGTGGCCTCCTTCAAGGAAGGTCCAGAGGTCTTTCCAAGTCTCCTACTGTATTTAAGAAATACACATGTTGGGGCTTCCCTGGTGGCGCAGCGGTTGAGAGTCCGCCTGCCGATGCAGGGGACACGGGTTCGTGCCCCGGTCTGGGAAGATCCCACGTGCCGCGGAGCGGCTGGGCCCGTGAGCCCTGGCCGCTGAGCCTGCGCGTCCGGAGCCTGTGCTCCGCAGCGGGAGAGGCCACAGCAGTGAGAAGCCCGCGTACCGCAAAGACAAGAAATCCACATGTATTTTGCAGTCCTCCTCATAACTTATCTGTTACAATACAAAAATAGCTCTCTCCTCGCCCAAATCTTCAAGTACAAATGAGACTTCAGAAAGCTGGGCTATGTTTATCCTGGGATCTCAAGTCCCCCAAGTGCCCTGACTTGCCCACCCGAGGGGCTTACCCTCTGGGTAAGTGCTGGCTCCAGGTGGTCCAGGCCCCACGGGTTAGGGGGGCTCAGGGGCCCCTAGAACACTGTAGCGTCTTCCCGGCTCATGGGGAGGGACCACGAGCCCCCACAAAGTTTTAGCCACCTGCAAAACCCACAGTGTCCCCACTCCCCACCACGGGGTTGCTCCCCAGCCCCCAGCCCTATGCCAAGAGGCGGAAGTAGGGGGAGAGGCGGGTTCCATTCTTTGGTCCCAGAGCCCGGGGGTGGCCCGCCTGCTGCCAGCAGGAAAGAGGGAATTTGGAGAGATTTCCGCTGCGGATGTGCCAGATATTACAGTGGAGAGGCAGGACCAACGAGGCATGTACTTGCCTGACGAGAATGCGGCGCCCCCTCCTCCAACCACAGAACTTCAAGGGGCCCTGCCAGAGTGTGCCCGTGCTCAGGGGCCCCAGAGTTCATGTGTCTGACACCAGCAGGCCCCTGTGTCTTCCTGACTTTGCCTGGTTGGATTTCCTGGCATGCAGGGCAGGCAAGTGGGGACAGGGGTCACACTTTTGGTGTTCACACATTCTCAAACATACTCACATACACAAAATACCCATGGTCCCTTCGCCAACCAGCAAACTCCTATGCATCCTTCAATACCCAGCTTGAGTTCTTCTACACAGCCCTCCCAGACTGCCCAATTTCTGGTCCCCTTCTGACCATTAGGGCATCTATTACTCAATCTTATGTTTGCCAAATAGAAATTGAGCGTTTCCTACGTGTCTGGCACAGTGCGGGGTGCTGGGAGACTATGGCAAGATAAACACTGTTTCTGCTCCAGGGGAATTCACAGCCTGGCTTTCATGCTTCATTGGAAATGATTTCTGCACATATTAGGATCCTCTATGAGACTGGCAGCTCGTGGGGAGCAAAAATTATCTGTGTCCCGTGTCCCAGCACAGGGTCTGGCATGCAGTAGGTGCTCAGCTAGTGTTTGCTGACTGGATGGGTGAATGAATATGTGAGTAAAGACAAAACCCACGTGCTCATTAAATATGAGCTCTAGGGCCACAGAAATGAGTGGCGTTTCATTCCCCAGGGAGACCCTGCGGGGACGGTGCACCGGGACACCACCTGCCTGGCACCGGAGGCTGACTCTGACACACCTGTGGAGAACTCCTCTGACCCCGGTCGCCTGGCAGGCCCCGGGTCACTCCGAGCAGGGGAAATGGGGCATGGTGGCTGCACCCAGGGCTGTACCCCAGCTTTTCCAGTTCCCGATGCCCGCCCCTCAGATGGCAGCATGGGGTGTGACTCAGGGACATGCATCCTCTGGCATGACGCAAAACCAGCCCCTGGCAGAGCCCCTCCCCCAAGGCCCAACAACCTCCCGGGCTGGTGGTGGCGAGGTCACAGGGTCAAGAAGTCGCAGTGACAATTCCCTGCAGCCGGTCACCTCCCCAAGCCATGCCCAGCTGACGACCACGTGCACCCCCTCAGCCCAAGAATGCGAAGCCTGGACTTTGTCTGGTGCCCTGACGGGCAGCAAACGGCGACCCCGTAAGTTACTGACCCTGCAAATGAGGGGAACTGATAACTCCAGACCCCAGCAGCTTCTCAGTCCCCAGCAGGCCCTGTCGCCCCCATGGAAGCAGTTGTCCCAGTGGCCCAGTTGCTGCTAACACCTTGCCCTTTTCCCACACACCCTGGGGAATTATCTTTGTGCGCATTCCTCCACCAAGCTGTGATAAGCACAGCCTCTGCTTCCCGCTGTCTCCCTACCACCAGCCTTTTATCTTCTGTTTGCTTTCCCTGCCTCCTTCCTTCCGTTCTGGGGACTCACTCACCTCAGCGAGGGAGGGAGGGGCCGCCCCATGGAGCTGCCAGCGTCTGAATTTGCCCCCAGTGTGAGCTGAGGGCAGGGTGAGCAGGACACAGAGGTGGGAGCTGCCACCCACAAACCCCCATTCAGGCCAGAGGAAACTCCACAGAAATAAGGCCCGGTGGCACTCCCCAGGGAGGGGACAAGCCCAAGCAAGAGTCACAGCACACAGAGTTCCCCGCCTGGGGATCAGCCCTGTCCCGACTGCCAACAGCCCCTGCCATGGCTCAGGGACACCCTGCCTAAGGACCACCTCAATCAGCTCCTCCCCTTTAACTCTGGATCTTGGGAGAGGCCTGGGCCACTCAGGATGCCAGCACTAGGACCCAGCTCCTTGCACACATGGTGAGGTCACCCAGTCTGCAGCTTGCCAGAGTGACCCAGGTTCTCAAAAGGAACCACAGCAGAAAGTCACAGGAGGTAGACTGTGATCACTAAGTCAGCAAGGCTCCAACCTACCCATTTTACAGGTGGGGAGAATGAGGCCCAGAGGGGACTCACCAAGGTCACACAGCTTGTGGGTAGAAAGATATATGCCAGGGGCACTTGGGGACAGCCCTCCCCATGCCAGGCCCCAGCTCTTTTGGTCATTGTTTCCTCTTTCTGGGCCTCAGTTTCCTCATCTGTAAAATGAGGATAAAGTCCTCAGGTTCTCTGGTTTGTTTGTGAAGACAGAAGGAAACCTCGCTTGGGAAGTGCTCCGCATGGGATGAGGTGTCCATGAACTGGGAGCCAGAGGAGCTGCAGGAGCGAGGGGCTGGGCCCCTGGAAGGAGCAGCAGCTTCCAAGGAGGGAATTCCTGACCCTGCAGCCCCACCTCCAGCTCTGGCCTCCCAGCTGCTGGGCTGAGCCTCTGGCCAAAGCCGCTGGCCACCTGCTCACCTGGCCGGCAGTCGCCTCGGCTGAGGCGCTATCCGGGGCCCCACCAGCTCAGCTGCCGATGCCAGCACAGGAAGCAGAGACAAACAGGGAGACAAAGCCGCCCCGGGGGAGATGACGGTCAGCCTGAGTGACTCCACTGTCCCCTAGGCAGGCCTGGGGAGGGAGGGCAGGGAGGGGGGGAGCTGGAGGGAAGCTGGCTCATTCCTGACATAGCTCACAAGAGCTCTCTGGGCAGTGTGCCCACCTGTCCGCACAGCACCTGGGAGGTGCCTCTCTTCCGTTGTCTATTTAACTCTTTCTTGAGCTGAGAGCTTCCTGGGGAAAGAACTCTCAGGAGAAACAATCGCTGGGAATAACCTGGACCAGGTGCTGGGTGACCTTGGTCTGCCCAGCGCCCTCTCTGGGCTTGGTTTGTCATCAATAAAAGCCACAATGGGAGAATCTGGGTCCATGGCCCCGTGGAGGGTGAGGCGCCATTCGGGGGGGGGGGTGGGCAGACTCTGCATCTCTCTCCATTTCTCCCTTAACATGCTCAGTAAGAGCCCCTCAACTACCTCACATCCTGCGCCAGGACCCACCATCCCGGGGCTGCCCTGAGAGTCTGTCCCAGGGCCAGGAGCTGAGTCAGGGATTCCAAAGGAACTGGTCATTTCCCGCCCCGTTTCCTGACCCATCCTCCAGCTTGGATGCTGCTGCATCGCTTAGATTCAATCCTGATGCAACTAAATCTTAGCTGTGTGACTCCAGGCAAGTCTCTTCACCTCTCTGAGCCTCAGTTTCCTGTCTGTTAAGTGGGACTGATAACAGTCCCTGCCTCTCACGAAAGCTGGTGCAGATTCAGCAGGAACAGCAAGATAAAGCACTTGCTGAGCTCATGCCTGCCCTGGAAGGGCACTTTTCTTTCCTTTCTTTTTTTTTTGAAGAGCACTTTTCTACGGGAATTACTGTTATTATCTCCACTGGCATCCGGTCAGGGGTGCTGGGGAAGGTCTGGAGGGATAAAGAGTAGCCAGGCTGGGGGTTCCCAACCACACAGAGGGTCCTTAAACCACGTTGAAGGGAATTTTGGGAGAGGGATCCTAAGGAGGAAAAAACCAAGGCAACAGGTGGCCGGCAGTGGAGAGGGTCCCACAAGCAAAGTCAAAGATTTCGCTCCTGGAAACCAGTCCTCCCTACCCTGGGGTGGCTCAACTCTTCACAAACAAAGCCTGTGAGGCCCTGACCCCCCACTTCCTGGGGAGGGAAGCCTGCCCCCCTTCCTGGAGAGAGACATCCCTCCCCAACCTCAACTGTCCACTTATCTCTGCAGGGCCTGAATCACCAGCCTGTGGAAAGTTTTCAGCTGCCCCTCACCCCCCACCCCTGCATTCTTGTGTGAGGATGTCATGTGGGAGGAGTCTGCTCAACCCACTGGGCT
Source organism: Mesoplodon bidens (assembly GCF_964165515.1). Taxonomy (NCBI): domain Eukaryota; kingdom Metazoa; phylum Chordata; class Mammalia; order Artiodactyla; family Ziphiidae; genus Mesoplodon; species Mesoplodon bidens. The sequence goes on along the minus strand of NC_138177.1, from coordinate 174,640,378 downwards.
CCCTCACAACCCCCCCAGTCATTGTCTGAAACTGGGAGTGTGCACTTGAGGTCACCTAAAGCAGGGGCTGCCTGAAGAGCAGACGAGAGCTGGGAGGACAACAGGGTGGTGTGAAGGGCCAGAGCAGAGACTACACCACAGGCACAGAAAGGCTCTGAGGGGACGTCTCATTCAGGGGTTTGCAGACTGTGTTAAGCAGGGTTCTGAGGATTTGTTTTAAGAGGCAAGTGGAGCCCATGAGAAAGGGCTTCAGGCTCCTCCAATACCTGAAACCCTTTCATGGGTTGCAGGATCCATGGCTATTCCATGGGTTGCAGGATCCATGGCTAAAACCCAAGTATACAGTCTGCTAGTATAGTTGAACTTCTTGTCTTACGGACAAGAAGCCTGAGGCCAGAGATGAAGAGAGATTTACTGAAGGTCACTCAGTCGGTATGTATAGCTGTAGGGCCTAACCCCCCAATTTCTCAACACCCTGCTTATCTCAGCAAAGAAGCTCCCAGAGAGAGGGGATGAGCTGGCCTTCCAAAGGTCAGCCTACATTCCACAAATGCCCTGCCCCACAGCCATTTCCAGAAAAAGTCACCCATTGAAAAAATCCACGTTGCTCTAGAGCTTTCCGCTGTCACAGGTCCTGGCCGGGCCAAGCCACAGCCTCCCAGTGTGAGCTCACTAATGCCCAGGCCCTGTTCCCAGAGAGAGTCTGATTTAATTGGCCCCCTCTCTGGGCTCAATCCGTCATCAGTAGAAGCCCCAATGGGAGGATCTGAGTCTATGGCCCTGGGGAGGGTCAGGTAGGGAGGGCAGATCCTGAGGATCCCCTCCAGGCAGGCATTTTTCAAAAAGCTCCCCAGGTAACTGTCATGTGCAGCCAGGAGACGCAAATCCTGGTTTCAATTCACTCACCTCCATGTACAAAAGAGGAGCCTGAGACCCAGAGAGGTTAAGTGACTTGCCTAAAGTCACAGGGAGTTAACAGGGATGGTACTAGCTCCTGGGACTGTGTTATGTGCCCACAGTGCTGGTATATAATAGATACTCAAGATATACTTGTGGGATGAATCAAAAATAACAATCACACTTAAAAACGCTTATGTGTCAGACGTTGACCTAAGAACTTTACAAGTATTAAGTCATTTGATTATCATAACAACCCTACAAGATGGGCACTATGTTTATCTCCATTTTACAGATGAGGAAACCTGGGCACAGAGAGGTTAAGGAACTGGCTTAAAGTCACACAGCTAAATGTAGACCTGGGATTCGAACCCAGGTATTCTTTCTGAGAGTCTTCACTCGTAACCTCCATACTGTTTCTCAGTGTACCCATTCTCGGTGAATGAGTGAATCCAATCGTAAGGCCAGGAAGCCTCCGAGATTTTCACTAAGAGAACCACTGCGTGTCTGAGCAGGGACAACCTTACCAAGATCCCCACATCCCAGAGCTGAGACCAGATCCCGGACCACAGCCTCCACCCCAGTACCCCCTTTCTCTGCCACCCCAGCACCGTCACTCACCCTGGCAGGCGTCCTCCACCTTCTCGTAGCCTGCTTGGCACAGGCACTGGCCGATGGGCACCAGCCACTCGCCATCCACTGCACAGTGCATGCGGGGCTCTTCACCCCCGGGCGGCACCACAGCGTGGTCCACGCAGGTGCCAGCCACGGTGGCCAGGGAGGGCGCGTCGGAGCCCGCAATGGTCTCGGGGAAGTGGGCCAGCCCCTGCAGCAGCTCAGGACACTTCTTGTAGTAGACGCGCACAGAGAGCAGCGCCACGCAGGCACCAATGTCCTGAAAGGCCAGGTAGAAGCCCTTGCGGCTGAGCGGCCCCACGGAGCGTTCTTCCACGTTCAGCTTCACGTGGCGTGCTTCGAAGTCGCTGCTGACCGTGATCTCGTCAGGCGCAATAGTGTCGATCTTGGTGAACTGGCGCTTCTGGAAGTTGGTGCCATAGTCCACGTCAGACTCGGCGTAGTAGAGGTTGAAGGTTTCCTTGCAGGAGCTGGCGCCCCCAGGGAAGCTATTGCAGTCACGCACGGTGAACTTGAGCTCGATGAAGATGCGCTCGGCCTCACCGCGGTATACCCAGTTGGTGCGGAGCCAGTTGTCCTGGTCGCCAGCCACCACGTTGCACACGGAGTACATGTAGATGGGCATGTCGTCCATGATGTTCTGCATGAGGTCCCACTGCATGGGGCCGACAGGTTAGTGTGGGCAGGTGCCTGGGGGAAACTGAGGCCCAGAGGCATCGCCCAGGTGGCAGAGCTGGGCAGCAGGAAGCTGCTCTATGGTTCCTGCTGTCTTCATTCTACGGGGAAGGAAACTGAGGCCCAGGGAGGGGCTTCAAGTCACCATCACACACTACAAGTGGCGGAGCTGGATCTGACCCCCTGGTGTCCCTGACCCCAGTGTTGCAGTGCTGAACCCGTATATTAGACAGTGAGCTGAGGGGGGAGGCTGGGGGTCCCATGTGACCTCAGGCAGATAACTTAAACTCTCTGAGCCTCGAAGTCCCCATTGTACAATGGGGGCAAGAACTACCTCACAGAACTGCTGTGAAGATAAATGACAGAATGTCTATTGAAGGCTGAGCACATCGCCTGGCGTGGGTGACAGTCACACAAGGCAGCTGGTATCATTATCATGATTATCCCTATTATAATTATCATTATAATTCACCGTGTAGATGTGTGTGAGTGGCAGGGAAGAGGTTAAGTCAGAAACAGTGGATGATCCCCCATCACTCCTCAGAACATTGCTCAGCCTCCTCCAGGAAGACTTCTCAGGTTGGGCCAAGATTGGGGCAAGTGCTTCCCCCTGTCACCCAAGTGGTGACAGCTACACCTGGCTCCCACACGAGATTCTGAGCTCCTTAGGGCAGAGACTGCACCTAGTTCATTTCTGTATCCCCAGGGCCTACCTGAAATGGAGGAGGTACTCAGGAAAGTATTTGTTGAATGAATGAGCAAATGAATGAAAAAACCAGAAGGGGCCAAGGAAAAAGACCTGGGCTGCATTGTGTCACACGGGCCTCAGATGCCCTTGGGCCTCAGTTTCCCACTCTATATAATGACTGGGTTGCATTAGGTGATCTGTGTTCTCTCCCAGCTGAACATTCCAGGATCCTGGAAATCCACTTGAGTTAAACTCCAGGCCTCCTCGGAGCTAAGGTGACCAGGGACAAGTGCCTGACTCCGCAGATCTGGCCAGCAATAGAAACTGTCCCCAGCTATCCCCCTGGAGATACCGCTCTCCCCAGCTAAGGCCCCAGAACAAATTCAACAAGGGGAAAACAGGCCCAGAGAGCAGCAGTATCCTCCCCAGGGCCACACAGTAGTCACAGGCAAAGCCAGGGAGAGGACCCTGGGGTCTTGCCCTCCAGTCCAGGTCACAGCAGGGCAGGGCAGAGGGAGGGGAGGGAATGAACTTGGGTGGGAAGGAGGCAAAACAAACTCAACCCCGAGCAGGAAAGGGAAACAACAGCTGGAGGAGCAGGGAGAGGGCCCAGCAGGAAGGAACATGATCTGGTTTCCCGGGGCTGTGGGGACCTGGGAGCCCACATTCCCTGTCTCTTCCTCACCCCTCACTTCCTGGGCTGGGACCTCAAAGGCAGGGGGAGCCTTTAACCCCTTCCCACCCAAGAGGGGAATGAAGGGAGCGCGAGGGGGTCCCTCTTGACCATCAGCCTTCTGGGGCATCCAAGGGTCCTGCTCCGCTAGGGCCTTCAGCTGTCTCCCCAGCTCTTTCCACGTCTCGGGTCCCTTCCCCACCTTCCAACCCCAGCCTTCCCAGTTTGTGTGAGAAGCAGGAACCCGAGTTTGAACCCTGGCTGAGCTGTTTGATCTGGGCCAGGCCCCATCCTCCCTGGGTCTCAGCTTCCTCATGCCCACACCCGCACCCTGAAGGCTTACCCCTTTGCCATATGGGTGTGTGAGCCAGCCGAGTTCCCCTTTAGCTGCAGCAAAGTCCAACAGGACGACTGGAAGAGATGAGAGAGGGCGCTGGGTGAGCTTGGGGGTATCTTCACGGGTCAGGCCATGGGAAAAGGTGAGAGTCCCCCAGGAATCCCAAGAAGCCTTGAAGGCTTCCTCAGCCCTCAGAGAGAGACCCCACCACACAGGGTCACCAGGTCCAAGAGACCCGTCTCTCCAAAAACCAGGAAGCAGAGCTCCAGGCAAGGGATGGGACCTAGTCAAAGTCATAGAGCAGGTTGGGTGAGGCCTCACGTCTCCCAGCCCACGCCGCCCCCTCAGCAGCCCCCAGCTGGGCAGAGCAGGACAGAGCTCGGCCCAGCAGGGGAACAACAGCTGGGTAGAGAGCTGGGGCGAGCAGGGCTATTAAGTGACACCACGCTGCCCCATCTGCTTCCTGAAACAGGGCCCCTCCGCAGCACTTCACATGCACGTGGGCCTTGGAGGCACTCTTGTCCGCTCCTGCCACGTCCCCTCCATACACACACAGCACAAAACACCCTCAGCCCCACCCAGGCCACGTAACACATGCTTATGCAGCACACGTATGTACACACATGTCTCATGGCCCTCCGAGAGGAGAGAGTTGTTCACAGGTGGGAACAGCTCCAGGGAGGGGAGCGGGATGGGTGGGGGGGTCTGGAAACCGATCTTCCCACCACAAAAGCCACAGAGCAGGCAGGATAAAGCCCTGAAGCCATAGGGGCTTTTAGGAGGGACCCAAAGATACACACAGCTGGCGAGGTCCCCTCCCTGGGAAAATCGCTCCCACTGCCCCCGTCCCTCACACCCTGGCCACTGCCCTGCCAGGGGTGCCTAGGGGACCAGGGATGGAAACCCTTAAAGAGGACTTCCAGGCCCAGAGGGACCAGGTGCCAGGACCTGGCACCCAGAGAGGCATCTGGAGCCTGAGGGAAGGATACATTGCCAGGGGCTTCCCTAGATCCAGCCCCTCCCCCCCGCTTGGGCACCTCCCACTGGCCCACCCGGGGTTCTGCCAGGCTCAGGGGCTACAGCCAAGACCCAAGACCCAAGACTCCAGTATGGCCCCCTCCTCCATTTCCAAGTAAGGTCCAGGTAGCTGCCAATAGAAGCTACCCTCCCTGGAGGATAACGCGATTGGAGAAACCGAGGCATGGACCCTATACAAGGTCCCTGGATTCTGAGAGTAAAGCCCTAAGGTGGAGGGAGTAAGGGACCAAGTGCTTACTTCCTCTGGAGTCTGGAGCATGAGGAATATGGCCTCAAGAAGGTGCATTCCTCAAGGCCTAGGCCTGGAAGAATGACTCTAAGGGTGCAATCCCGGGCAGGTGGAGATGGGCCTGATTTAGAGAGATGGGGAGGGAGGGGGAGAGGGGCCTGAGTAGAGTCTGAGAAACCCTTTCCTGAGGACAGACTGCCCTGCTCGCCTGGGCTGAAGGCCCCCAGGCCTGGGGATGAAGCACTGCCACCTGACCGCTGCTGACCCGAGCCAAGTCTCTCTAGGAAGGGCCTCACAGCCCAGACAGGGAGAGGAAATCCGATGTGGCACCGGCCCCAAGGCTGAGGGGACAGGGGAGGGTGGCTGGGGGGTGGGTAGGGGCAGGGATTTGTTCGGACATGCCCAAGGCTCAGGCTTGGAAAACTCACTAACCCCACTAGCAAATGGAATGTTCTGGCTCCACAGGAAGGAATCTGGGGGCTCCAGCTGGGTGTGTAGGCGGACAAAGGTGAGTGTCCCTCAAGGTCCTGCACACCCCCCTTCCTTAGAGGCGTGGGAAGCTGCAGTCTGCGCCCCTGGGGAAGGGGGCTCATGGCTCCTAGGCTCTGAAGGGTTAACCTGGCACAGAGGGACCCCCACCAGCCCTGCCAGAGCTCGCTCCCCTTCCAGACCCAGGCCCGGCTCTAGAAATATCACAGGGCTCATCGGAGAAGAAAAGAAGCCTTCACACAGGAAGGAGCCCCCTCCCGGGGAAATTCCCTAGAACCGATCACCAGGAACAGGCGCCCAACTCCGGTCCCTCCACCCTGCCACACGGGTGCGGCCTCTCCCGGCCTCTCCCTGAGCGGCCTCCAGGGTCTGAGGCTCCTGCTCCCCTGGAAGGGGCGGGGGCCAACAGCCCCTCGGCTGGCCCCGAAGGCTTCACTGAGAAGCCTGGGCTAAGCAGGGCTCATCCAGGAGCCCCCCGTCCCTCCTCCCACCCCCAGGAAAACCTCCTTCTCGGTCTGAAGTTCCATCATAAATGTCATCCTTCTGGGTCCGTATTGTTTTAGGGCTCTTTACTCAAAGGCAGTACGACCACCCACTTCCCTAGTGTCACCTCCCTGCTCCCCCCATCCCTCCTGAACCAAGACCAGCTAATTCCTAAAGAAGCAGAGAGGCAGGGGACTGGGGGGCGGGGAGGGGGAAGAATGAAGAAGAAAAGGGGAAGGGGACAGAGGGCACATTGGGCTCTTCCGGAATCAAGAAGCCAAGGACTTTCCAGGCCTCCTGAGGGCTCTCCAGCCCACCTCCCTGCTGCACCTCAAGTCAGCAAGCCCTGCACCCCTGCCCAGCTATTCTCACTTCTCAGAAAAACCCACCACACAACCGGGTGCGGGGGCCCTGGGCTCTGGCAGCCCAAGAAGCCAGATGCTCAGACCTAACCCTCCCTATACAGAGGGCCCTACTGAGGGAGGGCTTGGGCCTCCCTGTTTCCCCATTTGTAAAAGGAGGGCAGATTCAGTGGCTGTTGAGAATTTAACAGGCTCCATCTGGGTCTCCCAAGGCAGCCTGGCTCCTCCACTCACAGGGGAGGAGAAGGGAAGCGAAGAGCAGCCTGGGTGAAGGGTTGAAGGGACGTGTGTCTCTGCACCCCCAACCCAGCCCCAGGCAGATCCAGCACATCCAGCCAGAGTCCCGGCAGCCGGGCCATCACTCCCCCACCCCCCCCACTACAGGAACACCTCCTTAGGGAGTCCTTCACAGGGACTCTTGAAGCCTAAGGAAGAATGTTCCCCTGTCCTTTTCCTCCCCCGTTCCATGGGGGTGGGGGGCGCAGTAGTCATCTAGGCTGGGGAGGGCTCGGCAGAGGGGCACAAGGACAAGGCTTGCAGCACAACAATCGCCCAGTAGCATCCCTCCTGCCTAATCCCCCCATGGGCAGCCTTCAAGAAAGGCCTGTAGTGAATTCAGCTGTCTCTCCCCTTCTCTCCAACCGCAATCCCCCAGGAAGGGGGAGGACGAAAAGCTGGGGCGGGGGCGGGTATTGGGGATCACAGAAATCCCTGCCACCCACTCCTCCAGCACATTGGGACAAGAAACCCTGAGTGATTCAGGGACGGGGACAGGATGCCACCCCCGCCTCCACCCTCCAAGAGTTCCAGCTCTGGCTTCTTTTCCTCCCAACTTAGAACAGCAAAACCTCCAACCCCAGTTTGGGAGGCGGAAAAGGAAGGCAAGGCTCAAGGAAACTTCTCACCGGGCCAGGGCTTCCTCCGCACTTCCCCCTGGTGGAGCCTGCGGAAACCTCCCTCGGCCCCGGCGAGCGGGCAAAACTCGTTCTCAGTCGGAAACTGAAACCGGCCTCGGCTGGGTGGACAGGAAGGTCCTCGGCCAAGGGCAAGAGCCCGCATCCTCTCTGCGACCCTAGCCGAGGGGCAACTTCCCCATCCACCACCCGCCCCGCCCAGGGCAAAGTCCGCGGCCCCTCGCGCAGCGCGGCAGCGGGAGCGCTGGGGCGGGGGTGGGTGATGCTGTCCCCCACCCCCGGGCGCTCGGACTCCCTGGTGGCCCTGGGGTGACGGCTCCACACCTTGGGAGGCCGCGCCCCCACCTGCCGCATTTCCTCGTTCTGAGTCACCCCTTGCTCAGAAGGCTTGGCTTTGGGACTTCCTGTCCGCTCTCGCGGCCCCGAGCCTGCCCCCCGAGCCTGGGAGTGCGGGGAGGGAAGGAGGGAAGGCTGTGCGTGGGCAGATTGACCCGAAGCTCCCCGCAAGCTCTCCTCCCCGACTGGAGGCATAAGGGGGCGTGGAGAAAATCCCAGGGAGCTGGGGCTTCTGCAGGGGTCTGTCTTCTCGCCTGTCGAAGAGACCCCTCCCCAAAATGAGGGGCCTCCACAGAAACGCCTTCTCCACAGAATAGGGGCAAGCAGGTTAGCGAATTCACCGTGAAGCTGAGCCGGCGGAAAGGCCCCCAGGTAGCCCATTCTCCAAGGGACCCCGAGGCCCCGCCAGGACGCGTTCCTGAAACCGCCACCCTGGCTGCAACCGTGTGGACGCCCTGAGTCCCCCTTTTCTTTCTTTCTTTCTTTTTTAAAATTTTTATTGGAGTATAGTTGCTTTACAATGTTGTGTTAGTTTCTGCTGTACAGCAAAGTGAATCGGTTATAGGTTCATATATACCCTCTTTTTTATATTTCCTTCCATTTAGGTCACCACAGAGCATTGAGTAGAGTTCCGGGTCCCCTTCTCTGCGGCCTCTGAACCCCGCGCGCCCGGGCCCCAACCTCTTAGTCCCCGGAGCCCCTATAACCCCGGGTGGGGGGGTCCCAGATTCGTCCCGATCGCAGCCAGCAAGTCCTCCCGACCTCAGCACTCCGGGACTGGGCGGCGCCAGGTCAGTTTCCAAAGTTGCGCGCGTCCAGGAGCGCCTGGCTCCGGGAGGAGCGGGGGTCCGGGGGTCCGGCCGCCGCGGCTAGGTCGGGCCGGGTGGCCGCCGGCGCGCACACTCACCTTCCTTGCCCTGCGCCGCGACAGCCGAGGCCAGCAGGCAGCCCCACAGCAGGGCGAGGCAGGCGCGGGGTGCCAGACGCTCCATGCCGCGCTCCTTGCTCTCAGCCCGGTTCTCCGTGCCCGGCTCCAGCACGCCCGCGCGCAGGCCTCGATGTCCGGCTACCTCCTGCCGCCTGCGCGTAACTTCTGCCCCGAGTGCTTAATGGAAGTTGAGTGAGAACCGGCTCCTGTTCATTCATGTCCCGCGCTGACGTCAACGAAGCCACGCCCTCAGGAATGTCTTTAAAGGGGCCGGGCTGGCACCCGGCGAGAAGGGAGGGGGAAGTCCCGAGGGGGTTGGAGGGGCCCTTTGGGCCCGCTGGACTCGCTGGCGCCCCCCAGGTCCTTCCAAGTTTGAGCGCCTCCAAGCACCAGTGCAACCAGGGCTAGTCCTCGAGGATCTCTGAGCCGGGAATCCTCGGCCCAGACTTGGGGATGGTTTTGTGCTGAGCCATCCCCCACTCTCACCCTTTGGCCTCTGGGACCAGCTCAACGTTGGCCCGATGGCCTGAACTGAAATGGCCTGGAGGGTCAAGAAGCAGTTGCCTGCTTAGCAGCTTGCCTGGAAAGAGAGCTCCAAAATAGACCCAGATGCCCCTCTGCCTGGGATTTCTAAACTGCACCAAACCGTCGGAGGTCAGGGAGAGCCTCTCTGCTCAGGGGCCTCTAAGAATACAGTAATCTGAGAGCAGCCTCGTCTAAAAATGAGTCAGACATGCATGATCTCCTTTAATTCTCATCTGGGAGGTAGATGTCATTATCCCCATTTTACAGACGAGTAAACCGAGGCTCCAACAGCTTAAACAATATGCCCAAAGGTTGCACAGCTCAAAGGTAGTAGAGCCAGGATTTGAATCTGGGTAATCTCTGCTTTAAGCACTGCCCATATTGGGAAAGGGTGGGCAAGAGTCTGCTGGGTAGAGCACCCCTATGCCCCAACCCTAGCATGGTAGAATCAGTTGGTCTGTTTTGACACTTTGGAGGACAGGACACCTGCTTCCCACCTGCCCCTTCAAGGGGCCTCTCCCCAACGGTTCCTCAGACAAGAACTCATCTCCCCTCCTGACAGAAGTGGCTGGTGCTAGTGAAACAAATGGGAAATGTCCTCTCTCCTGCCTGCCTGGCCACCCACAGTTGCCTGTTGCCCAATCGCCATTTGGTCGGTCCAGTCCAGGAGGAGCAGCTGTAGCAAGCCTGGCTTCCTGGGAGGCTACAACCCCCTCTGCCCACCTCCTTCTCTTTCACCCCATCCTCTTCTTGACTCTCCTGGACCTGCTCACCAGACAGCCACGTGACTTCCTCTGGTACCCAGGTCCTCCCTGCCAGATGTGGACATCTTGGCCCCTCGGCCTTGGCGCCAGCCCTTGGGAAGCGGGTCCAGACATCTCCCTTGGAAGGGGGTGGGAGGGTTAATTACAGGTGTTGGGGTAGTATAATTAAAGCCTTTGACCAAGATGATGGGAGGAGAGCCTTGGTCTTCTGAGAGTGTGTGAGTGTGCAAGTGTCCATGAGATTGAGTGTGTGGACATGTGCGTGTGTGTGTGTGCGTGAGCATGTGTGGACATGAGAGGATTTGTGTGTGACCAAGTGCCATACTTGGCAGTGGTCAAGACTGTAGGCTGTGGAGTCAGCCTATGAGTTTTTGGACATTTCACTTCTTGGAGGCTCGATTTGCTCATCTGGAAGATGTATAAACCTACTTCAGAGGGTTACTGTGAAGATCAAATACGATCATGCATGTTAACTGCAGAAGCCAGGATGACGGAACGCGCTTGTTAAATCTCAGCTGTTATTATGGTCACACGTGGTGCAGCCAGAGGAAGCAGCATCTGTAGCGGGTGGGGCGGGCGGTGTGCACAGGGCGCTGCGCATGGCCTGTGAGGGGTGTGTGTTTGTGTGTGTGTGTGTGTGTGTGTGTGTGTAGTACATGGTATGGATAAGTGTTTTGCATTTTGTGTTGGACCCTCTGGGCTATGGACATTGTGTGGTGAGCATAAGATTTCCTGTATGTTGTATGTAAGACTCTGTACATGTGTGTTACCTACCATTGCAGGCTCTGAATGTTGGATGCATCACTAGAAGATGTGGTCCAAGAGGGCAGGGATGTTTGTGGAAAACAGACAGCATCTGATACATCGTGGGTATTCAGCAAACCTTTGCTGAATGTATGAACTGATGAGTGAATGAAGGTGTTGGTAAGTTCGACGTCGTGTGAAAGTCGTTGTGTGGCGAGTGTGGGTTTGCATGTGTGGGTTTCCATGTGTGGCCCCGCAAGGTTGAACCCACATGCTGGGGTGCAGGCAGGCCCTGTTGGCTGTGGGCTGAGTGCCTGCAGGATGTGCCCAGCTACGGGCTCAGAGCCCAGAGCTAAGTGTGGCTCATCTATGACACAGGACATGAGCAGAGGCGTGTGGGAAGGGTGGTGTGTGAGAGGGCAGCAGGGTGTGGAGTGGGGGCAGCTCCTTGGTCTTTAGTCATTCACCTGGTGACAACGCCCTTCCCTCTCTTCCTGTCTCACCCTGAGTCCCTCCCGCTCTGGGTAACTGGATGCTGAGAAGGAAAGTTCTTTGGTGAGTCTTATAAAGCAGCACGGAAAAGTGGTATTTATAGTGACATAATAAACCCTAATGGAGATGGAATTACCCCATAAAGGCCCCAAAGAGCCCTCGGGGCCTGAGAGCCACTGCAGCAAGTAAGCCTTCGGGTACAGGCAGGTGGAGCCTGAGAGAGAGAGAGAGAGAGAGAGAGAAAGAGAGAGAGAGAGAGAGAGAGAGAGAGAGTGTGTGTGTGTGTGTGTGTGTGTGTGGTTGCACGGGCCTCACCTCCTAATCCCCACCTCCAGCCCACCAGCCTGCTCAGGTGCCCACCCTTTGCTAGGACTTGGCTAGTGGCTGGTGGCAACCAGGTGACAAAGATAAACATTGAAACAATAGTTTTACCCAGGAGGTGAGCACTGTTACTGTGCCCTTTTGCAGAGGATCAGACTTGCTTGTAAAAGCTGGAAAACAACTAGCGTTCTAGCCCAGGCAGCCTGAATGCGCCACACCTCCCTCCCAGGTACCTCTTTCCACTGCCTCTCAAAACACTGAATTCCACAGAACCCAAAGAGCCGTCCCAGCCCAGATGCCTGGAATTATGCCCTGCTGGAGTCTTCAAGGCCAGTCCAATGAGTACCTCTGCAATGGAGTCCCCAGGGATCAGGCCCTCCCTTGAGCCTCTGGAGCCCCTGTACCACATGCCCTCCAGGACCCCGGCCTCAGCCAGCTTAACTCTTTCTTGTCTTTGGAGCCTCTGAACTGTCTCTCAACTAGACTGTAAGCTCCCTGAGGCAAGGAACAAATCCAACGCCCCTTTGCAATCCTGGCATCAGCTAGAACAGTGCCCGGTACAAGGAGTCACTCAAGAGATGCGCACATTTGATGGTGACCCGCTAAATCAGTTCTCTCCATTCTTTCAATTCATTTTCTCAAAGGCCTACTACGCGCCAAGCCACTTTTACCTATGCAAACTCATCTAATCCTCCCAGAAGCCCCGGAAGGATTAATATTGTCCCCATTTTTGCAGGTGAAGAAAGTGAGACTCAGAGAGAACTTGCTTGCCTAGAGTCATACAGCCAGGACATGGCAGAGGTAAAACTAAAAAGTTAAGTGGGTTTCAGTCCAGAGCCCGGTCTAGCTGTGTTTCTTTGAACACACCATGTGTTTTCATGCCTGCATCCCGTTGTCCAAGCTATACCCTCTCCCTGGATGCCCTTTCCACCTCGGCAACTCCTATTCCTTCTTCAAGGCTTACCTTGGAGCAGCACAGAAGAGACACTGGAGCCCCCAAATGGAGGTGGGCACCTGGCCTACAGCGTGTGCCGAGACAGATCTGGTGGGTGAATGAATGAATGAATGAGGATGGGTCCAGTAGACCTGGACTCTGCCATTGAACCAACTGTGTGGCCTTGGGCAAGCCTTATAATCTCAACTGCCATGTCTGTAAAATGGGCATGATAATAATGGTTTCCACCCTCCAGTACTGCTGCTGGAATTAAACGAGATTATATGTTAAACCCTTAGCACAGTGGCTGGCACAGGGTGAGTGAGCGTTACATTTTAGCTACTGTTACCTTTATAATCAAAAGTCACTTCGAAAAGCCAGCTGGGCACTGCCAGGCAAATAAATCATCTCAACCTGGAACAGACCTCAGTTCTCACACTGTGTTATAATTACTTCCTCACCTTCCCTCCCCTTTAAGCAGGGGGCTCCTTGAGGGATAGAAGCCCAGTTTTATTCCATCTTGCCATGCCCCATGGAGACTGGCATACAGTAGGTGCTCAGTAAATGTACCTAGTACCACGCAGGTACTAGGACTCCATCTTTTTCAAAGGAACACACTCCCCAGTTGCAACCACAAAGTGGGACTTGAAGTTCAGCTTTTCAGGCAAGGTTTTGGGGGTGAACTTGCCTGAGCAGAAGTGTTACTGAGCACCCCTTCCCCAGTGCGATGGTCAGGGAAGGGGAACTTAAATGTGGGCTCCTTCATTTGGACGGGGGCAGTGTGGGAGGAAGCCCTCCCATAATTGTGGGGCTTCCCCCATGCCCAGAGTTGGGTCAGAGGCTGTGCCGCTTCCTTTGGGACTTGCTCAAGCTTCCTGGGATCCTTTGAAGTGGGTTCCCTGAAAATCCTGCCTGTGGGGCCTGGATAAGGGACAGAGCCTCTGGGTGGGGTGGGGTCTCAGTTGGGAGGAGGGGCGGGAGTGAGGTGTGTCCCTGATCAGTGTCGCTTGGGTGCCCATCTTCTGCCTGCTTCGCACCTGGATTCAGAGCCCCCTTCCTCCTGCACTTGGCTTCCGGATGACACCCCCCATTCCTCTTGGCCTTCTCTGCCCCATCTGGCCACATTCTCTTCCCCTTCCAAACTCAGCTTAGACCCCCCAACCCCACCCCGCCCCAGAAGGCTTCTCTGATCCCTGGACCACTACTGGCCTTTCTCCCTTCTCTGAGTGCCAGTCCTTAACTAGGTGTTTAAAAAAATCAAAGTAGGGACTTGGGTTAAGACTCCACGCTCCCAATGCAGGGGGCCTGGGGGCCCGGGTTCAATCCCTGGTCAGGGAACTAGATCCTACGTGCCGCAACGAAGATCCCGCGTGCTGCAATGAAGATCCCGCGTGCTGCCACTAAGACCCGGTGCAGCCAAATAAATAAATATTAAGAAAAATAAACTACTAAAAAATCTAAGTAAAAGCAGAGCCCATTTGTTGAGCCCCGATTATGTGCCAGGCCCTGATCTAAGAGCTTTGCAGCACCACCTCAATATACACACACAAGCACCCTGAGAAGCAGGGATTCTACCCCCATTCTACAGAGAACACTGAGTTTCAGAGAAGTCAGAGTCACTTGCTTAAGGTCAGGAGCCTGAGGGGGCAAAAGTATCTCCAAAGCCCTTGCTGGGATCACGCCCCCTCCCCTGACCGAGTCATAGCATGGCCACTGAAATGGAGTCTTAGGAGATCAAGTCCAATCTCTGTATTTTACAAAGGAGGAAACTGAGGCCACAGAGGGGAAAGAACTTGCTGGAGGTCACAGAAACTGCGTGAAGACTACAGCCCTGGCCTTCTGAGTCCTAGCTCTGTGTAAACACCTTCTCACTAATCACTTCTCTCTCTTTTTTTTTGGGGGGGGGGCGGGCAAGAGGCATGTGGGAGCTTAGCTCCCCAACCAGGGATGGAACCCGAGTCCCCTGCAGTGGGAGCGCGGAGTCCTAACACTGGACCACCAGGGAAGTCCCACTAATCACTTCTCTTGACCTTCAAAGGCTATCAGCTGCAGGGAAGGTGCCTCATCAAGACCTTTGGCATAAGTGAATTTGGATACAGGAATAGGGCAGCCCTGCCTCAGGGCTTTTGCACCTACTTCTCCCTCTGCCTGGATCACTCCCTCCCCCCACTCAGTTTTCAGGGCGGCTCCCTCACCTCCTTTAGCTGACCACTCTATTTAAAATAAAAGAGCAACACCAGCCCCACCCCTGGACTCCCTACTTCCCTTCCTTGCTGTTTTTCTCCATCTCACCACCCGCTGCCATGCTCTACATATTATTGTTTATTTGACTATTGTCTGTCTCCCTCCCCCACCCCACCTCCATTAGTGTGTCAGCTCCCAGAGGGCTGGGCTGCTGCCTGCCTTCTTCATGGTGTACCTGCCCCAGCAGTCCAGCCTGGAGCTTAGTGGAATGAAGGAGCCCACAGTGTGGTAGCTTCACAGCACAGTGTGATCTGGGCTAGCTATTTCTGTTCTCTTTCTCTCACTTTCCTCGTGGGTACCTTGGGGGGAAACAGTGGCTCCCCCACTTAGAGAGGTATGAAGATGGCCCAGGCTACCATCTGGTGCTCAGCCACACCCAGAGGCCCAGGACGCATTCCAGAGATGAGGACTAATGGGGGGGTTCCTGCTACTGCAGAAGGTGGGGTGGGTGACCAGGGGCCCCAGTGGATTTACCTGAGTTCCAGGATCCTCTGCTGTGGCCCTGGGGTGCTCAGACCTGCCAGGTGCTGTTCCTACATTATCTTATTTCACCCTCACAACAGCTCCTGTGAGCGGCATGTTCCCCATTTCACAGACAAGGAAATTGAGGCTTAGACAGATGAAGTGACCTGCTCAAGTCACAAAGGCAGGATCCGAATCCAAGCCCGTCGGGCTCTGTGGCCCCCAGTGCTAACCAAGGGCCCAGAGGTCACTCCTGTCCTTTCTCCACCCTGGTCTGCTCCCTGCTCTGTGTTCTGAGGGTCCCCCTGCCAACCAGAGTCCCCTGTGCAGATGTGGCAAGGCGGATCCGGCCATGGCTGGCAAGGGGCTGAGGGTACACTTCTGGCTTTCCACAGCCACCATCTCCTGTGAGAAGCATCACCTCTCTCGAGCTTCTGTTTTCTCCTTGGTCAATTGGAGATAAAAATAATACAATACCCACCTTGTGGGGGAGCCGTGAAAGTATAAACAACTCTCTCGGCACAATGCCTGGCACATGGCAAGTCCTCCGCAAATGTCAGCAGTGATCATTTTTATTGCTGACACTGTATTTGGGGGCCCAGGTGCACAGTACCTGCCAGGCACCACCCGCCTGCCTGAGTCCTGTCTGTTTGGCCTCAGGCCTGTTGGAGGCTCAGAGGAGGAAGGGAGGAAGGGTAGGAAAGCTGCTCTGTTTGCTTTCTGAAAACCTCCAAGTCTGACCCCAAGCCCCTTTCCGCCCTGACACCACTGACAAGCACACAAGGCTTCATTCACCGCGAACCCTGCCCTAGGTCCCCTTCCCACCATGCCCTGGATAAACCCAGCAGGACCCTACTAGCCTCTGAGGGAAGGACAGGGACCTCACACTCCAGGCCTCTATTCTCATGCCCATCACCAGGCCTGTGTGCTCACAAGTCTACACACACACTGAGAAGTACTGTGAACACAGCCATGGTCCCAATACTGCATAGGTCTGAACACACACACACACACACACACACACACATGTCCAGGCACGCATGTCTAGGGGACTCGGTAGGGACAACCTTGGGACAAGACAGGAGCTCCTAACCCACCCCACCCTTGCCCCTGCTTCCTGTCCTGTCTCCCTCCATCTGTCTAGCCATCTCCATCAACCAGTCCCAGCAGGGCTTTGGTCACTCCTCAGCTATCCTCCCCATCCATCTATCCATCCATCCACGAGTCCATCTGTCTGTCCACCTGTCTGTAGCCAGCCCAGCAGTGAGCATCCATCCTCACCCAGGCCTATGCATCATCTCTGCCACAACCTCCCCAGCAAGACCCTGTCCCCTCTCTCAGCAGGCTCTCTCATCACTCGTCCACCCCCCACCCACCCCTCCCCCACTCCTCATCTGTCTCCCTCATCTGTCCGTCTGTCTGTCCCTCTATCCATCCTTACTTCCTTCCTTCCTTCCCCAATGGGCCCAGCCCCTCACAGTCCTCTCTGTGTCCCATCCATCACTTCCCAGACAGCCCTTCCCAGCCAGGTAGTCACCTCCTGGCAGCTCCTGTGTGTCTATCTTTCCACCAGCCCATCCATCCATCCATCCATCTGTCTGCCATCCCATCCATCATGCCCCAGCCACTTGTCCAAACTTGCCACCATTCACATATTCCCTGGTTGGACCCCCTGAGGTGCCCCCAGCAAGCCCTAGGTAGGGTGTGTGTGTGTGTGTGTATGTGTGTACGGACACACACATGCTCACATCGGTAGATAGCTCTGTGACCTCTGACACGCATTGTGTTGAATCCTGTGCTGAGCATGAGGGGACCAGAGACTTGGACATAGCTCTGCCTTGAGAAGCACGTGTGTGTATGTTGAATGTGTGTGAGTGTGTGTGGAAACTGGGAACCTTGGTGGGGACCTGGGGGGGGTGGGCTGTTTTACTGTGTATTCTTCCTGTTGCAGTTGACAATTTCACCATATGCATCAGTGACCTATTCAAAAATAAGTACATAATATGAAAAAAAATCCAACCTCTATTCTTATCTCCTGATTCCTTAAGAGGTACCTGACCAGTGCCCCCAAGATTGGGGGCGCAGGCACCCGCCAGCCCTGGCGTCCCAGACTGGGGCCACCCATCCATCTCCATCCAAGGGCACTCCCCCTCCTCTCCAGCTTCCGAGAGACAGAGGCGCGCTGGGACAGAGGTGGAAGCTGCGGGAGAGCCCGGAAAAGCCCGGAAGGAGCCCGGGCCACGTGGAGAGGAGAGAGCCGGAGAGGAGGCCGGAGAGAGGGGAAGGCGGAGCGAGACAATAGCCGGGGGCCAAGGGGGGTGGGGGTCGGACTCCGGTTCCCTGAGGGGCCGGCGCCCACCTGCCCGGGAGCGGGACAGTGAATTAAGGGGCCCGGGGCGGGGAGCGGGGGTGGGGTGGGGGGCGGCGCGGCCCAGCATCCCCTGCCCCCGCGCCCGTCTCGCACCCCGCCCGCCCGGGCTGCCAGCCCCGCAGGTGCAGCCTTTGAGGGTTGCCGCGTGCGGTTTACGGCCGGCCCGAGCCCATTCCCCGCTGCGAGGAACCGCCTCTGCGCCTCGTAAAGGGGTCGGGGGCCTGAGAGGGGCGGCCCCCGTCGCCATGGAAACAAGGGCGGCCCTGGGGACGGCGACAGGGGACGGGGCATCCGGGCCCAGGAGCTCCGGCGCGGTGCGAGCTTTGCTTGTTCTTGACTTGGAGTCCCAGCCGCTCCTCCTCCCCAAGCCTCATCACCCCCGCCTTTAAAAGTGGCCTGGGGCCTCACTGGTGCTTCACAACGATAATAATTAGTAATAAATCACAGCGAGATTCACTGAGTTCTATCTCTGTGCCAGGCACTAGGTTAGTGCTACACATCCATTTCCTTTTGTCCTCACACCAGCCCTGTGCCGGAGGCAAAGGAGAAAACTAAGGCTGGCAGAGGTCTGCTCCAGGTCTCACAGCTGGAAAACTACCTCCTGGTTTTCTCCATCTGTAAAAAGGGAAGGTGGAATGGGTTTCACCAGCTGACCAGCCAAGGGCAGGAACTAGATCACAGACTTGCCTGGGGGTGGTGGGTCTGGAGGGCTGCCTGTAAAATCCTGACTTCGAAGGTCTTTAGAGGGCATGCAGGCTCCGGTTTGTCCCAGTGCCTGCCAGGCACACCCACTCTCCCCACGTGCCCCCCGTGAGTCCCGCCCCTGTGATCCTGAGTGGGTCTCTCCAGGCCAAGACCCTGGAGACCCGAGAGAGGTTCGAAGGGACCCCCCAGCTTCGACATTCCGAACAGACTTAGGTCATCACGAGGGTGACTTGGTATACTGCTTCCCCCCTCTGACTGGGTGTTGGGGGGAGGGAGGGTAAAGGGGGGTTCCTGCCTCTCCCATTAGACCAAGTGCTCCTAAGGGCCAGTACACCTCTGCCACCTCCCCAGGTCTGTGGTCACCAGAAATGTGCAGACCCCAGGGGCTGAGTTGGTTGACTATGTCTGTCCATGGCCAAGCTCATCCCAGGGGTCTGCCCCAGCCCCTCCCCCTGCCCTGAGATCTGGGATCCACAGGACTGGGTTCCTGGTGAGGAAACTGCAGGCTCCACCATGGAAACAGAGAGCCTCGTCCGAGACCCCCAGACCCTTCCACAGCACAGGCTTGGAAGGGGAGAAAGGGGCCTAGGGGCCACCTCCCAGGTCATAATCACACCAGAATTATCATCCCTTCTGCTTAGTGAGCTTCGTGCCCAGCACATAACCAACAGTGAGCCGTTCATTTTCACGCCCATTTTATGAGTGGGGAAACTGAGTTCAAAGAGGGACAATCACTGGACTAAGATCACCCCCCTGAAAAGCGGCAGCCCTGCTCTTTCCCCTCACACCCTGCTGCCTCTCTGATGGTCTCCCAGCACACCTCATACTGACTTGGAACTGACCGTTGACACGTCATCCGTCATCCGCAGTATTGGGTGAGCACCTTGAGGGAAGGGAGGGAACAAGGTTTGGTTTGGTTTTGCTTTGTTTTAACTCTGAGGCCCCAGTGCCCAGCTCAAAGCCTGGAACATAACAGGCTTGTGGATCACACCTGATCGTATCTGTTCTCTTCCACATGCCACGTAGGGGCTGCTGTCCCAAGTCAACCCAACCAGCGCTTACTGAGCATCTGCTGTATCCTGGGCACTTTACACATGTCACCCTTGGTATAGATCCTCCCATGGCATGCACCCCCTGCCCCGTGGCCTCTCAATGACTATTTGCACTTCCCCACTTTACAGATGAGGAAGCCAAGGGTTGGGGCAGTTGGCATTTGAAGCCAGATCTATGTGTCTCTCACACACAACCTCCCCCTGGCCAAATGGGCATTAACCCAGGAGAGAGAGCAGGGGGCACTGAGCCTGGGCACCCTGCCTGGGGCATGGCTGACTTAGGGGTCCACCCCAGAGACAGAATGCTGCTGGTGGGGGGTGAGGGTTCCCTCTGCGGTCCTGGAGACCCTGCCGCAGTCCCCCAACTGCATGTACTTGTGCGTGCACTTGTGTGAAGGTTCACAAGCAAGGGTGTGTGGGCACATTGCATGTGAGTTGGGGGTGTTCTGAGCAGGGCCGTGTGGGCTCATGTGGGTGCCCACGTGAGTGTGTAAGGACGCGTATGTGTCCACGTCTGCATGTCCCAGAGTAAGGGAACAGGTGGGGGAGGGAGGTGCCAGGCATGCGAGCTCTTATGATCCTCATTTCACAGTTGAAGAAACTGAGGCTCAGGGAGGTGAAGGGACTTGCTCAAAATCATACAACTAGCATGTCTGTCTGCGTGTGCGCACAGATGTGCGTGTCTGTGCCCGGGGGTGTGTGTGTGTGTGTGTGCGCGCGTGCGCGCGCGCGGTGGGCAGGGTAGGGTGGGACGAGGAGGGAGGGCTGCCTGCAGCTCCAACCCTGAAATAGAGCCCCCCTGTCTCACCGGGGCCTAGAGGAGCAGCGGTAATAACTGTTTTGCACGGCGGATCCACCTCATGTCACAGCCCGAACCTGTGCCTCGGGGCCAGTCTGGCAGAGACCCCCCCTCCCCAGCCTGGGCCTGACCTCAGGCTGATCCCTGGTGCGGGTGGGGGTGTCTCTGGGCCCTGCCCTGCCTTCCTCGCCTCCAAATTGGCCTGACGAGGCCCAGCAGGTGAAGGGGTTGGACTCCAAGCAGCCCTGCTAGTTCGCAGCCGTGCCCGCCTGCCTTCCTCTGCCCTCAGACTGTGAATCCCCCAAGGGAAGGGCAGTATAGGTCCTCCAGCAGTTGGTGGAATGCTTTTCCAGGAACGGCCTGTGTGCCCTCTCCTGAGACGAGGAACTCCCTGAGGGCAGGGGCTGTGTCTCTTTCATCGGAGGAGAGATATTCCCAGGGCAGGGGCCAAGCCTTCCCCCATCAGACACGGACCCCCCAGCCCAGCCCATCAGCTGAGGGCGCCCATCTCAGAGGAGGCCCCACAGACACGGCCTCTTTCAGCCCTGGGCCCCCAAATCATTGCCATCTGTTCGAGTCCCCTCCCCCGAAGCCAGAGAGGGGAGTCAGGGCAGAGGGCAGCAGGTCCTCAGACCCGGGCTGAGGCCGAGGGCAGTGGGGCATAAACTGGCAGGCAGGCTGGGAACCAGACCCACTGCCCCCCTCCCACCCCACCGGGTCTCCTGCCCCCGCCCCGGCTCCCACGGACTTTGACCACCCCTTCCTTCTCTTATCAAACACCACCAAAACCAGCCATTGAAACTCCTGGCCTCCTGACCCCTCCCCCACGTGCCCCACCCGTCTGCCCCATCCTGTCTCCCATTGCCCACAACCCGCCAGTTTCGTTCCAAGGGAGACCCGGCGGGGAGCAGGGCTGGCACCGTGAGGCCAACGTCCAAGACGCCTCCAAGTCCTGGCCCTTCTTGGCCCAGGCTCTTCCCACCACCACTCTTGTTTCTCCTGGGTGCGCCCCCCTCTGCCCTCTGGGTGCCAGTGTGGGGTGGGGGGGTGAGGGTGGTGCCCAGGGGCATTGCCCATAAAGATAAAGGGAATCTGAAGGCAGGCACCGCCAGGAGATCAAAGACTGGCCTGGAGGGTGAGGCCAGCCAGGGGAAGTGACTTGTCCCTAATCAAGAGCAAATAGCACTGAGGACGATGTGGTGCAGGCCCCCCCCCCCCGCTATCCCTTCCCCCTCAGGGCTTGGAGGGACCCTCGCTGATCCCAGCAGAGACGGGAAACTGAGGCCCCCCCAGAGTGGGAGGGGCTGGTCCAGGCGCACGAGGCCAGGCCTGGGGGAACAGGGGATCCCTCCCGACCACCCTGCGCAGTGAGCAAGGCTCTGAGTCACAGGCCTGGCCCTGCCCTTTGCTCACTAAGGATCTGCCCCTCAGTTTCCCCGTATGAAAAATGGAGGATAAGGATAGTGAGTCAGTTTTATTAGAGGAGATAAGAGACCTGGCAAAGCAGCCGGCACGGCGCCTGGCATATGGAAGGCGATACTGAAAGCACAGATGCCCCCGCTCGGGTCTGAAGTCCTCACTCTGGGCCCTGAGCTCCACTGACCCAACTCCTTTGCAGGGAGCCTCTTAGCTCCCCATGCAGGACTCAGCCTGACTTCCCCCACTAAGGCATCTCCCCCCACCCCCCTCCCCCTGCAAGGGAAGCAGAGCTTCCTCCTCCCCTCCTGCCACCACCTTCCTGGTGACGGGGGTTTGCTGGGAGTGACAGGGCTGCGCGGCCTGCTGACTCAGCGCCTGGAGCTGGGACTTGCTTAACAACCAGCACAGGCCTCCGGCAAACAGAGCCACGGGCCCACACACCCACACCACAGGAATGCAGCGGCATTCCTGGGGGTGCCTGCAACGGGGGGGTGGGCAGGTCAGCACCTTGTTCTGCCACCTTGGCACCGGGAGGGAGGAGGGGGCCTCAGACAGAGGCGCAGGGCCTTACAACCGCCCAGGCCCTGGGGCCAGCCTGCTGGGATCCCAGCCTACAGCTTGGCATCTGAGACCGGGGGGGCCAAAGTGAGGTCGCGAGGCTCTGAAATCTTTACGAGCTGCGTGACCTTGGACAAGGCCTCTCTGAGCCTCAGTTTCCTCATCTGTCAAGTGGGGGGGAAATTATTCTGGTGCAATTGCTGTGAGGATTGGATAAAAGAATGCAGGTCCAGGCCTTAGCACAAGCCTGCCTCACCGAAGGATTCAGTGAAGGGGCCCCTCAGTCATCAAGCCCACATCGCCATGACAGAATGAGGAGGTCTCCTGGCTCTGGGGCCCTAGAAGGAGAATGAGGCCCAGAGAGGGATTTTCACCTCCCTGACGTCACACAGCAGGGCAGAACCGCAGGGCCCAACTGCCCATCGTGATGCTCCCCTCATCCTCTACACCCACCCAGAGCCCTCACTATTGAGACCCACACTCCCTTCTCTCCCAGGTGAGTCTGGGTCCCAGGTCAGTGAGGACCCCCAGGCCCCACTCCTCACACTGGCCGGGGGCAGACCTGGTACAGGAGGCTCTGGGTGGGGAAGCCCTGGGCTTTCATCTCCCCTGGCATCTCTGGCACTCCGTCCTCGTGTGGTTCGCTGTCCCTCCTCGGCTCTTCTACCAGACGGGGCAAAGTCCAGGCGGCACTGCAGCCCTCGTTCCCCAGCGCCCCCCTCAGGCGCTCAGGAGGGGAGGCTTCCCCTAGGAGACCCCCTCTCTTCTCCCTTCTGCCAGCTGGTGTGTCCTCCTCTCTCTGCCTGCCTTTGTCCTTTTCTATGTCTCTGGAAGAGGCCACAGGACAGGGGTGTCAAGCACAGAGGAAACTTGTTTCATGAAAAAAGCCCTGAGTGGGAGCTGGGTCACCTGGATTTGAAGCCTGGTTCTGCCTCCGACTTGCTGTGTGAACTTGGGCAAGTCCCTTCCGTCTCTGGCCTTCCAATTCCCATCATTACCTACACTGCCGGTGGCCATGAGGACTACGTGAGATCAGGGGGTGCCCAGCACATAGTATGGAGTCCCATGAGAGTGTCCCCAGCTCCTCCCCAGCACCCCCAGCCTCTCACTGCCTCCTTTAATCCCCCCAGATCTGCCTGCCTTTGATAGTCCTGTCGGTGGCTGAGCCAGGGTTCTGAATAGGAAGCTGAGGGCTCCCAGGCTGTGGGGAAGCAGGCAGGAGCAGAGCCTGCCAGGCCTGCCCACGGGAGGGGCTGCAGGCCCCTCGCCATTCACCACTAAGCCTGGATCCGGATGCCTTTGTGCCAAGAACAAAACCCCAGGGATCAGTTGTTCTCAGACCTGCCTCTCTCAGCTCCGGAAGGGACAGGAGCCTGGGCCTGAGGGTGGAGGGTGCCCCCTCCATGGGCCCTGGGAGGCCAGGGGGTGTCTCCACACCCCAGAAGCTCCCCACTGTCCCAGGGTGTGGGGCTGTGGTGGGTGAGCAAATCCGGGTTCAAATCCCGCATTTTATTCATCAAGAGATTTGGGTAAGCGTGTTAACTCCTCTGAGCCTCGGTTTCATGATCTGTAAAGTGGACGGACGTTATAATGGCTCCAACCTCATGGGGTGTGAGGGTTAAATGAGATGCTGCATTCAAACTGCTTGGCAGTTTCTGGGGCCCATTAGGTGCCCTACAAATGCTAGCTGCTATCAGACTAGCTTCACTCCTGCCTGGGTCCCTGGGGCTTAGGCCAGATCAAAATTGGGGGTCTGAGTGCAAAATATGTGAGTGTGAGATGGAGGGGCTCTGAGCAAGCCTGGCCAGGTGTGCTGGGAGACAAAGCCCCCGACCCACCCTGCCTGCTCTTCCTTGCATAATACCCTCCATGGTCCCCATGGCGCACGGGTCACTCCCAGCCAGGTGCCCTCGACCCAGGGCTGCAGGGACCTACCTGCGACGTGTCCCTAGAGAGGAGGGGGGGAGGGCCTCTGAATATCTGGGGACGCGGCACCCCTGCTGACCAGGCCCCAAGTTAATGCCGAGCCTGAACCTGTCCCTACTCCGGCCTTCCTCCGGGCCGCAGTGCCCCGCCTGGCCCTCAGACTCGGGCCTCATGGTGGTTGGTTGCTCCCAGCCCGGAATGACCGCGAAGCTCTGGCAGGGGCAGCCCCCTTGGGGGGATATCTGGGAGAAGCCTCAGGGGCCCTGCCTGCTGAGGGATCCCTCCTGTGCCCCTCAGGCCTGAGCCGTGCCCCGGGACGAGGCTCTGTGTCAGAGATGGCTGAGAGCAGAGCCCCAGGCAGCTATGACTTGAGTTTCCCAGGCAGGGGGCCAGGAGGCCCGTGGGCACACTCTGCCTGGGGCCTGGGCTCCAGCCAACCGTCAGCAGCAGAGATTGTTGGGTCGGTTTTATTTTAAACAAAAAAGAACTTTGAGTGGAAACATGTGTCTCTTCTTCTCCCCCTCCCCCTCTCTCCCTCTCCTTCTCTCTCCATTTCGTTCTCGAATATTTCTCTTTTGGGGGCCTCCCTTTCTCTGTTTTTCTCTGTCTTGCTCTATTTCACTCTGCCTCCCTGCCTCTGTCTCTGTCTCTGTCTATCTCTGTCTTTCTATCTCTTGACTTCTCTGTCTTTCTCCATCTCTTTCAGGGGTCGGGGGTGGTACCAGACTCCCTCCCTTGGGGTGTGGCCCAAGACCCAGCATCCCACCCCTCCCTACAGGTGCAATCCCCAGGGGGTGCCATGGAGGGCTGAGTCCCCTCCCCTGGTGTCTGAGTAGCCGAGGCTCCAGGACCCAAATCCTCCACCCTCCTGCGGTCGGCCCCTCCTCAAACCCCAGCTTCCCCCAGCTCTGTCCCTCTTGTGTCTGTTTTCTATACCAGGCCTCTAGACAATCATTCTGCAGCTTAAAACAAGTTTTCAACCACTGGTCTGGTCCGAACCACCAATTTTGCTGCCAGAGAGACTGGTGTCAAGGGGCGGGGACAGGGGTGGGAGGGACCATGAATTGCCCAAGGCCACACAGGGAATTAAGGGCAAAGCTGGGCAGACCCAGGTCCCCACCCGCAGGCAGCATCATCTACACGTCAGGAAGGGGGGTGTTCAACCCCCAGACTCACCTTCACTCCACTTCTCAGGGCCTGGGGCTTGTAGGAGGGTGGTCACCAGCAAGAGGGAAATTGTAGGCCTTGGCTGGTCACCCTTTCCCCCCAGGACAGCCATGTTCTTGCGCCACTACCTTCCAGCCTCTTCCACCACTCACCAGGTAGCAAAAAAGAGACTGGCCATCCAGGGACTGGGTGCAGGTCCCAGCTCAGCCTCTGAGTCCTTGTGCGACTATGAATATGACCTTTCCCCTCCCTGGCCTCAGTTTCCCCATCTTTGCAGCAGAAGGCTTGTCTTTGCCATAGGTCCCTTTCTGCCCTAATATTTTGTTGTTTTCTCCTGTTCTTTACAAAGAATCTTTTAGAACACCTGGCCGGGAATGCAGTCTTCCCTCCCGAAGTGAGAAGGACCCTTCTCAACATGATCAGCTCCCCTTAGCTGCCAGGCTCACTGCCCCTGGATGCAGGCGCCTCAGATGCCAAAACCAAGAGGAGAGATGCAGAGTGGGGCATGGCACCGTGATCCGGTACCCCATTGTCAAAGGAGGGCTCCCTTGGGTGCCCAGGGTCCTGCCAGCACTCAGGTACGGATAGGAGGGGCTGCATGGGTGGTGGAGGGGAATTCCTCCCCCCTCCCATGGTACAGGAATTAAACCAGGGTAAAAGGAGGGGATTAGCCAGACTCGGGCAGGTGAGCCCGTCTTTCCAGGTTTGGGCAAACTCTGTTGTCACCACTGAGCTGCTCTGCCCACCCCCTTGCGCCACCCGCTTCTGGAAGTGGCGCAAACAGAAGGGCGGGGGGCTTCATGGTCACCTCCACTGGGCAACCCAGGAATCCTTGGGCCGGGAATCAGAAAGGAAGGATAGGCTGCCCAGGAGGCCAGGGGTGGGAAGGGGATGAGGTGCCGGTCTCCCACAGCTGAGGCTCCTGGCTGCCCTCTGGGCCCCCTCAACATGCCCCAGCCAGGGCTGGAAGGTGGGACCTTCCACAGTGCCCCCTAGTCTTGCTGATCTCCCGGCCTCTGGGTTGGAGCATAGAAACAACCCATTTCATCCTCACGACAGCCCTGCAGGTAGGAACCATCAGCACCTCCACTTTACAGACGAGGAAGATGAGGCACAGGAAGGGGAAGAGCCTGGCCTGACGTGCTAGAGCTGGCTCCTTCTGGCTCAGGGAGAGTGGGTTGTTAAAATTTCATGAATTTGGTGAGCCAGCTTTCATTGGTACCTTGAAATAACTGTGAGTGGAAATATCTACACCACAGCAATCAGCAAATGATGCAAACCAGAGCATTTTTTTTCTCCTTTGAGAGGGCCAGTTGGTAAACACTTACCAGCTCACCACTAGCTGGAGGCCACAGCTTTTTTTTTTTTTTTTTTTTCGGTATGCGGGCCTCTCACTGTTGTGGCCTCTCCCGTTGCAGAGCACAGGCTCCAGAGGCGCAGGCCCAGCGGCCATGGCTCACGGGCCCAGCCGCTCCGCGGCACGTGGGATCCTCCCGGACAGGGCACGAACCCGCGTCCCCTGCATCGGCAGGCGGACTCTCAACCACTGCGCCACCAGGGAAGCCCGAGGCCACAGCTTTTATAATGTCTCAGGAGGTTCCCAAGCTTAGAAAGTTTGAGAGCTCAGCAAGACTGCTCCCTTGTCTCAAGACCTGTGACAGATCTGAGCCTGTCTGAGTCCAAACCCAAAGAAATTCCTTCCTTCCTTCATGATGCCAAGAGATAGCTTCTCTTTCTCCTCCGCCATGACAACTTCCTGTCCAAATCAAGAGACTGTCCTGGCTGTCCCTTGGGGGCAGCGATTAAAGGTACTGCAGGGTTCAAGGTGCCTGGCCAGCAGGCCCTGCCCTCTGACACTAAGCGATCAATTCCATAAACATTTACCAAGCACCTCACTTAACCTCCCTGAGCCTGTTTCTTCAGCCACCTGACAGCATTCATTCATTCATTCATCCATCCATTCATTCAGTTAGTGGCTCCCATGTGCCAGTC
The DNA here is from genome assembly GCF_964165515.1 of Mesoplodon bidens. NCBI lineage: Eukaryota > Metazoa > Chordata > Mammalia > Artiodactyla > Ziphiidae > Mesoplodon > Mesoplodon bidens. Next base: position 174,613,218 of record NC_138177.1, on the reverse strand, counting down.
AGGTAGTGTCTTGAAAAGCTTGGGATCAGCATTCCTGCTCTGAGCCGTGACTCTGCCTCTGCCTTCCTATGTGACCTTGGGCCTCAGCCTTCCATCTGTACTTTGACATCGTCTGTAAGGGTTTATTCCAACTCCCCCCGCATTTCAGGGGGTGTTGCAGGGTCCCAGGCTAGCTGTTGGTGAAGCAGCTGGAAGTGACGGTCATCAGGGTAGCTAGCCTGGCTGAGGACACAAAGGCAACAGCGGCTCACGCCCTGGAGACAAAACACCCATGTCATTCACACCAACAGTGGTCCCTGTTTCTATCTACTTGAATGGAGAGTTCAGAGGGCAGGGAGATGTGGGATACTCAGGAAAGACTGGGGCAATAACACTGTGACAGCGAACATTTTTTTTTTTTTTTTTTTTTTTTTTGCGGTACGCGGGCCTCTCACCGTTGTGGCCTCTCCCGTTGCGGAGCACAGGCTCCGGACGCACAGGCTCAGCGGCCATGGCTCACGGGCCCAGCCACTCCGCGGCATGTGGGATCTTCCCGGACCGGGGCACGAACCCGTGTCCCCTGCATCGGCAGGCGGACTCTCAACCACTGCGCCACCAGGGAAGCCCCAACAGCGAACATTTAATGAGCACTTAGTCTGCGTCAGGGTCTGTGCTAAACACACGCTCTAGATCTCATTTAACCTTTACAGACTTGCAAGATGGGAACTCATATGACACCCATTCTGCAGGTAAGGAAGCTAAAGCCCAGAGCAGGGAGGTGACCAAGATCACTCATTTATTAAAAAAATATTTATTGATAGCGATTTATTGTTTCATAGGGACAGAGTTTCAGTTTGGGATGATGACAAAATTCTGCAGATGAATAGCGGTGATGGTTGCACAACAATGTGAATATACTTAATGCCACAGAGCTGAATACGTAAAGATGGGTAAGATGGTCAATTTTTCATTATATGTGGTATATTTTACCACAATAAAAAATCAACTAAAAAAGTATTTATGGATCTCCAACTATGTTCCAGGCACTATGCTGTATATCTTGGACACCAGGGAACAAAGCAAATGATTATCTCTGCCTTCGTGGAGCTGACATTCTATAACGGTGCTGTCCAAGAGAACTTTCTGTGGTTGGAGTGATGGTTGGATGGCAGTGTTCTATATCTGCTCTGTGCCATACGGTGGCCACTAAGCCACATGGGGCTACTGAGCACTGGAATTGTGGCCAATGCCCCTGAGGAACTGGCTTTAATTTTATTTCATCTCAATTAATTTAAATGTAAATAGCCACCTGTTGCTAGTGCCGACTGAACTGGAAGGTACAGTTCTCAAAGGTCAGTAACAGGACAGGTAAATGGTAGAGCTGGGGTTAGAGCCCATGTTTGTCTGTCTAACCTGGCTTTGTCTTCTTCAAGCTTTTCACCACTGTGTGTCAGCAGTGTGGGCCTCCTGCATCTGAATCACCAGGGAAGCATGCTCCGAATTCAGATCCCCGGGTTCTCCCTCAGATCCACTGAATCAGAAAGTCAGAGGATGGGGCCCAGGAGTCTGCATTTTTGTCGAGGTTCCTGGGTGATTCTGAGGCACGAGAGTTCAAGTCTGAGACCCACCACACTACTTGCTCAAGACACCCAGTTGGGGAGGGTTTGAATTAGGTCTGACCTGTGCTGGGCCTCCTCAGCCAGGCCTAGGCCTGCCCAGCCCGGCTAACCCAGTAACTTGTTCTGGCTACCAGCCTGTGATTCCCTGAAGAGCGAAAAGATTTGGCCTTTCCATACTCTCTGCGGGGGAGGGGGGGCTCCTGAGCTCCCTGTCTCATGCCCCAATCTCTGGGTTCCCCAGTCAGCCAGTTCAAGGCTCGGGCCCTAGCTGGTGGGCAGCAGGAGAGACAGGCTTGGCCCAGCTCCCCAGGGCAAACCAGCCTGGTCAAGTAAGGGGAGGAAGGAAGCAAAGCCAGGCCAGGGGCCAGTGGGGACAGGGGTGAGAGGTGATGCGGGCCTCAGGAATTTGAAAACAAACATTTAGCCAGCAAAGGAAGAGCCAGCAAAGGAAGAGCCTGCTGTTGGTCACTGAGCTAGGGCGGGCCCAGTTCCCTCCCTCCCGAGGCAGGGGTGAATCCCACCCCTGCTGATCATGGCCCCTAGCTGGGACCAGTGCCTGGGGAGTTTCCACTCACCAGCAGGATGGGAAAGTCTTTTGGGGGGTGTGCCCAGACACCGGAGCATCCTGGCTGGAGTGAGGAGAGGAAGCAGCAGAGAGCAGGGTGCTGGCAGTACCCAGGAGGAGGCCCAGAAGCAACAAGTTGCCTCTTCAAGCTTTTATTGAGCACCCATGGTATACCAAGAATTCAGAGACGAAAGCACTGCCTTACTAGAGAGGGAAGCAGGCGCAGGGGGAAGATAATACTGAGGGAAGCCCAGGAGCCTGTGGGCCCTCTGCAGAGGAAATCAGAGAAGGCTTCCTGGAGGAGGTGGCACCTGAGCTGAGCCCTGAAGGACACATTTTGCCAGGGCAGAACAGAATCATTATCCTCACCCCTCCCTTTCCCAGAGCTAGCACTCAGTGAATGGATGGGTGAGTGAGTGAGTGGCCAGCAGATATGTGGAATGAATGAATGAATGAATGAATGAACAACCCACGAAATCATGTGAAGTCTGAAGTCTCAAGGTCCAGACTGCAAAATCCAGCTTCCCACCACTCAGCTATGGGCTCTCCTCCTAGTCCTGGGGCCGTGCTCCCATTTGGTATCTGGAGACTCGGGAGCCAACCTGTATGGGTTCAATCCCAACTCAGTCACTTACCATCTGTATGACTTGAGGTAAGTTACTTAACTTCTCTGTGCCTCCATGAAATGGAGGTAGTAAGACAGCTTACTTTTGTGAAGACTGACTGAGTACAGAGAAGGAAAGGGCTTAGAGCAACGCCAGGCATGTTGCGAGAGCTACATAAGTGTCTGCTAATGTTGTTTAGGCATTAGCTTATTCATTAATTCACTCATTCACTTATTCATTCATTGATTCACTCTATTCAATCCACCACTCCCTTCCCACTCCTCCCACTTCACCAGTCATTTGTTGAGCAATCCCGGTTCCCAGGCTCTCTCTCCTTCTCTCGCAGCCCCCCTTGCCAGTCCTGGATGGTGCCCACCACCCTGCTAATTACATAACAACTTCACTAATTCCTCCCAAACCCGAAACAAACGAGAAGATGCTGTCTGGAGCAGGGGTGCCGTGCTACAAACAGAACCAGGGTGTGGGCACTAAGCCTACAGCATGGGCTCCTTGGCCGGGGGCCGTCACCTGGAGCTGCCCCAGAGAGGACCAGGCCTCCCCCCTGAATCCCCCCACAAGGCAGTCTTGTCCGCTCTCCTCTTGGACAGGCTGGATTCTTCCAAGTCCTGACCTCGCCCAGATGGTGGCCTCTGGCCGTGCCCATTCCCTGCCCACACCTCAGGCTCTGCTAATGCCAGGAACCCAGAGCCGGCTCAGGTGGGAGACTCAGGTGGGAAGCTCGAACCCATTTCACCAGTGAGCCATGGAGCTGCGTGATGAGCGTGATGACTGATGCTGATGGAGGTGAGGTGGGCGAGCAGAAGATTCCACAGCTCCCTTCTCCCCCACAGGCCCTGGGAAAACAGGTCATGCTGGAGGAGAGTCTGTAGGAACCATTCATTCCCTGAACACCTGTTGCCTGCCGGCACCCTCTGGGCCCCTTCTATCCTTTGAACAGTAAGGCCCAGTGGGGTGACAACCTGCATCTCATCAGTGAGGAAGCTGAGGCTCAGAGAGGTAATGGGACTTGCCCAAGGTTACAGAGCCGGTAGGTGTGGTCCCGGAATTCAAACCCAGGTCTCCTGACACCCCCTCCTACTCCAGAGTGAGCAAGTCTGGCATCTGGGAAGTTGGAGAGAGGCTGGTTTGGGGCATGACGTGATGTTTGGGCTAGAGGTTGGGGCAGGAGAGAAGGAGAGTGAGAGAGACAGGGCTGCTTGCCAGGTAGGAACAATGTCGCAGGGTGGGTAGCGGGAACCTGGCCAGGCCTGGGGATCCTGGGCAGGCCCTGCTGGGCCCTGGAAGCAACAGGTTCATCCCGTAGAGCTGCCAGGGTGATACCAGCCTCAATCCACTGACTCAGCGATTGCATCGGCCTTTTCCTGGAAACCAGCAGACTCGGCGGGGGTGTCCAGGAGGGAGGCACCTGTTTGGGAAAAGGGGGTGTGGGCCCCCCATCCTCCCCTGTGCTCCTCCCTGAGCCCGTCCACGTGTCCTCACCTCCAGGTGCGTTGACTGCACACTTGGACCCCAAAACCACCCCCAGCAGCCCGAGTGGCTGTAGGGCTGAATCCAGGATGCCACTGGGGCCCCGAGTGACCAGTGCCACCGGCCACTACCTCAGCCGAGAAATACAGCCTTCCAGCACATGTCCACCCCTGCCTTCGCAAAGCCTTGCTTCACCCCACCCTGCGGGGGGCAGGTGTAGACAGGCATTGAGGCAAGGTGGATGTGACACCATTTGGTGTCAGTCTTCTTTGGCGGGTCACAGCTTGAGGGGCATCAAAGTCGGGTTCGAGGCATCCCACTGCCCACTGGGCACAAGATTTACCTGGGGGGCCAGGAGCACCCCCAGTCCACAGGCAGGAAGAGGGAGGGGCAGGGGGCCCAGCAGGGCCAGTCACAGGCACTTGTCACGCCCTGGAGGGGATAATAGGATCAGGGGCGCAGCTGCTGAAACTGCATCATTCCCACACCCAGGCAGGATGTGAGCAAAGAGAGGGAGAGCAGAGGCTCCGGGAGAGCCAGGCAGAGGGGCTGAAGCCTGGCTGGGAAGCAGAGAGGGCCTGTGGGCATTGCGGTATCTTCACTTCTCTCTGAGGCTCGGTGGGCTCCTATTCATCCAGGGGTGTGCTGGTGAAGGATTAACAGCCAGCTCTGACGTCGGGTGGTGACAGGGATGGGGGGCAGCTGGTTTCAGTAGTATAAATACGCCCAGCATGGCTCATTTCCAGCACCAGCCTGACATCACTGAACGCAGAGCTGGGAAGGGCTGCTCCTGAGTGCCCGGCTGAGTGAACCGTGGTACGACACTGCCCCGTGCTCCCCAGCCCCATCTGCCCACCTTGCAGGGCTGCTGTGAGCACCATGGTGACTGGTGGACATGCATGGGCTTCCTGCGTTGGGAACTGCTGCAGAGCTGGGAGAGGGTGGTTGTTAGAGCAAAGGGCTTCAGGGAGTAGGCCCTGGGTCAGGGGGGTCTGGGTTCAAAGAGGCTCTGCTTCTTATTTGCTGTGTGACCTCACTTCCTCTCTCTGAGCCTCTGTTTCCTCCTTTGAAAAATCTGGAAGGTATATATAGAACCTGTTTGGAAGGTTGTCACAGGGGTTAAGGAGATAAACAACGTGGATGAAATGACAAACAACATTTAGTACGTGGTGGTGGTGATTTTATTGTCGCATTATGCAGCCAAGAACTTGGCATAAAGATTCAGACATCCCAGGGCCAAGTGGGTGGTCTCCGGAGCCTCTGGAGATAAGCATCTTTCAGTCTTAGGAATTCTCCCTTCCCCTTCACTCCACCTTCGGGGCAGTCTCAGAAGGAAGGGGCTCTGAACCCAGCTCAGACACCCGCTGCCCACATACATGTATTCAATAAGCCTTAAGCACCCCTGAGTACTCGGCCCATGCTGGGACCCCTGAAGGAGTCAGAGTGCACGGCCCTCAAGGTGCCGACCATCCAAAGGGAGCATAGAGAAGGTGACTTACCCTGTGATGCTGATGCCGTGGATTCCAGGGCTATGGGGGCAAGAAGAGGGCTCCTGACACAGCCCTGGAGTCAGCGGGGAGCTTCCTGGAGGAGGGTGTCACGATCAACCACCATCTTGCTTGTCAGACGTTTTCCTCTCAGAGCTGAGGTCAGGACTGGGCATGTGCTCCTATTTCCCAAAGGCTGTGCCATCTCTTGCCCCCTGCCCAGCCCGCTGCTCTGTGCGCCTACCCTCCAGCACACAGCTAAGCATCAGGAGGGCTCAAGACCCAAGGATGTGAGAAGTGGGCAGGGCACCACCCTCAGGACCTCTGGGTCCCAGTCCAGGGCTCTGCTGCCCTCTAGTGGCAGGACTGAGAAGTACTCTGCTCCCTCTAGAGCAGCGGTCCTAACCTTTTTTGGCACCAGGGACCGGTTATGTGGAAGACAATTTTTCCACGGACGGTGGGGGGGGGTGGGTGGCGGGTGGCGGGAGGTGGTTTCTGGATGATTCAAGTGCATTATGTTTATTGTTCACTTTATTTCTATTATTATTACACTGTAATATCTAATGAAATAATTATACAACTCACCATAATGCAAGATCAGTGGGAGCCCTGAGCTTATTTTCCTGCAACTAGATGGTCCCATCTGGGGGGTGATGCGATACAGTGACACCTGAAGTGTGTTGCTTATGTCCAGTCTACTAGGTAAGATGCAGCTTAATTGTCACTTGCCACTCACTGATAGGGTGTTTTTGTTTTGTTTTGTTTTAATGTTGAGCCTTCTTTTAATTTATTTATTTTTATTTTTGGCTGTGTTGGGTCTTTGTTTCTGTGCGAGGGCTTTCTCTAGTTGTGGCAAGCGGGGGCCACTCTTCATCGCGGTGCGCGGGCCTCTCACTGTCGTGGCCTCTCTTGTTGCGGAGCACAGGCTCCAGACACGCAGGCTCAGTAGGTGTGGCTCACGGGCCCAGTTGCTCCGTGGCATGTGGGATCTTCCCAGACCAGGGCTCGAACCCGTGTCCCCTGCATTAGCAGGCAGATTCTCAACCACTGCACCACCAGGGAAACCCACTGATAGGGTTTTGATATGAGTCTGCACGCCATTGATTTATTATGGTCTCTGTGCAGTCAAACCTGTCTGCTAACGATAATCTGTATTTGCAGCCGCTCCCCAGCACTAGCATCACCGCCTCAGCTCCACCTCGGATCATCAGGTGTTAGATTCTCATAAGAAGCGCGCAACCTAGATCCCTCGCCCGTGCAGTTCCTAGTAGGGTTCACGCTCCTGTGAGAATCTAATGCCGCCGCTGATCTGACAGGAGGTGGAGCTCAGGCGGTAACACGAGCGATGCGGAGCGGCTGTAAATACAGATGAAGCTTTGCTCGCTGGCCTGCCACTCACCTCCTGCTGTGTGGCCCAGTTTCTAATAGGCCACAGACCGGTACTAGTCCATGGCCCAGGGGTTGGGGACTCCTGCTCTAGAGGAAACTAGTTAATGAACAGCAATCACTTTTTTAAAAAAATGATGATGATATTCATCATTTTACAACTTGTCAAGTACCTTCTCAGTCAATCATAGGCAGCAGGGGGAGGGTGCAGGATACTGGACTGAAGTCATATGGGATTTAAGTCCTGAGTCAGATTCCAGCTGGTTATGTGACTGTGGACAAGTCATGTCACCACTCTGAGCCTCATTCACTCTGTAGAAGGGGTGACAAAAATAGGGTTATTGTGGGAATTCCCTGGCGGTCCAGTGGTTAGGACTCCGCGCTCTCACTGCCCAGGACCCGGGTTCACGGGACATGACCAAAGAAAAAACGGTTGTTGTTAGGCTGAAATGACCTTATGCCTGGCGCAAACTTTGAACTCAAAACAAAACCACCATAATTGTTACCATAATAAAGCTTGCCCGGTCTGCCGTATATCCCGCCACCATCAGGATGCTTTCTGTACAGTCCCTTTCAAACTGCCACCTCCTTTCATCTGCGCTATCCTTCCAATTTAACAGGGGACGGAACTGACCAAAAACGGGAAGTAACTGGCCGAGAGCGTCACGGCGCATAAGTGGTAAAACAGGACTCAAAGCCAGGTCTGCCTGACTCCAGCTCCAGTGCTCACTTCCCCACACCCTGCTTCGGAAACTCTAAAGCACCTGAAAATTCCCCGGGTCCTGGGCCTCCCTGGTGGCGCAGTGGTTGAGAGTCCGCCTGCCGATGCAGGGGACACGGGTTCGTGCCCCGGTCCGGGAAGATCCCACATGCCGTGAGCCATGGCCGCTGGGCCTGCGCGTCCGGCGCCTGTGCTCCGCAGGGGGAGAGGCCACAACAGTGAGAGCCCCGCGTACCACCAAAAAAATAAAAAATAAAAAGAATTCCCCGGGTCCTTATTGCCTGGTTTAAATAAACAAGCACAGCCTCTGCCCCCACTTCAGCCTCTTTCTCCACCTTCTCCCACACCCACACCAGTGCCGGGTGGGCCTAACAGCTGACCCCTTCTCTCCTTCCTGACCAGGTCCCTGGCCCTCAAGGCAGCTCATGAGCCAAGAGCTTGAGAGTGGCTTCCAAAATTCATCGTGTCCATACTCCTGCACCCAACCCAAGCAGATGACTGTTCATCCTGTTCTTCACGCGGCTCAGGGGAGGAGATTCCGTAAGTCCACTTCCTCCACCCGCCCAGGTGTTTGTTACAGTTCCCAAAGCTGGCAAGTTCTACTTTATGTCTAACCAGAGTCCTTCCTGCTGCAGTTTCGGCCCATTTCCTTTTGTTCTTCCTCTGAGGCGTGTCAGAAATATAATCTTGGGTGGACACTTGAGGCCCAGAGAGGAGGACCCTGGAATGGGGAAGGATCACTCAGGGACAGGAAGTGAGAGCTGAGCCCAGGTTCAAATCCAGGTCAGGGCAGCAACAGTGGCTGAGCTGGTCTCCTGGTGCCCAGGGCAGCCTCATCCACATCCTGAGGACACCTGTGCTCACGCCCTGCCCCACTGCCACCATGTGGCTCCTAGCAGGGGGGTGGTGTGGGAACCGAGGGGCGGAGCGGGTGCGAAGGGACACAAAGACCTCAGGCTCAGGAGTCACGTGGAGCTGGGTTCGAATCCCCTCAAGCCCCTCAACAAACACTTGCTGAGTGTCTCCTCTGTGCCAGGCGCTGCATGCGGCCCTGAGGCCACAGCCAGGATCCCTGTCCTCGTGGAACTCACAGTCCAATGAGGGATTGACAGTCAACAAGTCAATAGATAAATAAAGAAGGAATCCCAGAGTGGCAAGAGGGGAGGTAGGGAGACCACGTATGCCATGGTGATCATGGAAGGTCTCCTGAGGAGGTGGCATTTGAGCCAAGTCCTGAATAACAAGAAGGGGCCAGACCTGAATATCTGAAGGGAGAACATGCCAGAAGGAGTGAGCAGCCAGGGCAAAAGCCCCGAGGTTGGAATGAGCTTGTAGTCTAAAGACCAACTAGGGGCCTCCCTGGTGGCGCAGTGGTTGAGAGTCCGCCTGCCGATGCAGGGGATACGGGTTCGTGCCCCGGTCTGGGAGGATCCCATATGCCGCGGAGCGGCTGGGCCCGTGAGCCATGGCCGCCGGGCCTGCGCGTCCGGAGCCTGTGCTCCGCAACAGGAGAGGCCACAGCAATGAGAGGCCCGCATACCGCAAAAAGAAAAAAATAAAATAAAATAAAATAAAGACCAACTAGAAAGATGGACAGGGCGGCGAGACTGCATGGGGTTCTCGTTTCTGGACTCACATGGTGCCTTTCTCTCCCTCTTTTTTTTTTTTTTTTTTTTTTGCGGTACGCGGGCCTCTCACTGTTGTGGCCTCTCCCGTTGCGGAGCACAGGCTCGGGACCCGCAGGCTCAGCGGCCATGGCTCACGGGCCCAGCCGCTCCGCGGCATATGGGATCCTCCCGGACCGGGGCACGAACCCGTGTGCCCTGCATCGGCAGGCGGACTCTCAACCACTGCACGACCAGGGAAGCCCTCTCTTTTTTTTTTTTAAGGACTTTTTTTTTTTTTTGGCCGCACCTCGCAGCATGTGGGATTTTAGTTCCCTGACCAGGGATCAAACCCACGTCCCCTGCAGTGGAAGTGCGGAATCTGAGCCACTGGACCACCAGGGAAGTCCCACATGCTTTTCTCTCTGAGTGTCAGTCTTCTCTGTAAAATGGGATCAACAATACCCACTTAACATGAAGATGGACACACAGGCCTTATCCCAGGGCTTGGTAAGTGGTCAGTAAATGGTACCTGGTTTTTTTTGTGTGGTTTTTTTGGTGGTACGCGGGCCTCTCACTGTTGTGGCCTCTCCCGTTGCGGAGCACAGGCTCCGGACGCGCAGGCTCAGCGGCCATGGCTTACGGGCCCAGCTGCTCTGCGGCATGTGGGATCCTCCCAGACTGGGGCATGAACCCGTGTCCCCTGCATCAGCAGGGAGATTCTCAACCACTGCCCCACCAGGGAAGCCCTTTTTTAAAAAAATATTTATTTATTTATTTATGGCTGCATTGGATCTTCGTTGCTGTGCGAGGGCTTTCTCCAGTTGCGGCAAGCAGGGGCTACTGTTTCGTTGCGGCGCACAGGCTTCTCATTGCGTGGCCTCTCTTGTTGCGGAGCTCGGGCTCTAGGTGCGTGGGCTTCAGTAGTTGTGGCATACAGCCTCAGTAGCTGTGGCTCGTGGGCTCTAGAGCGCAGGCTCAGTAGTTGTGCTGCACGGGCTTAGTTGCTCCGCGGCATGTGGGATCTTTCCAGACCAGGACTTGAACCCGTGTCCCCTGCATTGGCAGGTGGATTCTTAACCACTGTGCCACCAGGGAAGCCTGGTACCTGGTATTTTATCATTGCTCTAATAACAGGTTCATGGGTGGCATGCTTCAGGGTTTAATTTCAACACCATGCCCCAGCCCCAAACTATCCACACCATGCACACGGGCTGCTCAACCATTCAGTGAGGTGTTAAAGTGTTTTAGGTCTTGTCCAAGTGTACTGCACTTCACAGTTTATAAAGCATTTCCTCCCATCCTTCCATTGCCCTGCAGAGTTAGGTGGCTGTGGAAATCTTTGGAGTCACTGGATGGCAGAGTGTCTGTCTGTCCCTGGCCCACAGCAGGTGCTCAAAGGATTTCAGGTCCAGGTCCTGCCACTCCTGCCTCCATGATGAACTTTCAAATTCCAAAGGCCTTTCTTACCAAACTTCCTTTATCTGCAGAAAGGATCATTTTCCAGCCACATAGATTCCTAATACTGGGAGGTTCTGAATCACAGCTAAGCTCTGTTGGAATCAGAAGCTGAGCCTCCGTGTAAACCCAGAAAAAATACTGGAGCAAGAATGATCCTTGGACCTTCTCACATGGAAGCAAATCAGGAGCAGGCCAAAGTCAAGGTCAGGTCAAGGACTCGAGCCGCTGACTCCTCTCTTCCTGACAGGAAACAGCTTCTCAAGCCGCTGGTTCCCAGAGGAGGGCAAATCCTGGGTTTCTCTGCTCTGCTGTGTCCTTGTCCTGCCACCTCCATTTCAGCTTTTCAAGTCGTAGCTTGGGTGACACCACCTCCAGGAAGCCTGCCCTGATCCCTTGTAAGAGCTGGCTGCTCCCTTATTTGCCCACCCACAGTTCCTCCTACCAGGGTTAAGTTTCTGTTGAAGTTTAACTCACAGGTATAAAGTACACAGATCTTGAGTGGTTAGCTGAATGGATTGTCCCCAAATGAACAGCCTGTATAAACAGTATCATCAGACTCCTCCCCCATAAGTTACTAGTCCTGCCCCAGGGCATCCCCACCCTGACCTCTACCCCTCAATTAGTTTTGCCTGTTTCTGTACTTTATGCAAAAACAATTATCTAAGAAGTCCCCTTTTGTGTCTGGCTTCTCTCTCTTACGCATAGTTGCAGATGGTTTATTCTCATCACCGTTCCAGTGTGAGCGGTAATACTCATAGCATTCCCATGTGTGACTAGACCAGAACTTATCCATTTTACCATTGATGAGCATTTGGGTAATTTCCAGTACTTTTGCCAGTTAATGAATAGTACTGCTAAGAACATTTTAAATAGTTCGTGTTTTGGGGAGCACACGTGTACAGATTTCTGTTGGGTGTATATGCAAAGAAAGAAGCAAGGGCCTTCCCTGGTGGTCCAGTGGGTAAGACTCTGTGCTCCCAATGTAGGGGGCCCAGGTTTGATCCCTGGTCAGGGAACTAGATACCGCATGCCACAACTAAAAAAGATCCCGCATGCTGCAACTTAAAAAAAAAAGATCCCGCTCACCGTAACGAAGATCCCACGTGCCGCAACTAAGACCTGGCGCAGCCAAAATAAATAAATAAACAAACAAACAAATATATATATATATATATATTTTAAAAAACCAACAACAACAAATAAAGAAGTGAAATTACTGGGTCATAGGGTGGGCATGTACTCGGCGTTAGCAGATGCAGCCAAACTGTTTTCCAAAGTAGTTGTGCCAGTTTACACCCTCCTGCTGCCCCACATCCTGGCCTACTCTCAAAACTGCCTGGTAGCCCCCGCACTGCATCTGTTCACTTGTCTGTCTCACCGATTAGGGTAGGAGGAGGCTGTCCGAGCCCACCTGGCTCCCAGGAGACACAAATGAGAGAGAGGAGAATGAAGGGGATTAGAACGAAGCACAGAAGGGGACTTCCCTGGCAGTCCAGTGGTTAGGACTCTGCACTTCCACTACTGGGGGCCCGGGTTCGATCCCTGGCTGGGGAACTAAGATCCCGCCAGCCACATGGTGTGGCCAAAAAATAAACTGTAACAAAATTAACTCTAGACAGACTGCAATAGGGCTTCCCTGGTGGCGCAGTAGTTAAGAATCTGCCTGCTAATGCAGGGGACACGGGTTCAAGCCCTGGCCCAGGAAGATCCCACATGCCACGGAGCAACTAAGCCTGTGCGCCACAACTACAGAGCCTGCACTCTAGAGCCCGCAAGCCACAACTACTGAAGCCCGCGCGCCTAGAGCCCGTGCTCCACAACAAGAGAAACCACCACAATGAGAAGCCCGCACACCGCAATGAAGAGTAGCCCCCGCTCGTCACAACTGGAGAAAACCCGCGCGCAGCAACAAAGACCCAATGCAGCCAAAAATAAATAAATAAAATAAATAAAAATTTTAAAAATAAATAAATAGACTGCAATAAGTTAAACTACATTAAAAAAAAAAAAAAGCACAAAGAGAGAGAGGGGGAGAGAGAGGAGGGAGGGAGAGAATGAACAAAGAAAGGTGAATATCTCTGTGCTGTGGGCTCCGTGCTGGCTGCCCGGAGTTAAGCACCTGCTGGGGCTGAAGCTCTGGCTCCTGGTTCACCCTGAAACCTCATTGTGCCCTAAAAATGAACAACTGAATACGTTTCTTTCTCAATTCATTTCAGGATAAAGTCTTCTAAACAATAGGTTCAGAGTTTGGGAACTATTGGGGGGGCAGAGAACAGCAGGATCCCCTCAGTCACTGCAGAAGGGGCTTGGCACTGGGTGGGAAGCCTTTGAGATGAGCTCCTGGAAGCCCATGGCTTGGACAATGGCTGAGCAGACAGCCTCAGGGGCCAAAACCCCTGCCCTGGACATGCCCACCCATCTCCTGTCCTGCCCAATACCACCCCCACCTCCCTCCGTCTCCTGCAGCAAGCAGGGGCAAGGCCCTGGGTCCTTGGCCAAGGCCAGATGCCAGGGCAGAGCCTACTGGGCAGAGGTACCACTGAGAGAGGGGCTCCCCCCAAGATGCCTTGCCTGGATATACCTCCTGAAGTAGACCCCATGGGACCCTGCGCAGTCTGCCTCTCTGCCCAGCAGCACGGCCCCAAAGAGAGCCACCTCCCCGCCCCCGCCAGCCCCCAGCAGCCTAGCCCAGACTCCAGTGTCAGCCAGATATGCCAGGGCAGGTTGAATGAGGAGAGTTTGTTCCCTCTGCTTTGCCAACCTGGTGCCAACCTTGGCTATTTCCGTGCAGATTCAGCACTGGAAGAAGCAGAGGGGCCGTTTGGTCTTTACTCAGTGCAGGGAAGTCCCGTTCCTGGACTTTCTGAGTTCCTTAAATCCTCAAGAAACAGAGGCCTCACCACCTCACAAGGGCTCCCATGTTTTGGCTATGCAGCTCTGACAATAAAAGCCACCATTTTTTTGCAATTTCTTATGGACCAGGCACTGTGTCAACCTTACATACTTTATTTCACAGTGGCTCCATGAAGTAGGTACTATTATCACCATCCCCATTTTGCAGAGGTGGAAACTGAGGTTTAGAGTCATTATGCATCTTGCCTAAAATCACATTTTGTGAGTGTGTGTGTATATATATATATATATATTTTTTTTTTTTTTTTCCTCTGTCTGATGAAAGGGCCTAGAAACAGTGACACCTCAGTAGCAATGAGCACATCCAGTGCCCAGATCTTAGTTTCTAAACACCACCCTTCAGTAAAAGGAACCAGGCTCCTTAGAGAAATGGCTGATTCTGGTGCTGAGAAAGGGAAAATACAACATGAACCTGGAGCATCGTGTGCCAGAAAGTAAGGAAATGCTCAAAAAGAAAAAAAAGGATGGGGGATATCACAGACACAGGAGCTAATCTGACAGAGTTCCCAATGGCCAAAGTTGGAACAATCTGAACAATAAAATAAATAACTTAGTATTGAATTATAACCCAAAGAATAAGACAGATAAAGGCATGGGTCCATGCTGATAGAAATAAATGGGGGGAGGGGGAGGTGGGAGGAGGAAAAATCTTCCTAACAGAAGAATTCAAAATAATATATGTAGATACAGCTTCCAGGAGGTGGAGTATGGCTTTCCCCCAACTTGAGTGTGGGCTCCACTTGCTTCAAATAACAGACTGTGAAAAGGAGAAAATAGTAACTTCACAGTGGAAAAGGCGGGCAGACACCAACTCAACCATGTAATTAAGGTTAACACAACCAGTAATAAGTCATGGGGACATCATGTGCCTCCTGGGATGATGTGACAAGAAGGGCACTTCACCTCTGTGGTCTTCTTCCCCCAAACCCACAATTCCTGCCCAGTCATGAGCATCATACAAACCCAAACAGAGGGACAGTCTAACAAAATACTGACTGGAACTCTTCAAAATTGTCAAGGTCATGAAAAACAAGGAAAGACTAAGAAACTGTCCCAGACTAGAGGTGTCTAAGGAGACGTGACAACTGCATGCAATGTGGGAACATGGACTGGCTCATGGAACAAAAAAAAAAGGACATTAGTGGAAAAACTGGTGAAATCAGAAGAAAATCTAGAGTTCAGTTAATAGTCATGTACCAGCGTTGGTTTCCTAGTTTTGACAACTGTTCCATGGTCATGTGAGATGTTACCATTAGGGGAAACTGCAGAAGGGGTATGCAGAACTCTCTGTATAATCCTGCAACTTTTCTGTAAACCTAAAATTATTCCAAAGTAACAGCTATATTTTTAAAACTCATACGGAGGGGCTTCCCTGGTGGCGCAGTGGTTAAGAATCCGCCTGCCGATGCAGGGGACACGGGTTCAAGCCCTGGTCCAGGAAGATCCCACATGCCGCGGAGCAACTAAGTCCGTGCGCCACAACTACTGAGCCTGCGCTCTAGAGCCCGCGAGCCACAACTACTGAGCCTGTGTGCCACAACTACTGAAGCCCGTATGCCTAGAGCCCGTGCTCTGCAACAAGTGAAGCCACTGCAGTGAGAAGCCCGCGCACCGCAACAAAGAGTTGCCCCTGCTCACTGCAACTAGAGAAAGCCCATGCGCAGCAACGAAGACCCAATGCAGCCAAAAATAAATAAATTAATTAATTAATACAAAAAAAATCATACGGGGACTTCCCTGGCAGTCCAGTGGTTAAGACCCCGCACTCCCAATGTGGCCAAAAAAAAAAAAAATCATACAGGATATAAATGTATGAACCAGCACTCAAATTCAAATATGTCTGTCCCCTTAGCCCATACATTCCACCTTCCCTGCACCATCTCATGTTAGAAAGTCATTCCCAAAGCCTTCTTCATGGGTCTGAGCTTCTTCCCATCTGCCCACGTTTGTCCTCTTGGACCACCCTAACTCATTTGTTTCCTTTGCCCCATGACCTCCTCTTGAGAGATGAAGGATGCTCCTATCCCCTCAGGTGTGTACACATCTCCAAGCTCATTATTCCCAGGTCCTTCCACTTTCTTGGGTGACATGGGTTTCAGTGAATATTGGCCTCCCTAGCACCTACTCCTCCTTTGCAGCAGCCATCAGATTCTACTTGGGGATCCATGGGGTTCCAGAGAATATAACCTGGTTCCAGAGATAAAGCACATGACTTAGGCTAGGTCTATTAGCACACACCATCCCTTGGCCACTGTGATCAGCCCAGAGGTAGCAATGTGACCCAAGCAGGTCTAAAACATCCCAGGACTTTGACAGGGAATGCTAGGACAAAGACAGTTCTCTTCTTCCATTTTGGATGTAAATGAAGAAGCCCCTGGAAGCCTTAGGATGAAGCCAATTATAGGGACAACAGAGTAGAGAAATGGAAAAAGCTGGGTTGTCAGTGACATCAATGAGCCACTGGATCAAGCCTTGCCTGAAGCCCATCCTGCCACTACACTTCTCAGTTGGCTGAGAAATGCCCCCCCCACCCCCCCCCACAGATATCCACATTCTAATCCCTGGAACCTGTGAATGTTATCTTATAGGACAAAGGCAGGGGAGGGGGGTTCTTTGCAGATGGGATTTAAATTAAGGATTATAGGATGGGGAGATTATCTGGGTGTGCCCCAAATGCAACCGCATGTATTCTTTTTTTTTTTTTAATTAATTTATTTTATTTTTGGCCGCGTTGGGTCTTTGCCACTGTGCACGGGTTTTCTCCAGTTGTGGCGAGCAGGGGCTACTCTTCGTTGCAGTGACCAGGCTTCTCATTGCAGTGGCTTCTCTTGTTGCCGAGCATGGGCTCTAGGCTCATGGGCTTCAGTAGTTGTGGCTCGCGGGCTCCAGAGCGCTGGCTCAGTAGTTGTGGCGCACGGGCTTAGCTGCACGTGGGATCTTCCTGGACCAGGGCTTGAACCCATGTCCCCTGCATTGGCAGGCGGATTCTTAACCACTGCGCCACCAGGGATGCCCCAACCACATGTATTCTTATAGGAGGGAGGCAGAGGGAGATTAGACAGACACACAAAGAAGGCAATGTGACCGCAGACGCAGAGAGTAGAGTGATGCGGCCACAAGCCATGGAATGCTGGCAGCCACCAGAAGCTGGAAGAGGCCAGGAACCATTCTCCCCTAGAGCACAGCTCCTCTACAAGACAGAGCACAGCCCTGCCGACACCTGGATTTTGGCTCAATGATACTGATTTCAGACTTCTGGTCAGAATTGCGATAGAATAAATTTCTGTTGTTTTAAGTCATCTAGTTTGTGACAGTTTGTTAAAGAAGCTGTAAGAAAAAAATCCAAGAACTAACATATTCTCTTTAATATTTAAGACTACTTGAATCCGATATTTTGTTCATTGCGGCCAAAAGCAGTCTAACTGATACACAGCCCCTCTCTCACCCTCCTCTGGTTAAGAGGTGAACTCTACAGAAGGGCCAATCCCCGGTGGGAGGTAGCCAGAGACCCTCCTGATCTTTCGCTGGGGAAATAGGGCTGGGGTGGAGGCAGTACCAAAAGGCTCACAGACTCCAAGCAAAGGCATTATGGGACTTTATTTACAGACAGGTCCCAGCAGCCAGGGCCCACACAGGCTCGGGCCAGAAGACTCCAGATATATATACATGTACAGGTCCCAGCACCCAGCAGCACCAGAGCCATTGCCAGCCAGGTCCCTGCCAGAGGGACCAAGAGTCAGGCAGTGTCGAGGGCAGGAAAGGGAGAGGGCCCCAGTCCTTGCCAGATATCAGAGGTCACAAGTTGTGGCCCCCAAGCCAGAGGAAGAAACTACCCTCGTCCCTGAACTGTGGACACTGAGGAGCATGAGGACAGGGGAGGCCCCCTCCTGTGTCCAGCCTGTACTCTCAACGCCAGGTTTCGGAACAGAAGTCCCAGTGACAGCATCTTGGGGCATGGAGACACTGCGGGCCCCCTCCAGACCTGTCCAGGAGCCGGGCGTGGAGCAGGTGTCCCAGGCCATGGCTGCCCATCACACGGGGGGCTCCCCCAGTTTGCTGGTGGCACTTGTGATCCGCTTATTTTCCCGGAGGTTTCGGAGGCGGGCACTGAGGCTGCTGATCTCTTCCACGTAGGCCTGGGGCACCCACCCTTTCTCACCATCTGCCAGGCGGACCCCCTCCAGCCAGCCTAAGGGCACATAGTCCAGGCGTTGCATCAGTGGCATCAAAGGAACACCTGGGCTAGGTCTGCGAGGAAACACCTAGGCCCTGATACAAGCCTTGTCTGCAGCCCTGGGGCTGAGGTGACATCATCTCAGTATCCCCCAGATCCAGGAAGGAGCATGCCTCTAGCAGACTTGCAGATGAACTTCTGACCTGTTTTTCCTGACATCCTCTGAGAAGGGATTTCCCACTCTCCCTCATCAGTTACTCTCAATCCTAATCTTTGCAAGCAGGAAGTTCCTCCTCTTGTCTAACTTGATTCTTGCATGCTGTAGTTGATCAACACTTGCATAACCTTTTTCCTGTGCACTCTTAGCTATCTAGCTACTTCCTGCCCACTAAAGTCCCATCAGGGCGGCCTTCCCAGGAGGCCCCTCTCACCATCACTGGTCCGGGTCCTCACTGCCAGAATGTCAGTCTTCTCCAAGGTCAGCTCGTCTGGCTGCAGCGCCTTGTATGTCCTGACACACTGAACCTGGGGGCGGTCTGAGAGCCCAAGGGAGAGTGAGGGAGTCCCCAGGGTAGGATGGGGCCGGGGGAGGCAGGGAGAGGCAGGAGCAGCAAATAAGGGGTGGGAGGGTAGTCTCTGCTGCTGCTTTTCCTCTGTCCACCCTGGCCACTCTTTTCTCTGACCCTAAACACAAGTTCTAGGTGAATCCAGTCTCTCCCGGCTTCAATACTGCTTCTGTGCCTGGGCTCTCATCTTCCCAGCTCAATTCAATACTTTGTTCCTGACTTCCTGGTCTAACTGCCCCCAGAAAACCTCCACAAAACAGTAATGGTCCCTTTGTATGTCCCCTCATGCTACTCTGGTGTTCCCTCCAGTCCCTCCTTCTCAGCTGAGCTTCAAGCCACATCATTCCCCCATTTATAATCCTCCAGGGCTTCCCACTCTTCTTAGAATAAAATCCAAAGTCCTCCCCACAGCCTACAAAGCCCCACACAGTCTGGTGTGGCCCCCCTTGCTAACCTCCTCACCTCCTGCATCTTCCCCTCTCTCCTTCGCTCATGAAGCTCAGCCACACTTGTCACCCTGCTGTTCCTCAAACACTCTAGGCTTCCTCCTCCTTCAGGGCCTTTGCACTGGCTGTTCCGCCTTCCAGGAATGATTTTCCCCAGATCTTTTCATGGCTGCGCCTCCCCATCCTTCAGGGGCCTTCCCTGACCACCTCTTTGGAGTGGGAAGTTTACCCTCCAACCCAAACAGGACCCCTAGCTCAAGTCAGAGAATCAGGTCCAGTCCAGGCCCTCAGCCCTTTCTACCTCCCTAGGTGGGCTGGGAGTATCGGGAAAACCACAGGCCTTGGGGCCAGACCAGCTTATTGGCTGTATGACCTTGCAGGTTACCTAACATTCCTGGGCCTCAGTTTTCTCAGATAGGAAAAATGAATAGGATTTTTGACTAATGACTAATAGGATCATCATGAGGATTAAATAAAATAAAGGCATATACAAATCCCCTAGCACCCTGGCACATGGAAGGTACTGGGTGGAAATGAGTTCCCTACCTTCCCTTCCCCTTCACTAGCTTAGCCTTAACACCCTCTCTCAGAAACCTTCCAAAGCTACCTGGTACCCACTATACCAAGATGCTCTCTGATTGGGCTGCACCCTAGCTTACCAGCCTCATTTCATACCCAGAGAAGCCTCTGGATCAACAGAGCAGATCCCTTATCCTACCACCCCCACCCCCATGCCCCAGCCACTCTGGTTTCCATCCTCTTTGCAACTGATGCAAGGCTAGAGACAGACCTGGGTTCCAGTCCCAGCTCTGCCACTTACTAGTTGAACTTGGACAAGTCACTTTACCTTTCTGAATCTGTTTTCTAACTTGGAAAATGGGGATGAAATGGGAGGATGGAAAAGGCTATGTCATCTCCAGGGTGCTACCTGTGCACGTGGAGGTTGGTCTGTCCTATGTCAAGCCTACCCATCCTTCAAGCTGTCACAGAGCTGCCCCTGCCTGCCCCAGGCCAGTTGGTCTCTCTTCGCACTAGCCCCGCTGGCAACAGGACACCCGGGGCTGGAGGAAAGGGGAGCGCAATGAGGTACCCAGCCCAGGGAATGTGGCTCCAGTGGGGGTGGGGGCCAGGCTGTTACCTTCCCCCTCGCTGATGACCTCCTTGTCCTCCTGGGGGGTAGAGGGGCACATGGCTGAGATCCATCGCTGCTTCTCACTTCTAGGGAAAGGGGGGCTGAGTTGTCACAACATGCAAAGTGCAGTCTCCCAGGGCCAGGGTGGTGAAACCGGAGCTGGGAGAACTGGGTACGACGCCCAGACCTGGGATCCAGAATCAGGTCTTCTCTACCCGAGGGCCCACCCACGGCCCTGTTCCCAAGCCAGTGCCCCACCCAGCTCTGAGCATAAGAACAGAACAGGTGCAGGGCACCCTGGATGCCAGCTCTGCCCACGTCCGGCCTTATGCCACCATCCTGAAGCCAGAGATAAAGGCCTTGTGCCTGCCAGGGGGGTCCTCTCCCCGTACCCAAGCCCACTCACTCCGTCCGGGCCCTCAGTAGGAACTGGTGCTTCGTGTGCTGCCCATGGAGGAGTTGAAGGAGGAACACATGGCCAGGGATGCCCTGGAGCTTCAGGCTCAGGTCCTTCACCTGCAGCTCAGCCATCTTGGCGTGGACAAAGACGGCGAATTTCCCCAGCCTGCAGGACCAGAGGAGGCGAGGTCAGCCTGCCCCCACCCTCAGGACGAGGTGAATTCTGATTGGAAGAGAGGAGAAGGGGGTCACCTGTCCCTCTAGGA
This sequence comes from Mesoplodon bidens, assembly GCF_964165515.1. NCBI lineage: Eukaryota > Metazoa > Chordata > Mammalia > Artiodactyla > Ziphiidae > Mesoplodon > Mesoplodon bidens. Next base: position 174,592,407 of record NC_138177.1, on the reverse strand, counting down.
CCCTCCTCAAAGAAACTTGGCTGCACAGGGCACCGCTTCCCTGGCAGCCAGCAAAGTCCCTAAAAGGAACGGGGGTTCCATTCGTGCTGGCTCACTGACGGAGGTGGAAGGTGATGGAGACCAGTCCCTGGCCCCCAGGCACACTTTCCACTTCTCTGAACCTCCTCCTGGAGGCTCTGTTCCGAAGAACCAACTGGGCAGCTCCCCTGATGAGATCTATGGACTGTTTCGTGTCTGACTCTCTAACCGGTAGAGAAGCTGAACTTTGTCTCATTTGCCGCTGTATCCCAGCACCCAATACTGCCAGGCCCACTGTTTGGGTCTGATAAACCCTTGTGGGAAGGATGGGTGGGTGGGTGGGTCAAGGATGTTCCATAAATTCCTTCATCTCAACCCATCTAAACAAAACCAGTATCTCCTACCCCAAACCAGGTCCCTTCACTGTTCCCCATTCCAGTGAAAGACGCCACCAAGTTGCCCAAAAGGAGACTCAGTCCTCATTCTCACCTCTTTCCTTCCTCTCCCCCGACACCCAACCGGCAGCTGTGTCCTATCTGTCTATCTCCTTAATGTCCCCAGAATGCAGTTATCCCCAAGCCCATTACCACTTCTGGAGCATCTACTCTCATCTGGGCAGTTACAAGAGCTTCTGGTCTCTGCCCTTCCGGCCCATTCTCCAAATTGGCCAGGAGTAAATATCACTCCTCTACTTAACTTCCCATGTTCCCTACTGCCTTCAGAAAGTCTAGCCTCTCTGCCATGACTTTCAACATCCCAACTTCCTTCTCCTGCCCTTCCCCTCTATAAATCCAGCCATACTAGGCTTCATCGTCTCCCAAACATACTCTGCTCTTATACCCTTCTGTGACTTGGCTATATCCCCCCAAATTCCTCTACCTGAAAAACTCCTACTTATCCTTCAAAACCCAACTCAGATGTTCCTTCCTCTGTGAAACTTTACTGATTCTCACCCCACACCAGGGGATACTACAGTATACTACCCCTTTCCTTCAAAACCCTGAACAGGTGGTTATCAGGATGTATTTTCACTGGTCTGAGAGCTCCTACACACTTTGGAGGGCCCAGTACAGAACAGGGATTCAGTGATGCTTCATTGAATGAATGAGTGAATCAGCAATGAACTCTTTTCACGGCATAAAATGTCCATCCTTTTCATGGCATAAGATGTCCCATCCAGCCTTAAGGCTTACTTCATTCCAGAAGTCTCTCCCTCATCCCGAACGTATAATAATCAAGGCTAATACTGAGCGAATGTTCATTATGTACCAGGCACTCTGCTAAACTCTTCACATATTATTATCACATTGAATCTCCCTTCTATTTTACATATGGAAGACAGGATAGTACAATATTTAAGAGCCTGGGATCTGGCATCAGACAGACCTGGCCTCCTCCTGGCTCCTGCACTTACTAGCTCCATGATCTTGAGAAAAACAAGGGAGACTACTTCTCAGGAAGATGATTAGAGGATTAAAGGGAACAATCCACATAGCATGCCTGGAACAGAATACACGCTCAGTAAATGTTGATTATTATCATTACGACTCAGGGGAGATTGGAACTCTACGGTTGTGCTTTTAATCTCTGCTCCAGTTAGCTTAAGCTCAGAGAGCTTCAAAGTTCTTGGCACACAGTTCAGCCCTTGATTCTCAGGTCCAGAAGATGGACTTGCCCTAGCTCTGTCTTTCCTAGGGGAACCTCCCAGGCTCAGGGTGCCCTGGCAGCACAGCCTGTCAGATGGACTGATTGTGAGCCCGTTGGTGGGGAAGAAGAGAGCTCCACTCTCATCTACACCCACCCCTGCCCCGACTCACTCCTTCCTCCGGGACAGCAGGAGGCAGTCATTGAAGAGGTGCAGGTAGACCGCCTTGCTGGACAGCTTCAGCTTGGCAGGGGGTGCTGCGGGCAGCGGGGCCAGCTCCACCAGCTCCCCGTGCCGAACCAGCCAGCGGGCCTGCGAGATCAGCGGGAAGATCTGGGAGGATAGAGGAGGCAAGGGGGAGCCCAGGTCAGGCCGGGGGCAGCAGGGCAGGGAGCACAGGGCAGGGGATGGGAGGGCTGGACGGTGATGAACTGGCTTGCAGCCCCCAGGGAAGGAGGAGACAGGGCTGCCCCTTTGCGTGCCCCATCCTATCAGCGGAGGCCATGCACCTTGCCCTCAAAGTGGATCTTCTTGCTCAGGTGGATGAGCTCCTCTGTCCTCTTCATGGACTGCACACTGGCATTGCACTCTTGCACCAGCTGGGGAGACCAGAGGTGGGTCACCTGCAGCGCCCCCTACCCCGGCTCCCAGAGCCCAGCCTCAGGCTCCCACCTGGGGACCAGAGACTCTGAAGGCTGGGGCTCCTTTAGAGGCACACAGGGATTCCGGGGAGGCCCTTGGAAGCCAGACATCCCCTGCCCTGCCGAGCTCACCTCCTTGAGTGCATTGAAGGCCTTGGTGGCCATGTCTTCGTCTTCTGAACCCTGTGCTGTCCGCTTCAGGATGTTCTGGAGGGTGGAGTCGGCACAATGAAGCAGGCTGTGACCTCTCCCAGTGACCCTGCCCAGCTGTGGGTGCCCGGAAGGGGCTGAGGAGGGCACAGCAGCATCTCCCCCACCCAGCCCTCCCCACAGCCCGGTGCCCTCTAGGTACCTCCACCAGCATCTTGAGGCGGGTGATCCTCTGAAACGGCAGGATGAGGAAGGAGGTGAGGGGCAGACGCTGGCACACGGGAGACTCCTCCAGGCGAGCCAGGATGCTGGGGAACTTGGGGTTCTCCAGGCTGGAAAATGGGGAGAAGGGAGGGTCTGCGATCACAGGTGACCCTGAACTTCTGGATCCACGACTCCAGCCACCCCATTTGTCCTTGAGGTGCGTTCTCAGGTCTAGCCTTCTCCTGGCCAGAGAGCCCTTTTCAGGTACCCCTCCCCTCCCAGGTCGCCCTTCCTCACCCAGTCCTCTGCACCTACTGCTGCCTGAGACTCCCCTGTCCTCCCCCACCTCCCCTTTCAGAGCCCCCAGCCCTACAGCAGCCGCTGGTAGGTGCGCTCCTGATAGGCCTGGTTGGTGACATAGGGCAGGTAGACACGGCGGAAGGCCGGACAGTGGTGCAACACAATGTCACACACGCTGAAGCGCAGGACATCGGCCTCCAACCGCTGCTCCAGGTCCTGTAGGAACCTGAAAGGTCAGAGAGGGGTCAGGGCCAGCAGCAGGATGAGACCCCAGATATGGGAGCCCGGGCTCGGTCCCTGACTCCCGGCGAGGCCAGACCACTCCCTCACCTCTCGCTGGTGCTCTTGACCTCGGGCAGTTTGGAGAACAGCCACTGCTTGTCCTGCACCCCCAGACACTCACTCAGCTCGGCCGAGCCTAAGAAGTGGCCCACGGCCACCGACAGGCTGTGGATGTATGAGGCCTCGGACGTAATCAGCTCAAATTTGGCCTGAGGGCGGACACAGGGTTGAAAAGGCGGAACCAGCCAACGCTGAATGCGACCGCTTCGCCCACCACGCACACCCCAAGCCCTGGACACCACCTCTTTAGACGTAGCTGCACTCCCGTGTCGCCTCCCCTTCTCTAGCCTCACCCAGGATCTGGCGCCAGATGGGGTTCGGAGACACGCCCCCTGCTTCTAGCGATCGTCCAAACCCTACAGCAGCCCAGGTTTGCGCCCCTAGCTCCGCCCATCCAGCCGGGCCCTAGTCTTCTGATGGCCCTGCCCCTCCCTGGTGCGCCCTCCCATTAGCCCCGCCCTCCTGCCGACCCCGCCCCTGCTCTTCTTCTCGCTCGGTCCTGCGCGCACCTTGCGTTTTGCGCTCTGCGTGTCTCCCCCATCCCAGTCCCCGCTTTCAGTGATCTCTGTCATAAGGCCCAGCCTGATTCCGCCCTTCCTCTGGCCCTGCCCTATCCTAGGCCTTGCCCCGTTGACACCGCCCCTCCATCGAGCTTCCCCACTCGCCTTTGGCTCCAGGGCTCCTGCGTCCTCGCTTGCATCCAGCCTCACCTTTGTCGTGTTCTAGACCCATCTTCCCCATTGACAGCCCCTCTTTTGTGGCCCCTCTTTCCCCGCTGGATCCCATGCCCACCTACTGCAGTTTGTAGTCCCGCTGGCCGGGTACCCCTGCGGCCCGGGTCGCCGCAGAGTCCGCGGACCACCTACTCCTGACCCCGCCCCTTATGTTGCCCCGGCCTCTTTGGGCCCCAGGACCGCCTCCCACGGCTGGCAGTCCCGCCGGCCCCGCCCGCCGGGTCCCGGCGCCCACCTCCTGCAGTTTACAGTCGAGCAGGCTCAGCGTAGCGAGGACGCCGCTGCCGCGCACGTCGGGGATGTCTTGCCACAGCGAGAAGGTGGAGCCTCGCGCCGAGCGCTGCGCCCGGAAGGAGCTGCTCGGGGAGAGGTTGGCGCGCGGCGGCCCGGGCCCCTCCTCCGCGCCCTCGGCCTCGTCCCCCGGGCCCTCCTCCTCGCGCTGCTGCCGCCGCAGTTCGCGGGCGCTGGCCACGTCGCTATATTCCTGGTAGAGGACCGCTGGGCGGGGAGAGGGGCGGGGGAGGGCCGTGGGGCGCCCGCCAGCCCTGCCCGGCTCTTCCCAGGCTCCCCCGAGGGCCCGCCTCACTTAACCAGCCTTTCCGATGGTTCGGATAGCGGGACTCAGTGAATTCATTAATTCACTCACTCATTCCACAAACACTACTTGAGCACCAATTGCGTGCTAGCCCCTGTGCTGGATACTGAGAGTTCAATTCTCTCCCTCTCACAAGAGCCCTACCTCTCAACTCTCCAAACCCCAGTTTCCCAGTACGCCAAAGCCCCCAGACCCTTCCTCGGTGACCCCCTCCCACGTACAGTTAAGGAGGAACCGTGACTGGCGCCGCTCGCTGGCGCTCCTGGAACCCGGAGCCGGCTCTTCCTGCGCATCTAGCCTAAGAAAGGGAGTGTCAGGGCCCTTCTTCACCTGTACCCCGCCTCGGACCCAAGGCCGCAGTGGGAGGTGGTACCTGGGCTCGGGCCAGCTGCCACGGCCCCCGCTCAGGTCAACAAGAGCCGGCATCACCATAGCGTCCACCCGCATCTCTACACTGCGCGACTCTCTTCCAGACGCTTTCCCTGGAGGGGGCAAGAGCTGAGGGAGGGTGGCCCCAAGAGTGGCGCTGGGCACCGGGGCACCACCACACTCCAGTTGACCAGGCCCCAGTCTCAGGTATCCAGTGAGCGTGAGCTGTGCCCCACCCCGCATCTGGCTCTTGGGCTGCTCTTAGGGCCCAGGGGAGGAGGCTGTACCTTCCCGGGCAGCTCCAGGGCCTGACCCTGGGGTCAGTGCCCTGGCTGCCGAATTCCGTCCCAGGCGCAGGGAAGAGTGCAACCGGGTCATCAGCTCAGAGGCTGAGAAGCGCCTCCGCTCAGGCCCCTCGAGGCCCACTCGGGTGGGCCCAGGCAGCTCCAGCGGCCTAGGCTCCGCTGTGCTCAGGGCCTGTTCTGTCGCCTGGCGTGGCTCCAGGAAGACAGCATGGGCCTCAGGGCTGCCAAGGGCCTCTTCTTGCTGGTACACCCGCATCTTGCGCCCTGCAGGGGGGGTGGGGTGAGAGCATAGGCTGGCATCCACTGGGGTCTCTCCTCTCCTCCCTGCCACCGCTCTGTGGCCCTGAGCATCAGGGGGACGTGACTATGAGAAAGGCCAATGTTTTTGCCAGGTTCTTTCCCCAGAGTAATGGGATCAACAAGAGGGGCAGAGAGGAAGCAAAGTGCCTGACTGCAGTCGGCAAAGGGTGGGCAAAGGACCAGGGAGGCCAGGCCAGCCACTCACTGTGTAACCTCAGACAAGTCACTTGCCTCCCCTGAGCCCCAGTTCCCTTATCACTAAAATCTATCACTTGTCCCACCTATTTGGGGAATTTGGGGGCTTACGGGTCCTAAAAGAGCCACCCAACCTCTTCCCCATCCTCCCCACCAGGCCACCACCCCCCTCACCCTGAGGGACTCACAGGCTGACTTCTTCTCTGAGCCGTGGCTGGCCCGGCGCTGTGGCTGTAGGTGCTGGGAACTCCAGGGTCCCTCCAGAGCTGGGGACTGGGCACTAGGACAGTGTGGCCAGCTGCCAGCCCTGCTGGGCCGCATTCCCCCACTGGTAGAGATCTCGGTGTCTGGGCCTCCTGGGGATGGTGGCCATAGCAGCCCTTGGAGAGGAGCAGGGGTCCCCAGAGACCAGCGGCTGCCAGGTGCCTGCAGCTCCTCTGGAGCGACGGGGAAGAGATCCAGACACACAGGGCTTGGGGGCTGCAGGGTGGGCAACTCCGCAAAGGACAGACTCTCTTGCTGGCACACAGCTACTGGGCGGTGGGCAGTGCCAGGTGGCCCAGCCAGATGGGACTGGAGGGTGGGAGGTGGCCCACAGTCCATTCCTCCTTTGATCTGCCACCCACCTGGGCCTGCAGGGGAGAAGGCATCAGAGCGAGACACAGGACAGCAGGGCTGGCCAGTAAGCACCATGTCCTGGAGACCTGGACAAAGCCTTGTGTACACACATCTGTACAAGCACACACACACCTTATTATATAGTAATAGCTAATGCTTACTTGGCACGTACTGAATGACAGGCCAAGTACTTTACACATCTTATTTCATTTAATCCTCACAACCCCAAGCTGATGCTATTATTAGCCCCGTTTTATAGGTGACGAAAGTGAGGCACAGAAGTTGTTATTTGGTAAATAATGGAGCCAGGATTCAAACCCAGGCAGTCTAGCTTCTGAGTCTGTGCTTTTAAGCACCTTGCACATTTCCTAACTCTCACTGACATGCAATCAGACATACAGATACACACGTTGTCACACAAACCCATGTCTGTTCCATGCACATCCACACACATTTTCTTCCAAGTATACACATTGACATACATACTTTTGCAGATATACTCAGACATTTCTAATTTGCAGGCTCACACATTCACACACACTTTTTTATACAAGTACATATATTCACTCAGACTTTCACAAACACATGATGACCCATCAGATATTTACATATCCACTCAAGTTTTCTCACACTCCTGTTCCATTCACACTCACACACCATGATGCAGATACAAACACACAGGCCCAGGAATCCTTGCTTTGGTGTTACCCAGCCTCCCCTCCCGTGCCCAGAGTTGTAGCCTTTAGCGCTGAGAGGTGCCCACACCCATGCCAAGCTGGCTGGGAGGGTCACACACTGGCAGGCGGGCCACCACACAGATCAGACTGGGCCCTCCCAAGAGATGAGCAGGGAAGTGCCCCAGCCCCTGAGCTTAGGGTGAGGGAGGGGTTCTTCCCTACCCCAGCTCCCAGCCCCAGGATCGGGCCAGGCTGAATGGGTCCTCTCTGGGCAGGACGTCGTCCCGAGGGAGGCTGCCGGAGCCTCAGGACAGGTCTACTGATCAAGGGGTCTGAGCCCCCCAGCCCTTGCCCCGTGGCCCTTTGCTGGCTGCCCTCCTGCAGCCCCTCACCTCTCCAGCCAAGGCCCACTGCTGATGTTGTTCGGCTGCTCCGGCAGGGGAAGCCCTCTCTCTTCCCAGCTGGCTGGGGGAGATCCCACCCAGACAAAGAGTTTGATTCATCAAACCCTGTGGTAAGGCAAGCGGGTAGGGAGGGAGGGAACAGGCAGCGGGCTGGGCGGGGGCATACCCTAGCCTGGCCTCGCTGTGGGCAGGCTGGGCAGCGAGGACCCCCCAGAGGCCCCTTCAGGCCAAAGGGGCAGTGCCCAGCCTCGTAGGGCCAGGAGACCCAGGAGACAGAGACTGAGAGACCGAGGGACTGAGACCTGGAAAACTGAGACCCTTTAGACAGCAACCCAGAAACCGAGACCCCAAAGCACTCAAAACCAGAAAACCACAGACGCTGAGACATTCAGGGACCCAGAGATGGAGACACAGAGAGAGACACTGAAAATTTCAGACAGACCAGATATTCAGAGACAGATGTGAAGCCCGGAAAAACTCGGGGAGACAGATGGGCAAATGTTTCATGCCACGCAGGATTGCCAGTCTCATGGGGAAGCCAAAAATGAAAACAGTTACAATCCAGGTTGGCAAGAGCCAACCCAGAGGAACCGTCAGATTAGGGTGCTGGGCTCCGCTCAACCCGGGCATTCCAGGAAGGCATCCTGGAGGAAGTAAGAGTGAACTGTTCTGGCTGAAATACCTAAGGACCCAGTCCACAGAGATAGGGAGAAAGCCTCGGCATGAGAGAAACAGTGACAGTGTCAGTGACCCTGGGAGAGAGGGAAAGAGGGGAGGACCCAGTGGAGGACAGCTGGATCTGTGACTGGGTCCCACTCTCTGCAGTCCCTCAACCTGCCTCCTCCTGCTTTCTCATCCCCTGCCTGGAGTCCAGGTAGGGTGGCTGCTTCTGAGGAACAGTTACTTCTCTAGACCCTCCCCACATGGAGCAAGTCTCTTCTTATCTGGTAAATGGGACAGTCATGCTTCAAAACGCTAATAGGAGAATTAAGAATAATGCAGGGGGGGCTTCCCTGGTGGCGCAGTGGTTGAGAGTCCGCTTGCCGATGCAGGGGACACGGGTTCGTGCCCCGGTCGGGGAAGATCCCACATGTCGCGGAGCGGCTGGGCCCGTGAGCCATGGCCGCTGAGCCTGCACGTCCAGAGCTTGTGCTCCGCGACGGGAGAGGCCACAACAGTGAGAGGCCCGCGTAGTGCAAAAAAAAAGAGGCCCGCGTAGTGCAGGGGGACTTCCCTGGCAGTCCAATGGTTAAGACTCCTCGCTCCCAATGCAGGGGGGCACAGGTTCAATCCCTGGTCGGGGAACTAAGATCCTGCATGCCTCACGGCGCAGCAAAAAAAAAAAAAAAAAAAAAAGAAGAATGCATATCAAGCACCTATCACATAGTGGGAGCTTTGCAGTTGATAGTCATTCTTCTGAGTGTTATTAGTGTTTCTCTAGTCAGAGGGATGGCTTCAGCCATCACAGAGTTAGGGAAACTGAGGCAGTGAGGGTGAGACACACCCTATTTTGTAGGAGCATGTGGCAGGAGACACAGGGGACCACTGCCCACCAGACAGGTCTCTTTCTTTGCTGGAATCAGAAGTCCTTAACACAGAAGTCCCACTTGCTTCTGTGGGTACACGTGTGCAAGAATACACACTCTGCTCCCTTGTATTCTGGGAGATTCTCTCCGCTTGGGTTCTGGAAGCCCCTAGAGGGCAGGGAGGAACCCCCTGCCCTTGTCAGTTGCAGGGATAAATGAGCAAAACATGGAACCCTTGGGGCAGGAGTACCCCCAATTTAAAAAAAAATTTCTTTTTTTGGCCATGCCACGCGGCATGCGAGATCTTAGTTCCCTGACCAGGGATCGAACCTGTGCCCCCTGCCGTGGAAGTGCAGAGTCCTAACCACTGGACCACCAGGGAATTCCAAGGAGCACCCCCTGTTAAAGCCTCAGAGGAGAAGGCTGGGTAAATGGAGGGGGCGTGTAAGGCTTCCTCAGGGGCCACAAGCTGGAGGCAGGTCCTTAGGGAGGAAGTCAGGAGTGGGTCAGCCTCCACCTCCGTCCAGGCCAAGGGACAATGAGAATGACCCATCTAGCCAGGATGCCAGCCCTGTGGCCTTCCATGGATGTGGTCCACTCAGCCTCAATGCTGGGGACCAAGGAGGGGCAGAACTATGTTCATAGTGTTTATAGCTTATCTCTGCTAGAAAAAAAAGAAAAAAAAAACCTCAGGAAGAGACTGGCCCCAGGTAACAGAGGGACGTTACCTGCCCAAGACATTGTCACAGGATACTCTAGTGCCCACTAGGCAAGGGTCATTCTGGAACCCACAGGGGAAAACCCCTGCCAACGTTCAAGGCCCTGCGTTGACACTGGCCTTAGGCAAATCATAGCCTGTGCCTGGGCCTGTGTGTGCCCATCTGTAGAGCAGCCCCTAGGGCCCCTCTCAGCCACGCCATCTAGGAAACTTTGGTCATCATGAGTATCTCTGCAGGCTGAGAAGGATGGGCAGGGCCAGAAAGGGTCCCATCCAGTGGGCACTGCTAATCACATGGACAATGGGCCCACTTGGCAAGGCTGGCAGGGAAGGTCCCTGGACACTGCTATGGTCCGGAGAAAGCATCTCTGACCTCCTGTGCCCAGCTTTTCCCTTCCCCCTCCCTGGTGCCCCCTGCCCAGCTGCCCGAGGAGTAGGGCCCTGCCAGGGCCCCTCTTCTCCTTAAGGGACAAGGCCAAGTAGGAGGTCATGACTGGAAAGGGAATCCAGGCCAAGCAGGCTGTGGAGCCCCAAGAGGCCTTAAGTGTGTGGGAGCCAGGATCAGAGGCCAGGCAGGCTGCACAAAGGACTCACTTGGGAAGACTGGCGGGAGGAGGATGGGGTTGCTGGCAGCCAGGTGGGGCCCTACCTCAGCCAGGGAGCTCCGTCCAGCCTCCAGCACGGTCCAGGGCTCCAGGACACCCTGGGAGCTCTGGGGTTGCAGCCGGGTCCTCAGGGGGCGATGTCAGCATGGCCCCTGAGCCAGGCAATGCAAGCTCCCGGGTATTGTGTGGGGCAGGGAGAAGGGGAGGCAAGGGCGGAGGGAACCTTGCGGGCGGGCAGGCGGCTGTCTCAACGTGCCTGCTCCCCGCCCCCCTTTCCCAGAACCGGTTTGGCCAGTCTGAGGTACAAGAGGGGGGCTGGAACAATGGGAGTCCTATGCCCAGGAGAGGCTTTGAAGGACCCCAGACCGACATCCTAAAGATGGGGGAGGCACTGTTTTTCCTCCCAGGGGACAGACAGGTCACCCCTCTTCTGGAGCTTCCCAAATGTGAGATGTGCTCAGGGGGCTTCTTGGGGCTGGGGAGCATCCTGGGAGTTTTGCAGAGAAACTCCCAAGCCTTGGTCTCCTCAGGGATCCTGAGAACTCTGCAGTGTGCTGATCCTCTCTGAGCCTGCTACAGCATCTATAAAGGGATCACTCGTCTCTATGGTTGGGAGACGAAAATCGTGAAAGCCAGTGATGTGACACACCTGGCACCATCCTGGCCATCGTCCCAGCATCACAGCTCCTCATGAATGATCTATCCGCCCCTGCTACCTGCAGGGACCCACCCTCACCATCTCCAACAGCCTCCTCCACCAGACTTCCCAGACTCTAGACCACACTGAATGAGCCCTCAAAAAACCAATTCAGTGTCCCGAACGGATAAAGAAGATGTGGCACATATATACAATGGAATATTACTCAGTCATAAAAAGAAACGAAATTGAGTTATTTGTAGTGAGGTGGATGGACTTAGAGTCTGTCATACAGAGTGAGGTAAGTCAGAAAGAGAAAAATAAATACCGTATGCTAACACATATATATGGAATCTGAAAAAAAAAAGAGGTTCTGAAAAACCTAGGGGCAGGTCAGGAATAAAGACAGATGTAGAGAATGGACTTGAGGACACGGGGAGGGGGACGGGTAAGCTGGGACGAAGTGAGAGAGTGGCGTGGACATATATACACTACCAAACGTAAAATAGCTAGTGGGAAGCAGCCACAGAGCACAGGGAGGTCAGCTCTGTGCTTTGTGACCACCTAGAGGAGTGGGATAGGGAGGGTGGGAGGGAGACGCAAGAGGGAGGGGATAGGGGAATATATGTATACATATAGATGATTCACTTTGTGATACAGCATAAACTAACACACCATTGTAAAGCAATTATACTCCAATAAAGATGTTAAAAAAAATTCAAATAGCCCAGTGGTATGCAATCTTCGCATGCCTTTTTTTTTTTTTTTGGCCACACAGTGAGGCTTGTGGAATCTTAGTTCCCCGACCAGCAACTGAACCCCCTGCCCTGGCAGTGAAAGCACCGGAGTCCTAATGGACCACAGGGAATCTCCTTTGCATGCCATTTATTTGAGCAATTGGTAATTGCCAGACACTTAATATGAAGATGTATACAAATACTAATACTCACGTTGCTAATAACTCTTATTGTACACTCACTGTGTGCCAGGCAGTGTTCTGAGCACTTCACATAAATCATTTAATATCCACCACAACCCTACAAGATAGATACTGTTACTGCTCCTACTTACCAGATGAGGACATGAGCCTTGTACATGTTAAGTACATTATCCCATTTAAATGTCTCATCAGTTCTATGAAGTCTCTATCTTACAAATGATGAAATTGAACTTGCCCAAGGTCACACAGCAAATAAAAGTCAGAACGAATATTCAGACCCAGGTCTGTGACTCCACCACCAATCTGTGCCCTTAACTACTGCCCAGTACTGCCTCACCAGGCTTTGGGGAGGATCTGGTGAAAAGTGTGTGAAAGTCCACTGGGAGGTGTCTCAGCTGACCTAACTATAAACACTTTCATTATTGTTGACACACTACAGGCCTTGATGAGCATACAGGGCAGGAGGTCCACGCCCAGACCCTAATGAGCTCTCCCTTACCAACTGCTGACCATTCAGTTCAGAGAGGTTAGGTCCCTTCACTCCTTCATATCCACTTCGCCCCCCAGAGCACAGTCACATAATGAGGAGACACTGCACAGAGTGGTTGGGGACCAGGTGTCCATGGAGAGGTGGCACGCTGGGGCGCAGAGAGGATTATTGTCAGCGTTGCACATAGAGCAGGACACTGGAAACATGAAGAGGGAGGCAATGCAGGACTAGGGGTCTTCAGAGAACCCCAGCCCTCTCATCCCAACTCCAGGGCCGACCTTGGGGCCGCTGGCCAAGGTACTGCCCAGACCCCTAGCTGGAAGCAGAGGACCCCAAAGGAGGGAGGATCCTGGGGGAACTAGGGTCTTGGAAGGGCAATCTCTCCTCACTCGACCCTGCGTCCTGGGCTCTGGGGACAGCGCCCTTGCTGCAGTGGACGGAAAGCAAGCCTAGGTCAGGCTGAGCAGGAGGGCCCTCCAGAGCAGAAGCGACAGTGGTGGAAACAGTGTAAAAGAAGGGGCGTGGCGTGCGCGGAGCTGGATGAAGAGGGAGGCCAGGCGAAAATCTGAGGGCAAGGGGCCAATCCTCCCCCTGGGCGAGGCCAAACAAGAGGGCGGGGCAAGAAAGCAGAGCATAGGCCTGGGAGCAGGCAGAGGGGCGTGGTCAGAGGGGTGGGGCCAGGGTCCTTGGGCAGCGCTAACCGAAAGTAGCGCCTCCCTGTCGTCCTCCAGCGCCTGCTTGGCCAGGTAACGCTCGCGCTTTATCTTGGTAGCCAGGGCGGCTGGCACGTCGGGCACGAGACAGGCGATGAGGCCCAGGAAGAACACCACGTGCTGGGGAGAAGGAGGGGCAAAGAGAATGACTGCTTTAGCAATCTTAATCTGCCGAGCGTTCACAAAGTGCAAGGCACTATTCTGAGGGTTTCCGGGTATTCATTAAGTTAATCCTCACAACAACTCTAGGAGATGAGTAAATTACTTCCCCTGTTTTACCTGTAAAGAAACCGAAGCATAGAGGTTCTCATTTGCCCAAAGACACAGAGGTATAATTCGAACCCCTTAACACTAGGGATCCTGTTAGAATCAGAGCTAGAGAAAGAGGATCTTGAGCAAAGCTGGAAGGAGCTCCAGGGCTGTTGCCAAGAGATAATAATAGTAGTGGTCGTGACATTAATTCACTGAGCACCCACTATGCTGTGCAAGTACTTGCCACTGAATCTTCGTAGCGACCCTAGGAAGTAGATCCTATTCTGCAATATACCCCGTTTACAGCCAGTCGGCCGCACAGCCCGAACTTGTACCCGGATCTGCCCGACGCACAGATGGCTGAGCCTACCTCGAAGGCGATGATGAAGCCTAGACGCACAGCCAGCAGCTTCCAGCAGAAGAGGGTGAGATTCCTCTGAGCGTCGCGAAAGCCCTTGTACCTGGGTTGAGGAGGGCGCGGGGTCCCGCGAGGTTCTCGACTCCGCGACCGGCACTCCCACCCCTCCCCACCCTAGAGCCTGGCCCTGCCAGGTTAGCAGTACCCTCAGCCAGCTCTGCCCTCTAGCCCACCCCCTAGACTCAGCTTCCTGCCCTCCCAGTTAGGCCCCGCCCAACCCCTCCCACAAACTAATTGCCCCGCCTCCAGATTCAGCACCCCGCCCCCAGCCAGGCCCAGCGGGTCCGCAGACTCAGGGCCCCGCCCCTCCCAGGCAGGCCCCGCCCCACCGCGTTCAGCCCGCCAATGGTTCTCCCACCTGCAGGGCGTGTGGTTGCCCCAGGCCAGGTAAGCAGAGGGTGCGGGCGCCAGCATGAAGTTCACGTAGCCGCACAGCTGGCTGTGGTGTTCTTACTGGTACAGCAGACGTGGCAGGAAGTCCGAGGTGAAGGCGATGAGGAAAGCCTGCAAGGGGGCTTCACAGGAAGGCCGTTCCGCCTTTCAGGGCCCAGTCTCCTAACTCATCCCCGCCCAGGTCCAGCCCCACGCCCGCAGGCAGGAGCCTGTGCCCGAGGATCCTAGCCTTCTGCCCCTATTTCCCAATCTCTCACCCTGATTTCCAGCCTCAGCCCCCATTTCCCTATTCCCGAGGCTCCTCCCAGTCTCTGATCTTCATTTCCCCCTCTGACCCTGTATTTCCCACCTTACCCCCCTCTCCTCACATTCACGATGACAGAAAGGTAGGCAATGGCTTCAAGCAGGAGCAGCCGGGTCCACTCAGCCACCAGCCGTCAGTACTCGCACAGAACTTCTGGGTGTCCGGTCGGATCTCCACCCAGTGGTTGAGCAGAGCAAACAGGGGTGCCGGTGGGAAGGCTGCCACGAAGATGGTGATGAACCTAGACTGCAGCACTGGAGTTGGGGGCTGTCAGGCCTGGGGTCACCTCCCCTGCTGGGCCAGGCCCCCAGGAACCCTGCTGGGCCTGGTACTGCTGGGCCACTGCTCACCCATCTCCAGGTATTCATCAAACTGGCCCTTGACCTCAATGAGCTCATAGTCGTCCTCCCAGCGCCGCTGCTCCTGCCTGATCTAGGTGTCCTGCAGCCCAGCCAGGTGTCTCTTCTGCCACTGGGTCTTCAGCTTCCTGGGACCAGACAATGCCATTTCTATCCTCCCACTCCCTTAAAGATAGGCACCATGATTATTCACACTTTACAGATGAGGAAATGGAGACTCAGAGTCCTGGCCCAAGGCTCCCCAAGTTGTAAATGGTGCAACCAGAGCTCAAGTCCTGTTTGTTAGACTCCAGAGTCCAGGGCTCTTAAACTCTGTGCTTCCTACATGGCCATTCTCGGTCTCTGAAAGCCCTTCCCCGATCTAAAATGCTAATAGAAAGCCCTCCTCTTTCCTGTTCAGCATATCATTTAATCCACTCAACTCTCTTGGAGAGGTATTATTGTCCCCATTGTACAGGTGAGCAAACTGAGGCTTAGAGAGAAGCAAAGCCAGAGCTTACAGGAAGCAGAACTAGGACTGATGTTCCGGGGTCCTGAGCCCCATGGTGGGGGGCGGTTTCTGCTGTGCTCTCATAAAGGCCCCCTGCCCCAGCCTGACTAGGCCCAACCCCCAGATCATCCCCTGCACTCACAGCACAACGAACTCCTGCACGTTGCTGACCAGCTGTTTGCCCACTGTGATGATGAAGAGCTGTTGAGCAAGCTCGAGAAGTCAGCCTCCAGGCTCGCTGTGATTGGCAGACACACAGCACCTTACTCAGGGCTTAGGGGCTGGCCCCCTACTCCTTGGAGGCCCCAGAGGCAGATCCTGCCCTGGCAGACCTGAGGGTCTGATGCCCCCCACCGTCCCTCAAGAGCTGGCTCTCTAAGGATGCTCACGTCCTCGTTCCACATGCCAAGCAGCCTGCCATGCTC
Source organism: Mesoplodon bidens (assembly GCF_964165515.1). Classification (NCBI taxonomy): domain Eukaryota; kingdom Metazoa; phylum Chordata; class Mammalia; order Artiodactyla; family Ziphiidae; genus Mesoplodon; species Mesoplodon bidens. Next base: position 174,576,640 of record NC_138177.1, on the reverse strand, counting down.
ACCAGGGTATCCCACAAACCTGTAGACCCACCGCATCTGTTGGCAATGTGACCTCCCCTTCTGGAGCCAGGCCACAGCTAAACTCCACGCTGAGGCTGACCTCTCTCCCTGCCCACCCACTGAGAGATAACTCTGGTGACCGGGCTGCTGGGAGGCCTTGTCCCACCGCCCCCAACTAGGCTATGTTCCCAAGGCCTGTTGGGACCATGGCCCATATCTACTGCTCAACCCATGAGAAGTCAATTGGGTATTTCTGGCCCGGGAAGAGGGAGTCATGCTGCTGGTGGGGGGAGGGGTGGTTCTCTTGGTGATTCTCCCTCCCATTCCTGCCAAATGACAACGGCAATTACACAGTAACACCACCTCCTGGGAGTCTAGCCCTTGAGGACTCCTGACCCATCCTTGTTAAAAACTGGATGCTCCTAGAGGGAAGGCCCAGCTCTGGTTCATTTCTGTGTCCCCAGCATCCAGTCCAGACTGCTCAGTGGAAAGGCTACCACAAAGATGGTGATGAAGCCAAATGTCAGCAATGGGAGGTTGAGTGAATGAATGAATGCAGGTGTTAGAGTTTCACATTTACCCAATGATGCACTGGAATATTACAGTTGAGAAAATGGAAGCCCAGGGATTTCCTTGGTGGGGCAGCAGTTCAGACTCCGCGCTCCCGATGCAGAGGCCCAGGTTCGATCCCTGGTCAGGGAACTAGATCCCACATGCATGCCACAACTAAGAGTTCACATGCTACAACTAAGGAGCCTGCCTGCCGCAACTAAGACCCAGCCCAGCACAACCAAAATAAATAAATAAATAAACATATTTTTTAAAAAAACTGAAGTCCAGGGAAATCAAGGACCAACTTCAAGGTCAAGACCTTGGTAGAGACAAATCTAGAGGCTCAAGGATGCTGCCACTCTGCTGGCAAGTCATTTGAGAGTCGACAGCCTTGGTAGGGGTGGGTGGGGGAGTCCTCACCTGCCCTTGAAGAATGCCACAAAGAAGGGAGAGGAGTGGATGGACTTCCCTGGCGGTCCAGTGGTTAAGACTCTGCACTCCCAGTGCAGGGGGCATGGGTTCTATCCCTGGTTGGGGAAGATCCCACATGCTGTGTGGCGTGGCCAAGAAAAACAAAAAAAGAAAGGAGAGGAGTAGAAATTGACAAACTGGAAGATGAAGACTTTAAAAGTGAAGGCATCTTCATGGAGGGTCTGGGCTCTGTGCATCTCTGGGCAAAAGGCAGAGCTGGTCAGAGTTTTACTGAGTGTAAGGGCGCAGGCCCAGCCCACTGGGTCAGCTCATATGCTTCTGTCCCCAGTCCACCTTCCCCTAAGGCTGACCATGCCCCCCTGGCCACCTTCACCTGAGGACGGCTGAGCAGGCTGGAGACACCAAGGTGGGAGCTGCAGGCTCTGAGATGCAGGGAGCCCTGCCTCAGGGCTCACAGTTCCCAAGTGATGCCAGGACACCCCTGCAATCCCCTGCCCTTATTCATCCCAACTGGTGAGCTGCTCAGCCAGTGAGGTATAGATCTGGCCCAGGAGGAGGATCAGTACCAGGTAGAGCACAGTGCTGCTGATGTTGGCAACGTTAGCAGCCTAGGCAGAGTGATGGCCATCACCTTGATCCCAGCCATGTGGAGAGACAGAAGGAACTTGAGGATGCCCCCGTTGTGCCCAGAATCTGGAACAGTGGTCCCACCCTCCATTGCTCCAAGGGGCACTCACTTGGATCATGAGCACAGAGTTGGCCGTGTGGAACATGGCAATGCTGATGATGCCACAGTAAATGATGAGGGACACCAGGAAAATCATCACCACACAGAGCTGGGGGCCAGCAGGGAGAGCTGTCAGAGCTGGAAGGCAGGTCCACCAGGGCACCAGCCCACCCTGGAGGGCACAGTCCTTCCAGAGCAAGGGCCCAACGCCCCCTCACCATGATGAGGATGGCTGCAGAGCTGGTGAGTAGGCGGGGAAGATGGGTGCGGGGTGGGAAGTAGGGCTCCTTCAGGCCTGTCACTGGGTTCTGGGCCATCTGTGGGGCCAGGGCAGCAAACTCTGGATGTGGTCACTCCTATCAGAGGGGGCAACAGAAATGTACATCCCAGGGCCCAAGGGTCTGGGTGTCATGACCCTGGGGTGAGGGAAGCCTCCTGCCTTTTCCTGTTTGCACAGGGAGCTCTGGAAATGCAGGAATGAGGTCTGATTCATTTTTTTATCTGCAGGGCCTTTTTTCCCTAGGGCCTGACTAAGAGCCTGTGGATGGATGGATGGATGGATGGATGGGTGGGTGAGTAGACAGAGAAGTAAACAACAAACGGATGCACATGTGGGAGAGGGCTGGATAGTCTGAAGGACGGGTGGCAGTAGGTGGACAGGTGGGTGGGCAAACTAGACAGGCAAATCTCGATAAGTGGGTGCACAAATGTGTGGGTAGATGGGCAGATGGATGTATGTATGGATGGATGGCTAGGTGGAGGAGGACATGAGGGTGTAGTTGGATGGATGATGGACATGAGGATGGATGGGTAGATGGAGGGATGGGTGGATGAATAGATAATGTATTCGTTATTCAATAACTATTAACTGACCACATACACTCTGCAGTAGATACTGGATATGACATGATGAACAAACTGGACAAAATCTAAGTCCTAACAGAGTTTACAGTCTAGTTGGGGAGACGGACATTAGATAAATGAACACAAATATGTACTTGTGAATACCTCCTATGAAGGAAAACTGGTCTTCAGGGATGATCACTCAGAGGAAATGACGTTTTAGCTGGGCCCTAAAAGATAAACAGGTGCTAAGTAATGGGAAAATGAAGGGGAAGTATTGCAGGGGTTGGGGAGGAGACTGTGTGCAGAGGCAGGGCCACTCTTTGAATCACGTGAGTTGTATAATTCACTGCTCTAAGAGGTGCCATTCACAATGACTTTGTTACTTCCGTTTTTCCTTCCTGCTTTTTCAGTCCTCCAGAACCTGTTTAACCAATCAATACCTTATATTAAATCCTCTCTGTTGAAATAACTAGTCTGGTTTCTATCTTCTTCTCAACCCTAACTGTTGGATGGATTACATTATGGATATCTGGACAGATGGATAGGTGGAGAGATAGATTTGTGATTCATAGATTCACCCATCAAATGTTTAATGAGCACTTTCTATATGCTAGGGGCTGTTCTGGGCCCTAGGGAGACAGCAACATCACACACAAGGTCTCTGGAGCTCACGTTCTAGTGGCAGAGGACAGACAAAAAACAATAAACAAGACAATGTAGTGATAAATGCTGTGATGAGGTTAAAACAGTGATAGGGAGACTCTTTAGATTGGGTGATCAAGGAAGGCCTCTTTATTTTTATTTATTTATTTATTTTAGCCACCCCCTCACAGCTTGTGGGGTTTTAGTTCCCCGACCAGGGATTGAACCCAGGTCCTTGGCAGTGAGAGTGCGGAGTCCTAACCACTGGCCATCAGGGAATTCCCAAGAAAGTCCTCTTTAAAAGGGTGATATTTAAGTCAAGATATGAATGACAAAAAGTAGGCCATATAAAGTCTGGAAGAAGATTCTAGCAGAGAACAGCCAGTGCCAAAGCTCAGGGGTGGAAATAACCCCGTCCTATTCAAGAAACAGCAAGGAGCCAGTGGAGGTAGTGGAGGAGAACTAGGCAGAAGCCAGATCACACAGGGTTGTGGGCTGCTGTGAGGGGCTTGGATAGTTTTCCAAGTGCATATGAGAACCCACTAGAACGCTTTGAGTAGGATAATTCAGGATGTGATTTGTATCTTCAAAAGATTGCCCTGGCAGCTGGGAATGGATTGAATGGGGGCAAACATAAGAGCAGGGAGATATACGGGGAGGCTACTGCGGGGGTTCAGGTGAGACAGAATTGTGGTTTGGACTGGGGCTAGGGGGTGGGGAAAGTGAGGGTGGCAGTGGAGATGGAGAAAAGCAAACAGATTCAGCATCAATGATTAGATGTTTGGATGGACAGGTGGATGGCTAGATGGGTAGGTGAGTGGAACGCTTCTCTCCTTCTTCCCTGTTTCAGGAAGAGTTTCTCTTTGAGCCTCTAAATGCCTCTAGTATTTAACTTCACCAAACCTTATATCATCCTGATGTCAGGGGAGGGTGGAAAAGTGACCCAGGAAAATTGTAGGGAAGAGCCAGATTTGGATCCTGGGATGCTGGACTCCAGAGTCTGAGCTGTTCCCAGCATGCCTTATGGCCTCTGAGAACTGCAGGAAGCAGAGTTCTGGGCCTGGAGGGCTGAGCTGGGTGTCACCTCCTCTTCCTGGAAGTCACTGCAGTCCCAGTGGTGGGCCACGGTGGTACTCTTGTGCTTCCAGTGCTCCAGGAAGGCCATGGCCCAGAAGGACATGAAGATGCTAAAGAACACAGTTCCCAGATGGTCATAGAGATAGCCCAGCTGCAAAGGAGGGAGAGAGGGCACACTGCAGAGGGCACACTGCCTTCCCAGCAGCTAGGCCCAAGGTGCTGGGTCCCAAACACCTACCCATTCCCTTGCTGTCTTCCCTGGCTCACCTTGGCCATGGGGCAGATCTCGGAAATATTCCATGTGGCACAAGTATCACAGAGTGAGCACATGAGGAAGGAACTCCTGGTCGCACAGATCTCCTCCCTACGAGCAAAGGGGACCCCATCCTGGGAGGGTCTATCCTCAACCAGCCAGCTGACCCAGCCCATGCAGCTCATCCCCCCAGCACCCCCAGTCATCACGCTGGTACATTTGTGCCCATGGTAACTAGGCCAGAGGTAAAGACCAGGGTACCCACAAGAGCAGCAGTCAGCAGCCAGGCTGTGTAGGTGACAGAATGCGGGGGGACAGAATGCTCATGAGCCTCCACCTCTGTACTGAACCCCAGCTCCCAGCCCTCACCCCCAACACCAGATGCACCAACCAGGCAAAGTAGATAGCTGCCTTGTCCCCAAAGTCCTCCTGTATGTGGTGCAGGGGCTGATACTTTTGCCAGCACCCCCAGCAGGCCCCGTATGAATAGAGCAATTGTCGAGGGTTGAGGTCTGCACCAGGCATCTGGTACCCGGGCAGATCACAGGGGCCCTAGGGAGAGGAAAGGCGGGAGGGCTGCAGGGAAGTCCCAGAATTTTCTCCTGATGCCCCTGCAGTGGAAGAAAGCTGGGTTTGTGTCATCTCTACCTCACGCAGTGGGAAGGCTGCAGTGTAGACTCCCTCGGTCAGCAGACGGGCCATGACCGTCTCTGCACGTTTCTGTTTCCCATAGATTGTTCGGGCCAGGATCTCTGCCACCTGCCAGAAAGAATTCTGGCATCAACTCTGCCCCCGTAAGGTCCCAGCTGGACCCTCCCCAGGCAGTTGTCTCAGCACTTAGTGCCTCTGGGTGCTGGAGAAGTAGGAGTCATGGGAAGCCCTGCCCAGGAATCTGTGAGCAGAGCAGGGGTCAGAAGCTGAACCCTCCGCCGAATGCGAGACCTAACACGATGGGAGCGCAGTCTCTAGGCTGGGGACGCAGGGATAAAATGTGCCAGCTGGACTTCCCTGGTGGCACAGTGGTTAAGAATCCACCTGCCACATGCACGGGACACGGGTTGGATACCTGGCCGGGGAAGATCCCACGTGCCATGGAGCAACTAAGCCCGTGCGCCACAACTACTGAGCCTGTGCTCTAGAGCCCGCGAGTCACATCTACTGAGCCCGCGAGCCACAACTACCGAAGCCCGCGCGCCTAGGAACCGTGCTCCGCAACAAAAGATGCCACCGCAATGAGAAGCCCGCGCACCTCAACGGACAGTAGCCCCCGCTGGCGGCTGCTAGAGAAAGCCCGCGTGCAGCAACGAAGACCCAACGCAGCCAAAAATAAATAAGTAAAATAAATAAATTTATTTTTTTAAAAAGTGCCATTTGCTAAAACCGGAGAGCCCTTCTCCCCACAAAGCTCAGCCTGGGCTGGGTGTTTTGCAGCCAGGTGAGCATCTGAGGGGCATTGAACGGGTGGGAATCAGGGACGGGGAGCCGCTCGGGCTCCCTGAACCCCAGGTTGCGGAAAGGACAAGCCTGAGACCTAAAGTGAGTTAAGCAGGAGTTGCCTCACTGGCAAACCAAGGAGGAGCAACGGAGCCTCGATTTGGCTAAGCCTGCGGCTGGCGCCCCTCCCCTCTGCGGGAGGCCCCGCCCACCCGAGACAAGTCCAGCTTGGAGCGGCGGAAAGTCCAGCGGCTTATTGGGCACGTGTTGCTGCAGAGGTTGCAGAAGGCGAAGGCGCCGCAGTAGCTCCCCCGACCCCGTCCGAGTCACGTCGGGCCTGCGGGACCAGGGCAGGGTCGCCGGTACCTGGGAAGACTCCGCCCCCGGGCTGACCTCGCCCCGGCCCGTCCCTGCCACCTACAGCGGCACGCACAGGCTCAGTTCCTCCGCCAGCAGCTCCCAGGGCGCACAGCTTGGCGAAGTACACGGCGAGGGCGCGGTGCTTGGCGAGACACTACTCCTTGCGGGGCCGGGGTCTCCGGATGGGCCAGAGCCCGGTGCCCCTCCTCTCATGATCCCGCCTGGGAGTGACAGTTCCCGTTCCGCGCGCGCGCGGGCCCTTGGCCGCCTTCAAAAGAGCTTTGATTTGCGTTTCCTCGTTTGAAATTCAAACGAGGGGGGAACTAGCACCCTCATTTTACAAACGTGGAGATAGACGCTGAGTAGGCCGGCGTCATACAGTAGTGGCTGCTGGTTCCCATTTATTGAGCACCTCCAATGTGCAGGCCCTGGGCTGAGCGCTTTGCACGCTCGCCAGTTTAATCATCACCGCCCCTCTATGGGGCTGACGCTACGGTAAAGCCTATTTTACAGATGAGGTGCTGAAGTCGCTTGCGCAGGTCACAGGGCTCGTTAGGGGAGCCCGCGCTCGGCCTCGGGGACTGAACCCGCGCAGCCCGTCCCCGCCGCGCTCACCTCCTCCAGGAGCAGCCCGGCCGCGCGCAGGTTCCTCTGGAACTTATCGCGCCAGCTCCGCTGCAGGAGTCGCTGCCACCACGCCCGCCGCGGGGGTCGCAGCTTCTCCTCCCTCACGAGCAGGAAGTCTGTCCCATCGCCGGGGCAGGACGGCAGTTAGGAACGGTCTGCCCCACCCTACCCCACTTCCACCCTGGGTGGGGAGTTGGGGGCTGGGTTTATCAGTCCCACTAAAGCCCAAATTAAAGGAAATAGTTCGTGGGACTTCCCTAGCGGTCAGTGGTTAAGACTCCGCGCTCCCAATGCAGGGGACGCGGGTTCGATACCGCATGTCGCAACTAAAGATCCCGCAGGAGGCAACGAAGGTCCGCGTGTCAGAACTAAGACCCGGCACAGCCAAATAAATACATTAAAAAAAAAAAAAAAAGGAAACAGTTCGCGCCACAGCAAGAGCGACTGGGCTTAGCTCAAAGGAGGAACTGCCCATTGCAAGAAAGGGACCAGAGATGCCACGGGATTCCTCGCGGAGGTAAGACCTCTCTTTCCTCCCTGTAAGAGAGGGACTGTGGGTTGGCTACTCTGGCTGCCTGAGTGAAGCGGTGAAGTGGGGCTAAGAGTCCTGTCTGGCCCCAGTCTCACCGATTTCGGTTTTCCAGTCGCGGAAAAAGTTGCCTCCGGAGTCTGGGACACAAATGCTGCCGCGGGACGCGCAGAGACGGTCGTCCTCCGGTCCTTGTCCTCGGCGCCATCGCCGTCCTGGGCTCAACAGGACCGGAGTGCGGGTGAGAGGACCCCGGCGCAGGTGCAGGTGCCAGGAACTTCTCCACCAGCCCAGCTGGGCCGCCCCCGCTTCCGCGCACCCGCCCGCCCACCTCTGGCTAAATATAAAGCGCAACAATGGAGGCGCTGTCGGCGCGATCTGCGACCCTGCTCCCTCTTCTCCACTCGCTCTCAGCCCCAGAAACACCACCACTACCATTAGTAACAACAGCGACAAAGACAGTAGCCAACCTTTGCTGGGCCCGTAATTCAGTGCCTGGCCCAGTGCTAAATATTTTACACGCATTTACTTGTTACAACTCAGAAGAAGTGAGTGGGTGCTCTTGTTATCTCCATTTTACAGATGACACAAAGGAATTACAGTGAACAATCCAAAGTCACAGTTCTTCACCTTCCTTCTGGACCATGGTCCCAAGCCTCAGTCGGTCCCCTTTGCTCCCAGGAAACACCCCTTCTTTCTAGAATAGAATTGAACACCAACTCTCCCCACTTCACCTCGCCCCTACTGGCCCAGCCTCTAGGTCTGAGGTCACAGGGAGGGAGGGGCCCCCACCCCCTTACTCCCAGCTTGGGCCTCTGGGGATTTGCCTCCACACAGCTCTGACTTGTCTTGGGCCCTGAGCCCCATGCCACCCTCTGGGCACTGCTCCCCCAAGTGTGTTTCATGGCACGGGGTGGAGGCCGGGGGTGGTGTCATGGCTGGCACCAGGCTGCCCTGGGAGTAAGGAGATCCAGGGCAGCACCAGGGAGTCCCACCCCCATTCTGGACTCACCCAAGGCTCTGGAGGCCTGCCCAGCAGCCTTTGCAGATCTGGCTTCCTGTATCCCCTTCCTCATCCTGGGAGCAGGCAACTTGCCTGGGGTTCTCCTTGTTGTCCACAAGGCCAGGCTTGGCTGGTGGCTGGCAGCAGGCAGGAGCTTCACTTACCAGCTCACTGTGGCCTGGGAAGGATGGGGGAAGGAGAGAAAGAGGAGAGGGAGGAGGGAGCGAGGCACCAGTACCGTATTTCCCCTCCTACAGGCAGCCCCAGGCTTCTGCTTGGAAAAGCAAGACCAGGTGGGCTCATGTGAGGGGCTGGACCCAGAAGACACCATTGGGGGATGAGGGGAAGGGACAGTCCAGGGGAGAGGGGTACGGAAGGCTAAGAGCATCAGGGCTGCTCCATGGCTCTGCAGCCTTGGAGAAACGCCTGACCCTCTCTGGCCTCAGCCTCCCTATCTTAGTCCATTGGACTGCTATAACAAAAACCCACAAACCGGGTAGCTTACGAACAACAGAAATTTATTTCGCATGGCTCTGGAGGCTGGGAGTCCAAGATCAAGTCATCATCACTGTCCAGTTCTGGAGAGGGCCCTCTTCCTTGTTCACAGCCAGCACTTTTCCTCTGTGTCCTCGGATGGTGGAAGGGGCTAGGGAGCTCTGTGGGGTCTCTCTTATTAGAGCACTAACCCCATTCATGAGGCTCTGTCCTCATGACCGAATCCGCTCCCAAAGGCCCCTAACACCATCACGCTGTGGACTAGGATTTCAGTGTACCCATCTTGCGGGGACACAACCATTCGGTCCATAGCACTCCCCCTCTGTAGGAAAGGGGCTTGGGGAGGGAAGAAGAGGGGTCTGGGATGTCCTGACAAACAGCACCAGGGCTGGGCTGCAGCACATACACACCCCCACCCCTGGAGAAGCTAGTCCCTCCTCCTCCCACCAGCTTCCCTCTAAGGCCCTGAAGTCTGTGGGCTCCAGGGGCCGGGGGAGCAAACATGGCTACCCTCTTCCCAAGGATCCCCTCCAAGTCAGGGCTCACCCTTGAACCATCCTGGGGGCACAGTCACCACCCCTTCCCTCCAGGTAGTCTCAGGGCCCACAAAGGGAGCAGCAGGGTATTTGCCTTTGAGCTGTTCTAAGGCTTAACCTAACGGTGGAATTTCTGGCACCAAAATGGGGAGAAGGCAACTCCCCGACTTCCGGTGGCCTCCGGACACGCCACAGAATGGCCTCTGTCTCCAAGGCCCTGAGAGAGGAACTTTATCTGGAGTCTGGACCCTCTCCTGTGCAGGACCTACCACGTGACTGGTGGTGTCCAGTGGAAAACTATTGAAAAATTATTAAGGATTTCAAGATGGCAACAGCAGAGCATTAAACCAGGTGTGGGCCCCCCAGTGCAGAGCCCTGTGGACTACTCAGGTGCCAGGCCCACAAAGCCGGCCTGAGTCCGTGTGTGTGTGCACACACATTCTCTTCTCATTTGCTTTCCACGACCCTGCCCAGAGTCCACTCTGCGGGGACAGCCACCAGCTATTAGGAGAATTATGGCTCTGCAGCTCCCTCCTCCCTCGTGCTTCCAGTTCTCTGCACTTCGGTGGAGGCCTCTAAGGGGGTAGCCTACGAAATACTAAAGTGGCACTGGGCCTGGGCTCTGAGGGGCTGGGAAAGCAGTGCTGGGATGGCAGGTGGCCGGCTCCAAGTCTTAGCACCGTTGTGGTCCTCACTTTGTTCTTACTCAGGGAGAAGGGAATTGTTTACCTCTTGGTTTGGGGTGAAAGTGGGTGAGGGGTCGATTCTCTGACTGGAGCAGTGCTAACCAGTGCCAACCAGTGCCCTGCTCTGCTGTGGGGAGGATCTAGGTTATTTCTCCAGAGCAACCTCTGGCTCTTGGCTGAGCTGGTGCCCAAGAAGGATGCTGAAGCTTTAAGGCCTGAGATAACTGGCTGGGATGTGGGGTAGCTGGCGCCCACAACACACACGGGTATCCATAGCTGGAAGGTCACATTCCAGCCCAGAGGCCACCTTTGCTGGGTCCTGCCTTGCTCTGCCTGGTGGGTAAGGTCTACTGGAGCTAAGACCAGAGGGAAATGGGCCAAAGCAGAGCTGAAGGCAGCAGTGGGACACTCTGTGGCCCGGGAGCAGGATTCAGCCAGTGGGCTGTGCAGGCTGTGAGGCCTGGGTCCTGCCCAGCAACATTCCTCCTCTGGGACATGGGCTAAGCTCAGGTCTCAGCTCTGACCCTGAGTTGGGGGTAAGAAGGTGCTAAAATCAATGCTTTAGACCCTGGAAAGGTTGACAAACTTACAGGCAGTGCACAGGGTGGCCAGACTGACAAGCAGTGCCATGCAGGCCATCAGTAAGCGTAGGAGCGTAAGCCAGGGAGAGCATGCAGGAGCCTCCTGTGTGTGCCAGGAGGGAGAAGCGGGGCAGCGTTTTAGGGCAAGTACTGGTGTGTGTGCGCACACGATCATGCGTGTGAGTGTGGAGTGTTCAGAGCTGCTTTCTCGAGAGGGGGCTCTGAGGGTCAGCTGGCTGACCTGGGCATCCAGGGCCCTTCCAGCTGGGTCAGACTCAGGCCGGCTCTCTGCCCGGGGGTCCATCTATGGGGCTGGAGAGGGTGTCACCGGGGAGGGAAAGAAAGTATAAAGGTCGGCTTTGTAGGCACCTGCCCGCAGGTGCCTGCAACTCTAGCCCACATTCACTAGTGTCTGGCTGATGGGGCAAGGTCACTCACCTTCCTGCTCCTGTCCTTGCTGGCCTCCTGCCAGCTCACGCCCTGACCCCCCACCTGGCCCAGTCCCTGCCTAGTGATACTTTCTGGTTCCCCCAGGCTGGCAGGGCCCCTGTCCTAAGCATAGCTTGACAGCTTCATGGTCAAAAAAAGGAATTCCAGAGTGAGGTGCTTGCCTCCTGGACACACAGGTGGACTACATTTCCCAACTTCCCCCGCTGCTCTGTGTGACCATGTGACTAGGTGCTGGCCAATGGAATGTGGGCAGAAATGAGGCACACTGTCCTAGGCCAGGTCCATAGAAACCTGCTGGGGGACCTTCCACCTGCACTCATCCCGTCTGCTGACTGGATGTTGATGCCCCGGGACAAGCTGGGAAGAAACTCATTGAAGATGTCAGAGCCTGGGTCTCTGAATCAGTGTATAGAGCAGAGCCTCCACACCCACCTTCACCTCCACCTGACGTGAGACATAGAAAGAAAAAAACTTCTATTAAGTTAAGCCACTGAGAGTTCAGGGTTTACCTGGTACAGCAGATGGTATTACCTCAACTAATACGTACAGGCTCTGACTGAAGTCACTTGAGGTCCAGGGCCCAGCTGAGGCACCCCGCCTCCCCAGTCACACTCCATGGTTGCTGCAGAAGGGGGAAGGGCAGGGGGAGGCTGGGGAGATGCTTGAGACCTCAGGCCTTGCACATACAGTTCCTCAGTTTCCAGAAACCCAGACTCCTAGGGCGGAGGGAGGAGGCCAGAGGACAGCCAGATGCCCTCAGATGGCTGCCCTACAGAGCCTTGTGCCCCATTTCACTGCCAAGAATTCCACAAGGAAAGTGCTCTGGGGCCGGGAGCCTTCTCAGGCCACCATTCTCCCTGACTAGGACCCTCCGGCCAGTCCTCGGGATGAGATCAATATTCCTGTCCAAGCCTTGGGCCCTGGGTCCTGCTCTGGGTCACCTGAGGGTGGGGAGTGCCCACTCATCATGCCACCACCCCTCAGCTGGGGGGGTCCTCTGGCGGGTTGGGGAGCAGGCCAGCTGCCACCTGGTCCTGGTGCCACAACTGCTCTGCCAGGCCATTGAGCACATGGGCAATGTCGGCCAGCCCAGCCCGCCCATCCAGCGTGCGTCCATCTGCCAGCCGTCGCCCTGGCACACTCTTCACCCGCAGGAGGGGCAGCTCCCAGGCCTGCCGGAAGGCTGTGAGGTCACGCTCAGGCACGTCTGTGTGCATATACTGGTCAAATCTGGAGGAGGGTCAAGGAGCCTGTCTGGGCACCTCTGCTAACCATTCCATCAAACCCAGCCTTCTCCCTCCTCCCTTTGCCCCCCACACCCAGGGTCTGGGGGAGGCCCTGTTGCAGCCGTTAAGATAAAGCCCGTGGGGCTGGACCCCATAGCTGGGCAGAGGCAGGCTGCCCGACACCCTTGCTCCGTGCCTTGCCAAGTGTGGCCTCTGACAGTCCTGGGGGGCACCCAAAGGATACTTGGAGCCGATGACCATCCTGACCACACCAGGGGCCTCGCCTGCTACTCGGGCCAGCTGTCCAGGGAGGTCTTCAAAGGAGGCACGGTCAGTGAAGGAGAAGAGAAAGAGGAAAGCATCTGTGTTCTCCTGGCAAGCCTGGGGATAGAGAGGCTGATTAGAGGCTGATGCGAGGCTTGTAACCAGAACCTATCGGCTGCAGGGCCCTGAGAAGTCTCAGCACCATCCCTCCTTTCACAGACTGGGAAACTGAGGCCCAGAGCAGGGAGTGGCTGGTCCCAGGACAGAGCTCTCCCAGCCCGGGCAGCATCCTCAGTCCATTCATGCCCACTTCTGGCTCCTGCAGACCAGGCAGGCCAGGCTCAGATGGCTGTACTCAGAAGCCCACCTCAGGCAACCAGCCCCTCCTGGACCCACCCAGGCCCACCTTCCTGCTCACCGGCAGCATGTGATCAAACTTTTTGAGCGCAGACTCCCCGCAGTCCCAGAACTCAAAGCGGAACATGACAACACGGTCGCTGGCCTGCAGCTTGGCCGGCCAAAATACCACGGTGGTCTGGATGCCTGGGGAGGCCGGGGTCAGTCACTCAGCATGGGAGAGGCGGAGGTGGAGAGGAGTAGGGGGCCCAGAAGGAACAGGAAGAAGAGATATGTCCCTACCTTAATGGGTCCTCAGTCTGATGGGGAAGGCATAGTCCCTGACGTGGGAGAATTCTCAGTCCGATGGGGGAAACTGCCCTGCCCCAGAGGAGCCTCCAGTCTACCAGGGAGAGGCAGCCCTAGCCCTAGCCATGACAAAGTAGTTTCCCTCTTGTGCACTGGGGAAGCCAAAGGTTCCGGAATACTCTCAGATATTGCAACATGATGGTCAATCAGCATCCAGTGGAAGGAAACAAGAAAGGAAGATTGGTGTTTTCTGAGCACCTACCCTGTGCCAGCTTGATGCTAGGCATGTTACCACAACTATCGCTAGTACCAACCCCACCACAACCCCAAGGGGTTGGTACTATTATCCCTTTTGGACAAAGGAGCCAATGTAGGCTCAGAGAGGTGAAGTGACTTTCCAAGGTTGCAGAGTAAATGGTAAGGCTGGTTACAAATCCCAGCTTATGTGGTCCAGGGCGAGTCTTCTCTCCACCCCAGGGAAGGCCTCCTCGGAGGGACTCACCAGTGGTCTCGTGGTGCACCACGGGCACCTCCAGGCCAGCCAGCTTGGCCACCAGCGCTGTCTTGCCCACACCACTCTTCCCAGACACAAAGATCTTGTAGCGGGCGGTGTCAATGGCCACAGGCGGGGGCAGCACTGGTCGCTCGAGCAGCCCTGGGGCAAGGAGGGATCCAGGTGGGGTCAGGGAGTCACCGTGCACTTGCCCCATCATACCTTGGCTGTACAACCTCATCTCTTAGGGCTTTTTCAGTGCCAACCAACCATTCCCTATACAGCACTCATGACAGAGGCCTGGGATACAAGCAGCATCCCCGGAGGAGAAGCTCTGCTGGGGACACCTGTGCTCTGTGAACTGGGCCGGTGCCTACTCCAAATAACACCATTTTTCAAAAAAAGTTTGATGCGTGAGATGATTTTTATTATTTTATTTTATTTTTTGCTGCACCACACGGCTTGCGGGATCTTAGTTCCCCGACCAGGGATCGAACCCAGGACCCAGCAGTGAAAGCACTGAGTCCTAACCACTGGACTACCAGGGAATTCCCTGAGATGGTTTTTATTAATACTATCACATATCCTAGATTTCCCACAGGTAAAAGAAAGGTTTTTCCTAATTCTCTCCTCAGTGGAGAAATATCAGCAAAAGTATTCTTAATTAATATAAACTCCTTAGAATCAATACAGTGAGATATTTATGAATGTTTATTTATTCTTTTTTTTTGATCCCACCGTGCAGCGTGTGGGATCTTAGTTCCCTGACCAGAGACTGAACCCAGGCCCACAGAAGTGAAAGTGCCGAGTTCTAACCACTGGACCGCCCTGAATGTTTTAATTTAAAACTTGCAAAAAATAGTCTAAACTATGATCCATCTATAGGTGTAGGACCTGAAAGTCCTAAATTGTGGGTTGCCTGTCACTCTCTGGTCTTAAGCCTTCTGGTGTTTTGTCTCTCCTGGCCAGAGCTGGACTCCTGCAGCCGATGCCAGGCCCCTCTGCTGGCCTGTCAGCTGACCTTGCCTGGGTGAGTTAGCTTCATCCTGGGGAACATGAGTGTCTTATCCTGGAGACAGCAGGATATGGAAGAGGCTTGTCTCTACTCACTAGGGGATCTTGGACAACTCTGCAACGTGCTGTTGAGAAGGTTAAATTGGAGTCCATTGTATAAAGTGCCCAGCAGAGGGCCTGCCACCAGGTGAGGCCTCAATCAACAGCCTCTCTGGTGACAGTGGTTCCTGGCAGGGTTTTGGCTGTTTCCATGGCTCTGATGACAGAATTAACGCTAAGGAGGTTTGGGGGTGGGGACCCCAGGATAGGGCTTCTGGGGTCCCCAAGGTTGAGGAGTGCAGTGGAGAAGGCCCTCAACTGCCCTGCTTCTCTGCTCCACGCCCCCACCACAGGGGACACTATTCTCCCCAGGGAGTGGCAGGTGACAGGCTGGGGGAGGGGGGCACTTACCAAACACCCGCCGGCGGTTCTTGCGCAGGATACAAGCCAGGTACTCCTTGCCCTCGGCGCTCTCGTGCCAGTCTGGGACAATCACTGAGCCTGGGGCGGGTAGTCTGGCCATGGCTGGGCAACCTGACGGGGAGGGGAGATGGTAGAATGCTGAGAGTAGGGGATGGGAGAGGGTAACTGTTCTAAGCTGTACCTGTGAGGGCTCTTAACCTGCCCTCGGACTCTCCCCTGGAGCCCCAGCTCCCTCCTTGGAGGATGGAGCAACTATGGAGCCCCAACCTTCTCATTATTACGACTAACATTTTTGGAATCCAAGCTCCCTTTCAACATCCTGAGGGGTTACACACCCCCGTCCCCCTCTTATCACCCAGAAGGTGCAATTCCATAGTCCTTTCTCCTCCGTATTGCTCCCTGGGGGACAGCCATCCCATTATTGCCCCAGAGGGCATTTACACAGTCCCTAGCTCCCTTGTCACCTCCGGGGGCGGGGTGGGGGGGAGTCACACAGACCTGCTTCTCCTCTGCCTCCTGGATCTTGACTCCCAGGACCACCCAGCCCTCACCATCAGCAATCCCCGCGGGCGAATGGGCCCGAGTGGAGACCGGCCCTTTAAAAGCCCGCCCAGCGTTCCCGCCGCTCAGCCCGCCGGGGCCAGCTTCCGCCCTGCTTGCGTCCGGCTTCGGCTCAAGCCAGCCCAGGCGCCGGTGCTTGAGGCGCATGTGCAGAGGCTGTTGTCATGGAGACGCGGGGGGCGGGGTTGGGCTGCCGGGTTCCACGTAGGTCCTATGTGTGCAGCCACCCCGGCTCAGAGACACCCTGGACAGGGACTTGCCCTCTGGGCCATGGATCCTCTTCACATTGCTCAGTCCCAGCCCCAGTCTTTCCTCCAAAACTTGATCAAATCCCCCTTCTCCAGGAGCCTTCCCTGCCTCTTTGCTCCTCAGTTTCCTCTTCCATAAAGTGGAGGTAAAATACTGTTACCTCCTAGGGTTCTTTACAACACTGCCTGGTCCATAGCAGTGCTCAATAAGTTTACTTATTATTGTTTTGCTTATTCCTGCTCGGCAGGAACTTGATATGAATTAAACACCGCTGGCTTCACAGATGGGGAAAAAGCTGCTGAGAGATGTCAATGGACTTGCTCAAGGTCTTAAAAATGAGTCAGAGGCTCTCCAGTCACTCATTGATTGATTGATTGATTGATGTCACTCATTCAACAAATAATAACTGAGCGCCTACTGTATGCCTGGCCTGTTCCAGCTGCTGGGAATACAATGGCAACAGGAAGTCCCTGCCCTCCTGGAGCTGACATTTCAGCACTGAGGCCATGAGCCCTTCTCCACTGTTCCAACACTGGGCATCAGGCCTGTTACCCAGAAGATGGGTGCTCAGTAAATGCCCATTAGTTGGACAGGACGCAAAGTGGGTCATTACTGACAGGTTGTCTATTACACTGTTTTTTTTTTTTTTTTTTGGCTGCGTTGGGTCTTCGTTGCTGCATGCAGGGTTTCTCTAGTTGCGGCGAGCAAGAGCTACTCTTTGTTGCAGTGCGCAGGCTTCTCATTGCGGTGGCTTCTCTTGTTGCGAAGCACAGGCTCTAGGCACACGTGCTCAGTAGTTGTGGCTCGTGGGCTCTAGAGCACAGGCTCCGTAGTTGTGGCGCACGGTCTCAGTTGCTCTGCGGCATGTGGGATCTTCCCGGACCAGGGCTCGAACCCATGTCCCCTGCATTGGCAGGCGGATTCTTAACCACTCTGCCACCAGGGAAGTCCTCTATAAGTTAACTTTTATTGAAGGCCAACTAAGTGCCAGAGAGTGGGGGCTTTACAGAGGTTAGCTTGTTTACTTCTATAAACAAACTTGTGGAGTAAATATTCTTCTTCTTCTTTTCTTTTACAGATGAGGAAACTCAGAGACAACGGGATTGTCTGAAGTCACGCCATACAGGTGGTCAGTGGGAAAACTAGGCTCAGAACCTAGGGGTCCTGGACTCTGAAGGATGTCTTTGTTCTGCCAGATTGGGTCTTGTGTTTTTAAAACTTTGACCCCAGCCACTAGGCAGGCCATTCCTAGTAAAGCTGAAAGCAGCCAGAGGGCCATGAACCCACAAATCATTGAGGTCCATTATGAGGCCCCAAGGGGGTAGAGGGGACAGGGCACTTGCCCACAACTTGCTTGCACTGCAGCTAGGCGGAAATACAACAAATTAATAACCATTCCTACAGGATTCTGCAGCTTGAAACCATTGCCTGTACTCCCAGGTCACTCAGTTCCCCTTCCTGCAGTTCCTAGCGCATCTGCCAGAGTCGGGGTTAATCACAGCTGTGTGGAGTTCACACTGTGGACCCCGAGTACCTCAGTCACAGGCCTCAGATCTGATTTATCTCTGGGTTTCCAGACTTCATATCCAGCCCTGCCCGGGCTTGGCTTGTGGAGGGCTCAGGGAGAGTGTGAGGAAAGGGGGCAACTCGACAGAGTGAGCTTACTAGTTAACCTGGAGGCCAGATAAAATGTGAAGTCCTCTTGGGCACAGAGAGGGAGGCTGGCGGTCAGAGGAGATAGTGGCCGGAGGGTTGGGGGGATCAGTCTTCACTGCCCTCAGGAGCTCATGGAGAAGACACTCCAGTGAGCGTCAGGAGCCTGTTCAAAACATGGATTCTCGGGCCCCGACCCCCAGGGATTCTGCTTCAGGGGGTCGGATGGGTCTGTGAGCCTGAACACTTAACAAAAGCACTGGGCAGTTCAGAAGCTGGGCTCTGCATCAGTCGGCTTGGGCACCACAGACGGGGTGGTGTAAACAACAGAAAGTGCCTTCTCACAGTTCTGGCAGCTGGAAGTCCAAAATCAAGGTGCCAGCAGGGTTGGTTTCTGGTGAAGACTTTCTTCCTGGTTTGCAGGCAGCTGCGGCCTCACAAGGCCTTTTCTCTGCTCACACACACCCTTGGTGTCTCCTCCTCTTTTCATAAGGACACCAGTAATATTGGGTTAAGGCCCCACACTTATGACCTCATTTAACCTTAATTACCTCCTTAAAGGCCCCACCTCCAAATAAGTCGCATTGGGGGTTAAGGCTTTAACACGCGGTGGGGGTGACGCAATTCAGTCTGAAACAAGGCCCGAAGACCTCCCTGAGCATGGTCACCACTGCTCGGGACAGGAAGCCAGTCGGGGGTTGCAGCCTGGGAGTGGGGTGGTTGGAATTGTGTTTCAGAAGGATGCTGTGAACATGGCCTAGTGAGTTCCTCTCTCCTGTGCCTCTTTGACCACTAAATTGTGTGTCCCCTTAAGGATCTCCTCTTTGGGTCTCAAGTGAAACGGGTGGGCCATCCATCTAAAGGCCCTTCTAGTGTAGAACCTTCGGATTAATCCACTCGTTTTTTCATGGTTTGGTCTTCTCCCCAGATGCAGCACCTCCTGGACAAGGCTCCACAAGGCCTTGAGAGGAAGATCTGTCAAGGCAGGGACGCAGGTGGCCCAGGAGGGCAGACACACACAGAAACCTGAGGACCTGGAGGGCAGGGGTGGGGGTGGGTGGGACGCCCAGGGAGTGTAAGTGGAGAAGGGACACCATCGGCTTCATGTTTCTGTCTCTTGCTCGGATGCTACAGCTGCTTCCTTCAGGGCTTCCCTGCTTGCCCTCGGGGACGCCACACAGGCACCAGAGTGATCTTTTTGCAACATAAATCCACTACTATCACACCCATGATTACAGTCTTCCAGTAGTTTTCACTGCGCTCAGAATAAAATCCAGACTCCATGCCTTCCAGGCCTTCCGTGACTGGCCCCTGACCACCTCTCGCTTTCATTTCAACTGCCACCCTCTTCCCCTGGCCTACCGCACTCCAGCGACTCTGGCCTTTTCCTGTTCCCACTTAGGGCCTCTGCGTTGCACCCCACCCCGGGAGCCCCCTGCACCACCCCAGTGCCTCACATGGATGACTGCTCCCTGGCTCAGGTCTCCTGCACAGAAGCCTTCCTCCTCTACACTCAAGGATATGCCCGTGCACCCCTGGCTCACTTTCACATTGTCCTTTCTTGATCCTGAAATTTTAAAACGTACTGTCTGTCTCCCTCACCTAGGACATAAGTTAGGATAGGGGCCTTGTCTTTTTGTTCTGTTATATCCCTGTATTAATTTCCTAGAGCTGCAGTAACAAAGTGCCACAGACAGGGTGGCTTAAACAACAGAAATGTATTTTCTCAGTTCTGGAGGTTAAATATCTGTGATCAAGGTGCTGGCAGGGTCAGCTCCTTGGCGCGGTGGTCCCCAACCATTCTGGCACCAGGGGCCAGTTTCGTGGAAGACAATTTTTCCACGGACGGTGGGAGGAGGGGATGGTTTCGGGATTATTCGAGCGCATTACGTTTACTGTGCACTTTATTTCTATTATTATTATGTTGTAATATATAATGAAATAATTATCCAACTCACCATAATGCTGACAGGAGGTGGAGCTCAGGCAGAAATGCGAGCGATGGGGAGCGGCTGTAAATACAGATGAAGCTTCACTCACTCACCCGCCACTCACCTCCTGCTGTGTGGCCCGGTTCCTAACAGGCCATGGACCGGTACCAGTCTGTGGCCTGGGGGTTGGGGACCCCTGCCTTGGAGGGCTGAGAGGGAAGGATCCATTCCAGGCCTCTCTGTCTTGTCGGTAACCATCTTCTCCCAGTGTCTTCACACCGCCTTCCCTCCGTGTTAAGTCCCTGTCCAATTTCCTGTTCTTATAATGACACCAGTCCTACTGGTTTAGGGCCCACCCTTAATGATCTCATTTTACTTTAATCACCTCCGTAAAGACCTTATCTCCAGGACTTCCCTGGCAGCCCAGTCGTTAAGACTCTGCCCTTTTACTGCAGGGGGTGTGGGTTTGATCCCTGGTTGGGGGACTAAGATCCTGCATGCCGTGTGGCCAAACAAACAAACAAACAAAAACTTATTTCTAAATATCACATTCTGAGGTACTGGCGGTTAGAACTTCAACATATGAACTTTTTCCAGGGTGCGGGAGACATAATTCTGCCCCTATTCTAAGTAATCCCTATTACTTAGAATATGTCTGAAATATAGTAAAAACTTAATAAAAATGTGTTGACTGATTGCCTGGCTATGGCTACAACATGAAGAATGGCTTGAACGACCCGTTAGGAAGCAGGGTAAACATTCCAGGCACGAGTGGATGAGGACATGTATTTGTCAAATATTTATGGGCACTCACTGGGAAGACAACGGTGAAAGAGATACAAGGCTTGCCCTTGTGTAGTCCACATTCTGGCAGAGACTGGTAGGCAGGGCAGCAGGGTAGAGAGGATTCTAGTCGGCAGATTGAAAATGTCCAGATTAAGTAAGTCAGAAAGAGAAAGACAAATACTGTATGCTAACACATATATATGGAATTTAAGGAAAAAAAATGTCATGAAGAACTTAGGGGTAAAACAGGAATAGAGACAGAGACCTACTGGGGGTGGGCTTGGGGATATGGGAAGGGGGGGCTGTGACGGGGCGGGGGAGAGGCATGGACGTGTATACACTGCCGGGCGTGGGGTGGATGGATGGTGGGGGGTGGCCGCGTGGCGCGGGGGGATCAGCTCAGTGCCTTGTGGCCGCCTGGAGGGGTGGGATGGGGAGGGTGGGAGGGAGGGAGACGCAGGAGGGAGGGGATGTGGGAACAGATGTATATGTATGACTGATTCACTTTGTTGTAAAGCAGAGACTAATAAAAAAAAAAAAAGAAAAAAAAAAAGAAAATGTCCAGAACACCTTTAAATACAGGATTCGGGGCTGGAGCTGCCAAATCATCCCCAGGGAGTTCTTTTTAGGCTGGGATGTGACAGGTTTGTGCTTGGTGGCAAGGCTGGTGTCCTCGACCTGGACAGCCTCGGGTCAATCCCCTGCTTAAAACCCTCTAACAGCCTCCCACTGCACCTGCTGTCCACACCCCTCCCTCACCACGGCCTACAAGGCCCACCTGTGCACTCTGCCCCTACTCGACACTCCAGCCACACTGGCCTTGCTTCTCCTCCTTGAACTTGTCAAGTTCACACCAACCCCAGGGCCTTTCTTCCTGTTGTTCTCTCTGCATGGAATGCTCTTCCCCCCATCTTCGCATGGCTGCTGTTTCTTACATTCACGTCTCAGCTGAAACGTCACCTCAGAAGGGACACTCTGATGAGCCCGACCCCATCACATTCCGTCACATCCCATTTTTATTTTCTTCATAGTATTCATCTGGAATAATCTTTTTTTTTTTCGCAGTACGCAGGCCTCTCACTGTTGTGGCCTCTCCCCCTGCGGAGCACAGGCTCCGGACGCGCAGGCTCAGCGGCCATGGCTCACGGGCCCAGCCTCTCCGCGGCATGCGGGATCCTCCCGGACCGGGGCACGAACCCGCATCCCCTGCATCGGCAGGCGGACTCCCAACCACTGCGCCACCAGGGAAGCCCTGGAATCATCTTGCTTAGTTGTTTACACATTTGTCTGTCCCTTCTCCTGACCCTCCACTGACATGGAAGTTCCACGGGGCAGGGGCAGGGCCTGGAAGTGCCCCCTTACAGTGGGTACTATATATCTGCTTAATGCAGGAATCCACGCTGGCCAGACACCTCCCTCTCCACCTCCAGATCCAGCTGGCCACCAGAGGCTGATTTTTCTCCCATTTCTCATCTCTCGTCGTTGCCACTGTCTGGGTCCGGGCGCCCATTCCTGGGCTCCGCCTCTCGTCCCCCATCTCCAATTCACTCTCCAGTTCTGTCCACTCATCACACTGACCTCGAAGCTCTGGAGGGGCCAGTCACAGCCGGGTCTCTGTGCCTTCGCACAGGCTGCTCCCTCTACTGGAAGACCCTTTTCTTTCCTTCCTCCAGCACTTGCCAGAATCCCTCTCATCCTTGGTTCTTGTGGATCCCAAGCACTTCATCTGACTCCTCTCCTTCTATTTGGAGCAAGTACAAGTTTTTACCTTCACTGATTCAGACATTTAAGAAATACAGCTTTGTTTCCTCGGACTCAATTTAATCTGTCTCTGCTATGCAGACATTTTAATCCAGCAATTTCCTGGCAAACTTAAGTTCAGTGATTCCTCATACAGCTTAAACACTCAGTCTTCACAAGGCTGTTCCTTTTCATCCCCCCCTCCTCTGGCCCCGGGGCTCGTGTTCAGTGGGGTGGCGGGGAGGCACTTATCCAAGTGCCAGGGAAGCATGGTGGAGTGCGGGTGGGGTACACAGCCCTCAGATGTCATCCCTCCTGGGCCTTTGTGGGCCTCCTGCTCCAGAGAGAGCTCTCCTCTGTACCTTTGCCATGGCCTCATCCATGCTGGCCTCTGTCACAGATGTTCTCTCCTCCCACTGTAGATCCTGGTCATGAGCTTCTGTCCCTGCTACATCGGAGGGGATGACCTCTGGTCACTCTGCATTGTCCTCAGCCCTGAATGCCGGCTCCTCTGGACATGCCAGACTCCCCACAGCTTCTCTCACCCTTCCTGGAGCACAGGGAGTCTGTCTTCCCAGTCTGAGGCCTGTAGCCCTGCATATTCTGCATTACTGCCTGCCAGAGGCCAGGCCTGGGCCCCCCACGACCTGGGATCTCCCAGAAAGGCTCGGTCCTCATCTGCCCTCTGCCTCAGTTTAGCAGGATGAGGCCAGGACAAGAACAATTTCCTAGTTCTCTGGCTTCTCAACCGTCCTGCCCCCTGCTGGCTGTGTTGGTTGTTCTACTGACTTCACCTTCTCATCTTTTGGTATGACATAACTGGACTGTCTTTTGGCCTCAGAAGCTCAGGATTTGTAGCCTTTGTTCAGCCAAGGTGACACTCCCTGGTGTGTGATGAGGTTGTGAACTCCTCCAGGGGCAAGCCTCTTTTTGATTTATCTGTGCCCAGTGCCTCAGGGGTCAGTCCACGTTCAGGGAACGTGTGCTGAGAATGAGTGATCCCCAGGGCAGTCCTGGGCCCTCCCAGCCTTGCCAAGGAGTGAGCAGAAGCCCAGGTCCCAGGGCCCCAGAGCAGGAGCTTCCTTCTTCCTCCCAGGCTTCTGTCTGACAAGGCCTGGCCCTCATCCCTCCTTCTCTTCCCTGCAGTAGGTGGGCAGACAGGCTCCCTGGTAGGGGCACGGCACACTCCACCAGGCCTCTTAGGCATTTAAAACTTCAGCCCAGCTTTGTGCATACTGACAGGGCCCGGGCCCAGAGCCCAACCCCATGGGCAAAACACTGGCTTTCCCACAGCTGGGGGCTAGAGCAGAGAGGGCAGGCCGGCCAGCTTCGGGATGGTGCTCAGAAGCGTGGAAGAGGCCAGAGAAGGGGTCCTCCCCAGGCTTTACCAACAGAGGTGGAGGAGAAATGGGCCATTTTCTCTTCTAGCCATTTAGTTTCCTTCTCAAGACACTTTCCTTGACAAGACTGTCAAGGAGGACTTGAAGCCTTTCACAGGGTGCCCCCAGGTGGTCTTTTGAGGAACCACACCCATGCCATAGACTAGCAATTATTGCTGGTTCCAGCTGAACTGTAACCTGTGAAGCCAGCAGCATCATAACCGTTTTAGCTGAGGCTCAGAGAAGTGGGATGACTTGCCCCAGCTCAATGAGACAGGAAGTTTTTGAACCGAGGTCTTTCCTGGTCCAAAGTCTGTGCCTATGTCCCTGTCCTGCGGACTCTCTGGGAAGTTCTAAGTCCACAGAACCACATCTCAAGAATTGAAAGGGCATACAGAGGCCCCTTGGTCTCATTCTTGATCTGATGCATAAGTCATCTCTGTCATCTCCTCCTATACAATTTACCAGTCTCTGCTTGAATACTTCTATCAATAGTGAAACCATTACCTCATAAAGAATCCACAAGAATGCTGGACTGCTTTTGTCAATGGTATATTGTAGGGAGAAGGGGATAGTTACGGCCATTGAGAGCAGAAGGCAGACTTTAGCTGGAGATACTCCCCTCTTCCTGGAAGAGGTAAGAAGGGCAAACCCCAGTCACCTGTGGTGACACTACAAGCAGAACAGCCTGCAGGATTTCAAGGTGATGCCTCCTGTACTACCTGGACCTGAGGATACTCACAGCCTGGTCTTTCCCAGGTTCCCCAGATGCGGGGGATGTGAGGCGAAGTCTGGGGCTGAGGAGCCAGCTCAGGGTAGTAATAGCACGTGCAAGGCCTTTGTCTCCTTGTTGGAGTCGGTGATTCCTGCACTGCTTCCCCACAGGGCCAGCTGGAGGAGAGCTGTAGAGATGCGGGAAGCGGACAGGACAGTGCGGCATTGCCCTTTCTCTGGCTAGGTGCTGTGATTCAGACCCAAATGTACACAGGCCTCTGGCCCTTTAGTACCCAGGGAAGTGGCCAGGGAGTACTGTGCTGGGACTGCATGGGAAGGCAGTGGCTGCCAACTCCTGCAAGGCCTGGGGTTGAGTCGTGGCTCTTCTCTGCGCTGTGATCTCCTTGACATTAAGGTTTCTCCTCAAGTTGGCAAGTTCCCTCCTCTCTGCTCCACACGTCCTCTGACGTGGGGTCAATCACACTGCTGTCTTCATACTCTGACCCTTCCAGAGCAGAAGCCTGCTCCTCAGTAGTTAGGAGCATGGCCCCTGGCACAGACGGACTGAGTTAGGAAGCTGTCAGGGAGCCTTATGGGACTGACCCATCCTGCAGGCTGGGCCTGTGGGGTCTTCCCGGACCACCAATCACTGCTGGCACCCTACCCACCGAACATCACCTCCTCTACAACATCCCTTAGTCTGACTACCCAGGCAATGCTTGAATTCCTCCAGTGATGCTACCCTGGTTCCACTCATTTACGTAGAGCTCTGACGGTACAAAGTTCTTCCCAATGAGCCTTCTCTAGAGCTTCTACCTACCGGACCTTGTTTAGCACAACAGAGCCATAAGGAGCAAGCCCAACCCTTCTGCAAGGGCAACTGTGGAAGCATCCAAAACAATCCTTCTATCCCTACCACCACCAAATCAGTACCTGCCAGCACATGGGCCCTCTGTCCCTAGACCCTTCCTCACACCATGGTCTAGTTTGCTATATGCCTCAAAGTACAGTAAACAGAACAGAGAGAATCAGACCACATGTTGTTAGAAATGGAAAAGTTTCATCTTGCAGCTTGGGAAACACAACTGTGCAGACAGGATGAGACCTGCAGGCTTACAGCACCTGAGCCTGGGATAAGGTCAACATTCAGTATGCACTGAATGAAAAGAACATTAACGGTGCTTGGCACAAAGACCCAGGGGTATAAGAAACTGGCACATACTCAGCAAGTGGCTTCAGGGCTGTAGCCCCCCCACCCTCCTCCTAGGCTCCCACACGGGTGGGCAGACTCATGTCATCAGCCCCCAAATGATACTAAGTGTGCCTTTTCTTTTCTTTTTTTTTATTACCTACATGAAAACTGCTGTCCTTCTCTTCCTTTATCCTTTAAATGTAGGAGACACAGGAAATTGACCTAAATCTGATGGAATCTGACTTCTTTTGAATGTTTTTTTAAAAATATTAATTAATTAATATATCTATTGCACAAGAAACACCTGTGGTTACTACAGAATATACATAAGCAAAAAAATACTAAAATTAGCTATAATTCTACCACTTAGAAATAAGTCTGAAGTGGGTCTCTTGTAGACAGTATATGGATCTTGTTTTTGTATCCATTCAGCAAGCCTGTGTCTTTTGGTTGGAGCATTTAATCCATTCACGTTTAAGGTAATTATCGATATGTATGCTCCTATGACCATTTTCTTAATTGTTTTGGGTTTGTTTTTGTAGATCCTTTTCTTCTCTTGTGTTTTTCCCACTTAGAGCTCTAAGTTCCTTTAGCATTTGTTGTAGAGCTGGTTTGGTGGTGGTGAATTCTCTTAGCTTTTGCTTGTCTCTAAAGCTTTTGATTTCTCCATCGAATCTGAATGAGATCCTTGCCGGGTCATCTTGGTTGTGGGTTCTTCCCTTTCATCACTTTAAGTATATCATGCCACTCCCTTCTGGCTTGTAGAGTTTCTGCTGAGAAATCAGCTGTTAACCTTATGGGAGTTCCCTCGTATGTTATTTTTTGTTTTTCCCTTGCTGCTTTCAATAGTTTTTCTTTCTCTTTAATTTTTGTCAATTTGATTACTATGTGTCTCAGCGTGTTTTTCCTTGGGTTTATCCTGTATGGGACTCGCTGTGCTTCCTGGACTTGGGTGGCTATTTCCTTTCCCATGTTAGGGAAGTTTTCGACTATATAATCTCTTCAAATATTTTCTCTTCAAATATTTTCTCTGGTCCTTTCTCTCTTCTCCTTCTGGGACCCCTATAATGTGAACATCTTTGCATTTAATGTTGTCCCAGAGGTCTCTTAGGCTGTCTTCATTTCTTTTCATTCTTTTTTCTTTATTCTGTTCCGCAGCAGTGAATTCCACCATTCTGTCTTCCAGGTCACTTATCCGTTCTTCTGCCTCAGTTATTCTGCTATTGATTCCTTCCAGTGTAGTTTTCATTTCAGTTATTGTATTGTTCATCTCTGTTTGTTTGTTCTTTAATTCTTCTAGGTCTTTGTTAAACATTTCTTGCACCTTCTCGATCTTTGCCTCTGTTGTTTTTCCGAGGTCCTGGATCATCTTCACTACCATTATTCTGAATTCTTTTTCTGGAAGGTTGCCTATCTCCACTTCATTTAGTTGTTTTTCTGGGGTTTTATCTTGTTCCTTCATCTGGTACATAGCCCTCTGCCTTTTCATCTTCTCTGTGAATGTGGTTTTTGTTCCACAGGCTGCAGGATTGTAGTTCTTCTTGCTTCTGCTCTCTGCCCTCTGGTGGATGAGGCTATCTAAGAGGCTTGATGGGAGGGACTCCTAAGTGTGCCTTTGAATCCAGGCGAATCCTTCACGAGCTAGAGGCTGAATTCAACTGGCAAACCAAAGAATAAAGTCCAAAGGGAGACGAAACTACTGAGACCACTCTGACCTGACTGATGGCAGCAGCTGCTACGTACTGCTCTCGAGGCAAAAGCCTCAGAGGTTCTCATGGTGACATGTAAAAGACGACTCAGACAACTGTAGACATGCATAATCTTTAGTATGGCCATGCTCCTAACAATTTACACACATTGCCCAGCACTTTCATTCAAGATCACGTATTTTCAAGGCCTAATTATAAATAACAGCCACCATTTATTAAGCATTTATTATGTGCCAGGCACTGTGCTGGTGCTCTTCATATACAACTTTAATTAATCCTCATGATCCTATAAAATAGAAACTATATTTATAGATAGGAAACTTGTATCCAAGATTAAGTAGTAAATAGCAGAAGGTAGAATTAGCCACAGGCCTATAGGGCTCAGGCCTGTGTTCTGAACCCCCATTTGCTATGCTGTTTCAAGACCCGGAGGCCCTGTGTCCTCATCTTTGCTTAGGAGGTCAGTGACGGCGTAGATGTCATCCTGGTCCCTGGGCCTCTGCTCCAAGCTCATCACCTCTCTTGGGTCTCCAATGCAGGGTGGTACTGAGGCTCTGAAACACTGAGTCCTTCAAGCATGATGGAGAGAGCTGCTTTATTAAATGACGTCCTCAGGGATGGGCAACCTCCTAGAGGAGGAGTATCTTTCCAACTACCTTGCTTCCAACTTCAATCTCCAATTGCTTTTCATCACAGCTTGCTTGCTTTCTTTCATACTAATAAAACAGTTAAGACAATTCTATCCATTTTGTTTTATTTGTTAAACTGCTAAAAAGTCATTGGGGAAAACATAAACGAAAAATAAAATCGACAGAGATTTAAATATCAATGAAATCAAATCCACTTTTCATTCCTACACTGTAATGTGCCTAAAACGATCATCTCAGGGCAAGCCACCCAGGACCCCTGAGCCGTATGGGAAACATCACTCAGAGCACCAGCTTCCTCAGGGCACAACAGGTGGGCACTGACATGAACCCTGGTTGGTGGGAAGGGAGCACAGCGAGGAGAGAGAGTACAGTGGAGCCAATGCCTAAGGGTTGCTTTCATTTGACAATGAACATGGTGGAGGGAGCCACTTACTGGTGACCATGCAGAACATGCCTTCTGCAGTTCATGGGGAGGCTGCATGGGGTACAGGCTTTGAAGTTCGGCTTCCTTGCCCCTGGGTGTGTTCAGATCCTCCCCACTGACTTGTGTGCTGGTAAGAGACCACAGATAATGCAAAGCAGAGCACATCACCATACTACGATCACTACAAGGACAAGGACAGACAAACCAACCAGGAATGTCACTCTGAAGAAGCAAAGCAGAAGGAAATCCAGAAAAATAAAGTGAAAGGAAAAGGAAGCATCCCTTTGTTCTCCATCAGCTGGTGGCTTTCTGTCCTCCAAAGTCAAGACTTCAGTTGCTTTTCTTTCTTCTTCCTCTTCTTCTATTTTAAAGAGTTTGGACACAGTTCCTAGGATAGTTCTTGGTTTCAGCTCTTGATAGAAAACTCAAACATGAAAATGAAATCAATCTCTAGAGGGCCGGGAGGAGAGTAAGCCCAGTATTGCCTTACAACTAAAATTTAAGCTTGTTTTGATACCAAATGTGTGCTTCCAAATGTATGGTGGGTGCGGTGGGTGGGTGGTGGTTTGCGGAACCCACCACTGAAGTGTAGCAGCAGGGCAGAAATATGAGCAAAAATACAGAACCCTCTCTGCTGCACAGCCTGCAAAATGAGAAAACAGCAAGCTCTGTTCAAGAGGATGGGAAGAGACTAAAATTCTCACGACATCAGTGAGGTGGCCAGTGGAGTCAATGTGACATGGGGGCTCTCAAAGGCACACTTGCAGGAATGGAAGGGGGTTAAAGCTTCAAGTAGAAACAAAATGTATTTTAAATACTTAAATATGGATAAATATTTACTTTAGGTGCTCCTGAGGGTTTAAAAAAATATTTTGTCTCATTTTCCTCAGTGAATTTTAAGACAAAATTGGCATCATGTCAAAACCAGAGTTGTGGTTAAATCTGATCTGACTGAAGCATCCATGGCGCTGTGGAAAGGGTCACCTCAGCTGAGACGCCTGAAGTTCCACTGCATGGGGCGGCTTCACAAGGGCCCAAGGAGACAATCACCTTGACTATGTTGAGTCACTCTCCCAAGATGCACGGCCACAACGCCCAGGAGCCACCAGGACCAACACCACCAGGTGCGGAAGAGGCAGGTTTTCCTTAAAGAGCTGTAAACAGACAGTCTGGTTCCAAGTGGCGCAGGTAATCCTGGGATGCCATGGAGTTCCGAGGAGCCACGTTACTTTCTAAGAGAATCATCATCTCTGTTGCCTGCCTACTTGGGGAAAGTAGAAGGAATCAACAAGTTAACAGCTGGCTTAGGAAGGCCACAGGACAAAAGGAAAGATTACAAAGTTGAGATTCTGAACTTTCAGCCTTCCAAATACTTTATATTGAAGTAGGAACTGAGTTTGGAGGCACTGTCCATGCACAAACGCAATGTCATAAACAAGGTTCAGCAATAGCAATGATGCCAAAATTGCTGATCTTCTAGGCTAGCTTTCTCTTGTGAATAAGGACCCCCGCGTGATCAAACAGTCTTTGCCAAAGAAGGACTGGCAACAGGCCCAGAGCAGAGAGTCTGGAAAGCTAAGTGCTGAGCTCTGAGCAGTTGGACACCACAGTAAGTAGGCACATGGTAGTTTCCTCATCTAAGAGAGCACATAGAGCAGTTTCTGGAACACATACCCCTCCCCATGAGCTGGCCCTTTCCTGGGCTTGGCACCAGGGGCGCTTTCCCACCAAGACCACATTGTAGAGCTAATGGCTAGGGGAAAGGATTTAACATGACGTTAACAGGAGAAAACAGACTTATCAGACAGACTGCTAAGAGCTGGCTGAGAGCCAGGACCCAGGGCCAGCTGTAGCAGGCTTGCGCTTGGGAAATGCTAACAAGAAAAAGGGGAGTGTGGGGATGAGAAATGCAGTGTTTTGAAATTTAAACCCTAAAGGCAAAATAAAAATCCTCTTTCTATTGATAAGAAATCACCAAAATAATCCACATTTAAGTGGTGCCAATGTCTCCTATGTCCAGGCCATGGTTTAGACACTGGTAACTTGTAATCTCCTGTGCCAACCAAAAAAAATGCTCTGGTTGGTTATACCTTATCTCAGAAATGACATGAAAGTAAAAACCCAAGCCTTGTTTGGGTGACAGGTAAACATGACAATGACAAAGAAGGAGCTGCTCCCAAGGTCAGCCATGCATCAAAGAGGCCAAGCACGTGATACTCAACCCAATCACCAGTCAACAGCCAGGCAGAAAAATGCATGTCACAAACAAGGGCAAAAATCATTTCTAGAAGGAATTGTTATTGGGATTCTCTCCCAAGATCAATTTCCACATTCTATAAACATGGATGGGTGTGTCCAATGTGCTTTGGAAATAAAAAGAAGCCCATGAGGTAAAACAGTATCTTTTTTTTTTTTTTTTTTTTTTTTTTGCGGTACGCGGGCCTCTCACTGTTGTGGCCTCTCCCGTTGCGGAGCACAGGCTCCGGACGCATAGGCTCAGCGGCCATGGCTCACGGGCCCAGCCGCTCCACGGCATGTGGGATCCTCCCGGACCGGGGCACGAACCCGTGTCCCCTGCATCGGCAGGCAGACTCTCAACCACTGCGCCACCAGGGAAGCCCAAACAGTATCTTTTGATGCTTCAAGGATTTCTCATGATACTGGCATCTCAGAATTCCCTACTGGTCCCCTAGTGACACCAGAAAAAGGATTCCAGAAATACTTCTGAGAGATTTCTCTGGGCACCCAAGCTTAAGAAAAGAAAGTGCGAAAGGTTTTAGGGCTTAAAAAAAATCCACATATTAAAGAAAAAGAGGGAGGGAGGGAGGGAGGGAGGGAGGGAGGGGTGCGGAGGGAAGGAGGAAGGGAGGAAGGAGGGAAGAAAAGCAGCCTATAAATAGAAAAGGCAGCCTCTGAGGATCAGGTTTTAAGGGAAAGAAAAAGAGAACAAATGTGGGTTTTGGCAACTGCAACGAAATATGATTGTCAGAAAATTCCACAATCAGACACCAGAATGTTTTCTGAAACATGGAGAGAGCAAAGACCAATGGACACTAGGTGTTTCTGCATAAACTTTGTTTCACGATGATCCCGGCACACAAACGTGGAACAAAATCCCTTGTTGGGTAACTTTCCTCAGTCACAAAGAGCAGAATAGGGCCAGGCATAGGGCATTACTGCAAAGAGAAGTTTTCACAGGTCCTCTGCGGGCGGGGCAGGGCGGGGAGAAGAACAGTTTTCTACAGGTTACTTTTACCCTGCCAGCCCCTGAAGCATGGGAATCTGAAACCTCTAGTCGTGCATCTTACACATGCCCTTTCTTTTTCTAACTCTAAGAAGGCCAAATAAGATTTACAGGTGGCTCTTCAGTTTCTTTAGTAAGGTTCTGGTATTAATCTATTCCCTAAATTCTTGGTCTAGTTATCAGCAAAGTAGAAAAAGGCAGCACAGCCTCTGCTAAAACACAGCAACAATTTTATCTGAACCAGGACGGAGATCTCTCCCTCTTTGTAAACAGAGTTGGCTATATAATATATATTTATATAATTCTTTTCTTTATGAAGATTTGATCCCAGCCTGGAGTGAGTGAGGTTGGGAATTGGGGTTTGGTTTATGAGAGCAATTTTGTCCTTTGTTTCCTCAATTCTCAGTCCAAATGCTTGCACGCTGGAAAACTCCAAATTAAAAGCCACAGGAAGGGACAGGGTTTTAGAACATATTATCTCTTTGCTCGCACAAAGTACAAGGCGTTTGTTTTTGGATAGTACTTCACATTCTGCTTCTTGTCCATGAGTCCTCCAAATATGATGAGTTCACCCCTGCCTTGTACCACTGTATGCAGGCTGGTTTCGGGAGGTCCAACCACAGAACTGCTATTAAATACTTTCCATTTGACTCGCCCCTTCTCCTTGGTGTCTTTAATGTCCAGCACGTACATCTGCATGGGCTTGCAGTTCATACTCTGGTACAAGGGTTTGCCAACATTTAGGGACTGTGGAGGGTGGTGGCCCAGGCGCCGGGCAATGGGAGGTAAGGAATGTCCATCTCCTTGGGTAGGCCCTGGGCGGGGAACGGGCACTGTTTCTCCACTGCTCAGGTTCTGGCTCCCAGGGGAGCCTGGAGAAGACCCCAGAGGAGGACTTAGTGCTGCGGAGGCTGGGGGTCCTTTGGACGACATTGCTTTGATGGCTTCTAGGCTCCGACGCAGGGCACCTGGGGAAACGGCTCCTGCAAGGGCACTGGCCACATGCGGTGGGGTATGCACACCATTTGTCTGTTCAGGAGGGTGTCTCAAACTTCCCCCAACTGTTCTGTTGTCCACGCCATCCATATGACTGCTACTGGAAGCAGGTTTCGGATCCCAGTTCAGATCCATTGATCCTAATCTTAGATCTTTCTGATCCGGTAGTGACCCTCGTCGGGGGGCCAAAGAAAGTCCCATTTTTAGGTCATATCCTTCAGTGGTGGATGGAGTGCTAGGAGATATAGCCTGTACAGGACTGTCCAAGGAAGAGCCACCTACAGCTGCTGATCCTGGAGATAAATTCCCACCATTGAGGATGGGAGAGCCATCGCCTCTGGCTGGGGAAAGGCTTCCTTCTCGGGAACTTGAGGGTGTCTGTCTTTGCGCTCTGGGCCTCAGCGTTCCCCAGCGGCCGTTAACACAAGGAGCTTCATCCATACTCCTTACCGGAGACTGAGAGCGGTATTCTCGAGGTTCGGGAACTAGGGCTGGAGGAGTGGCACTGATAGGTGATGGGCGGGAGTTCAAACTGGGGCTGAGTGGGGCTCGCCCACTAGGAGCCTGGCTGAAGACCACCACACACTGCCCAACCTGGAAGACAAAAAACCTGTGCTCAGTTCTTATCATCCATTTAACCATCAAACATTTTGTCACGAGCATCTGGGATGTGCCACGTGTTTTGTAGGTACCTGAGATGTAGAGATGAAAAGAATGCAGTCTGCCCTCTAGGCTCGATGTGGGGATAGATGGGAACAATTTGTTGCTACAGGGAGACATGTGCTACCATTTGAATTATCTCTACAGAATAGGGGTAGAGTGGAGGAAGGAATCAAGTATTTGTTTGGGGGACCCTGGGGCAAGTTTTAGAGACAAAGAGATGCTTAAAGCTGGGGCTTAAAGGATAAGTGGGGCCCATGTTAAGTTTTTCCATCTAGTGGCTCATGTATGTGAGAAATACCCAAAAAGCTATGGTCAATGTCCACCTCTTTTGTGACATCAAGGGGTTTTCGATTTCCGTACAAAGTTGCTTGGGAATCTGATGAGTTAATTTGGCTTTAGAGTTTAGGACCTCTCCTTCTGCTGGCCTGTCAGTTCCCTACTTACTCGGCAAGCTGGATGGCACCACAGTTCTGGGGCCCCATGGTCTTCATTTTCTACCTTGAGTGGTTGCCAGGCCCAGGGACCTGAGTGCATGTGCAACAACCAAGCATCCTTGAACAGCTGTAAGAGAAGCACCAACAACAGGACTCAGGTGTGGTACATGTTACAAAACACATACACACACAGAGCTGGAATCTCAAAGTTGTGCTGTCTGTCATAGAGTGTGTGAATTCTTCAGAAAGAATAGCAAAATCTCTAGCCATTCATTCATTCATATATTACCACTGGCCTGGCACGTGAAATTGTACTTGTGACCCCATGAATCAATTTTAAGTGGTTTTGAATTTTGCCTGTGGTTTTATGTGTGTGTATGTATCTGTGTGTGTACACTGATGAAAGGGTAGATAATACATATCCAGAATGTCTGAATCTGCATTCTTTTTTTTTTTTTTTTTTTTGCGGTACGCGGGCCTCTCACTGCTGTGGCCTCTCCCGTTGAGGAGCACAGGCTCCGGACGCGCAGGCTCAGCGGCCATGGGTCACGGGCCCAGCCGCTCCGCGGCATGTGGGATCTTCCCGGACCGGGGCACGAACCCGTGTCCCCTGCATCGGCAGGCGGACTCTCAACCACGGCGCCACCAGGGAAGCCCTGAATCTGCATTCTTAAATAAATTCCATGTGAACTCTGGCCATTATCCATCTGCTTTTCTGTCCCATCCCTCCTTGAAAACATGACAGCAGCAAACCTTACAGCCCAAAGACTAAGTGGGAGTTAGGAAGGCTTTAGACAGGAATATCCAATAGACGAATGTCTCTGATGAAAAGCTTCCCCCCGCAAAAAGAGAGTGGAGAAGAAGGCCAGAAAATACAAAGGCTATATACCCAAAGTGGAAAAGGTATTTTCTAAATAAAAATGCTACAGAAATGGCCTTGTACACTTTGACAAGATGAGACAGGGGAAGCAAGTTTTGAATAC
The DNA here is from genome assembly GCF_964165515.1 of Mesoplodon bidens. Taxonomy (NCBI): domain Eukaryota; kingdom Metazoa; phylum Chordata; class Mammalia; order Artiodactyla; family Ziphiidae; genus Mesoplodon; species Mesoplodon bidens. Next base: position 174,541,998 of record NC_138177.1, on the reverse strand, counting down.
TTAGCAGCATGTGCAGGGGAACGCCATACCAGCAATACTCACAGCATTGGGACCGCCACACCCTCCAAGGATTAAAATAGTTGCATCATCTATGACAATCTGGGGAGAGGAAGAAATTTAAAATAAACCTACAAAGACACAGGCATCTGAGCTTCCTATACTTCAGTGGTAAATGAAAATAGTCTACTCAGCTCCCAAATGAGAGTATTCTATTTACCATAAGACCTCCATTACCCAAACCATGTCAATTCTGATCCTCGTAAACAAATTACTGATGATTCACCTGAATGGATTCTTTGTTGATCAAACATTATTAACATGAGAGTGCCAACCACATAAAATGCAGGGTTCTCTTGAAAAATAAAAAAGCAAAGTAAATGCTTTCAGGAGAGGCATAATATAAAGCCAACAAAAATAATTATAACCCATTAGAAGTTGAAAAATAAATACCAGCCAAAAAGAATGATAAATTCTCCTTGGCTTCTGTATGTTGGCATCTTACCTGACTCCCTCCTCCCTCTCCTGTCCTAACTGAAAGATGCTACAGTGTTTGCTGAATAGTTATTTTAATTTCTGAGCACCTGAGATTGGCCACCTCGAGGATGAGGACTAGGGCCGGAGATGTTCGGCTTGGACCACGCCCACTGCTCGAGGTCAAGGACCCAGACATCATTGCTCCTATAAGACAAGGACAAAAGAATGAAGCAGTTGGGAGCTCTCAGGGCCCACAAGAACTGATATAAATGAAGTTACATTCATAAGGATGCCCCGCAAAGTGCCATGCTCATAGTCAGTGCTCAACTATATTTTTCTTCCCCTCCTTTCCCTGGAAAGGAGACCTTCAAACCTTTGCTCTTTCCATTGACCCATAAGGCCTCAGTTGAGTCATGTCTGTAGCCAAACAATAATACCCAAAGCTAGAGTTAATTAATTGGTGATAGCAGGAAATAGATACTAGTCATGATACAGTCCTTCAAAGGCAAAACCCACAAGGAAGAGCAAAAAATTATTCAAAAGGCAGTTCTACCATTGTCCAGGAGATAAAGATTTATTGACTTTGGCTACAAAAGGTAATTTCACCATGGCTCATGAAAGCTGCACTTTTATCAAGGACAAATTGGCATCTCCAACCCTCAAGGGACCAGTATGGCAAGGATAGACTCCTAAATGGCAGTCTCTATTTTATGGTCCCCTCTCTATGGTCAGTTATACACACACAGAAACACAGGAGTAAGAGCTCCAATACCTTAAGCCTTAAACCCTCTCATCTGGAGGGTAGAGCTCACATTGTCTCCTCCATACTGTTTTAAAATAAGAAGATGGAAAGTACCCTAAGGGGGAATAGGGTTGGATCTGGAATGGTTTTACTGCTGACAGCCCATCAACCTCCATTTCAAAGCACAGAGGAAACAACCACTACTGCTCCTAATGCCAAAGCAGATACATAGTGATTCAGACAGACTGCTCCGGGTCTGGCCTGAGCTGGCCAGTCGTGGCCAGAGGTGGAGGACAGTGGGCAGGGAGAACCACCTCACAGAGGATGTCAGGCCTGACACGGTTTTCTTGCTCCTACCCACTCCCTCAATCCATCCTATTTGGAGAGTGAACCGTTTCCACCTGTCCTGTCAATCTACCTCTCTCCTTCTCTAAAGCCCCAAGGGTCACGAGCTGGGCCATAAAGGAGAAGAAGGAAAAGTACTCTGCTTCTTAGAGGGCGGCCTTCTGTAGGCACAGGTAGAAACAGAGAAGGTGGAGGCCCCATCAGAACTTATCCCACTGAACTGAACCACATATCAAACAAAACAGAGATTCTACATAGCCCTGATTCTATGGAGCAAGTTTTTCAACATATTGGTCTATGACTAGAATAAAAAAATGAAATACTAGGGGGTGAGATAATTATTGGATTAATTAGAACCATGCTCAGGAATACTGACCCTGACTAGTTTACTTTTCTGACCTAGTTTACTTTTCCAGGAGTATTTACGTTCAGGTTGATAGCGAACAAACCAAATAGACTTACATTTGCCGGGATCCTAGGGAGCCACCAAAGACGATCATTTTATCGTCTATCACACAAGAAGAATGCCCAGCCATGGGAGGTGGGCCATGGGTTGTCACAATGCAGTTCCACCTAATATAAAAAGACAGGAGGAAGCCAAGAAGTCAGCCCCTCTGCTTCTGACCCTACATGTTTAAGGTGGAAAACAGTTAAGCAGGCATCCATTTAAAATGACAATCCTATCACCTTCAGTAGAGAAACTGTTAGGATAATAAATGGAGGATGTCACAAGGTATTTATGCCTTTTCTACGAATCTGCTAACGTTATATACACTTTCAACTTCTCAATGTGTATGGCTTGGAGGTAGAGTGATGAGAAAACAATGACAAGGGATTCCATTATGGTTCCTTAGCTGCTACGGCCTAGTTTGCTGAAGGAACACCACCTGCTATTTCTTCCTAGAGGCCTGATCTGATCAGTAGCGGCTGCCAGGAGCCCTGTACGAAGTAGTCCATTACAAGGAACAGAGGTTACTGTCATTTAAAAAAGACAAGTTTGTAAAACAACTGGGAGTCAGTCTTGGGGACAAAGCATGGAGTAAAGAATCATCTGGATCCATAGCACTCCTGGGGAATCAGTAACCAAAGCTGAAGAGCTCTCTATTCTTCAACTGTCTCATTCATTTTTCTTGGAAGAGGAATAAATGTCTTCTACATTTTCTCTTCGGAATAAGCGTTCTTAACTTCAAGTTTTAAGGGGGTCCTATAAACCCTCTGAAACCGTAGGCAAAATCTGTGCATGTGTAAAAATTTTGTTTTTCTGGGAAAAGAGTCCAAAGCTTTCGTCAAATTCTCAAAGAGATTCCTGGACACACGAAAAAAGATAAGGAATCCAAACATTTTAAACCTTCTACTCCAGATTGAAAGGATCTTATCTTTGTGGCTTACCAGTTTTTAGAGGGTGAGTAAGTATGTATTTCATCAAAGAACCTCTCTGGTTGGTGTAGGGGGTAAGGGCTTGGCCGTGTCCAACCACCAAACAGCACCAGCAGGTCCTTGTATACAACCAGAGTTGCGCCAGCTTTGGGGGAAGGATAGGACCCTGGGAGAAGTCAATAACAGCATGGTTAGGATTCAGGGCCTCACAAAAAGCCATAAGTAGGCTGTCTATAGATCACCTTTTCCTGGAAGACTGGCAAAACAGGAACCAATTCTACAAAGCATAAGGGAGAGAGAGGAGGAGACAAAACTGGGTTTGCAGGTCTGAGGGAAAATCATCACCAATTTATACGTCTTTTATAACTGAAGTAAAGAAACCTGAATTAGAGGAAAGTTACTTAGTCTCTCTCAGGCTTAGTTTGTTCACCTGAAATTAGGGCTGAGAGTATATATCTCATAAGGTTGCTTTGAGTATTAAACAGTATATTCAAAGCACCTAGCACAGTGCTGGGCACATAGCAGGTACTCAATAAATGTTGACTCTCCTGTCCGTCCCTTCAATAAGCTTAACAGAGATCACAAAGGAAAGCATGTAAAGGATCCGGGGAGGAGTATATATAGAGGCTAGATACAACTTAAAAATAACTGCTGCTAACAAACATAGGTTAAAAAAAAAAAAAAAAAAGGAGGCAGAATGCAGTTCTCATTTGTCCTATAAATCAAATGTTAACATAGTGACCTTTGGGCCCCTAGCTATGGGCCTCACTAGCACAATGGAAGCAGACTTTCAAGGCTTTATATGAAAGCATTCCAATGAAACTGCAGCCAAGAGTGGCTACTAAGGCCCTCCAGGCTGGACCTCCGAGCTATGATGACCAAATTTCAAAACAATAGAAATTTGGCTTATGCTGGAAAACTTTACGGCTAACAAATGTCCCACAGGAGCATCATTTTTCAGAGCTTCTTGTCTTCGAAACAATAGCTATTTCTCCCAATCCCTTACTCTACCTGCCACCTTTAGTTTGCTCAAGACCAAAGTAATTTGTCTCATCCAGTATTTACTAATACTGGAATATTAAAAAGAATTTTTGTTGTTGTTAAAGCTATAGGATCTATTTTTCAAAGGAAATCTTAAGCAGAAAGAATCCCAGCAGTATATTAACATGATAGCTGTTGAGGTGCTCCAATTTCAGTGGATAACTTGGCCTCCCCCTTCAGCAAGGGGTATGGGAACACAGTTTGAAAAGCTCTGCTCAGACTGCTTTAATGGTGTCGATTACACAGTCCTGAGGTTGAGAAGGTGGAGAAGAGGACAGTCTTCCCTGGGATGCAACTTAAGAGTAACAACATGAGGGAAGTCCCTGAAAGCTTAGTGGTTAGGACTCTGTGCTCTCATTGCTGAGGGCCTGGGTTTAACTCCTGGTCAGGGAACTAAGATCCCACAAGCCTCGTGGTGTGGTTAAAAAAAAAAAAAGAGTAACAACATGATTTACTAGGAAGGTACCAGCACTCAGAATGTGGAGTAAGCATCAGATATTTTGAATACTTTTCTAATAGAACACACATCAATCCAGAGCAGGATCTGAACACAGAAACAAGTCTTCTCTAGGAATGGTTCTTCCTGAGACACTAGGTGAAGTATTCCATGAGTCAGTTCTTGCTATCCTCATATCTCACAGGAATCACGATTAAGGGGGCTACTCATGATATGTTGTCTTTCATACAATCTCATGATTTCTGGTTAAGAACTTTTGCTCTCCTAGGAGGAAGCCTCCTAGCCCAACTAGAAAGCCTAACTGATACAACAGTCAAGTTAAAACGCTAGTGTTACCCCAAAATGATTTAATTTGTGAAATACCAAACAAAGCTTCAAGTTCTTGCCCCTACTTTGGAACTCCTAAGTACTGTGAAAAAGTTGGAAAAAGCTAATAAAATACGTAACAGACTTCAGCAGAGTAGTAGCTTAAAAACTTTCCAGACTAAAATTTGGATTTGAATTTGAGGTACTGGAGACCCCAGCTTTTAAATTGAGTGTATAAAGTGAAGAAGCAGAGAATTCCCTGGTGGTCCAGTGGTTAGGATTCCGTGCTTTCACTGCCGAGGGCCCAGGTTCTATCCCTGGTCGTTGAACTAAGATCCCGCAAGCTGCGAGGCGCACCCTCCCCCCACAGAAAAGTGAAGCAGCATACCAAGGTTCCCCCAATAAGCAAAACATGGAAACAAACAAAAATGGGATTTTTAACTTAAAATGAGCAGTTTGTATCAAAAAAGTTTAAGTGCATATGCTTTGAATCAGAAATTCCATTTCTAGGGATTAATCTAACAAGATAGCTGGGCAAATGAAAAAAGAAAAGAAACAAGGATGCTTATTTGCAGTGTTTAAATAGATCAAGGAATATCCATATAAAAGAGTGGTTGTGAAAATTAAATGACTTAAATCACATAATGCATTTAGGACAGTGCCTGGTATTGTTATTATCATTGCTAAAGCAAATTATTACGACGTTAATACCAGGTCAATTGGCCACAGACATCTGATAGTAGTGCTTTCTACATGGCACAAAGTTTATGAGAACAGAACTGAACTGGTGGACATATTTAACTACTACAATATGATTAGAGTATTCCTGGCAGAGTAACTATTTAGCTCAAGAAAGTACAATAGAAATGAAATTATAACCGATGCTACATGATATGAAAAGGAGGTCATCCCGAGTCCCAGAAAGGTAACTCAAATATACTGAATTATGATTTGGAAACAAAAACCAATGGTTAACATGATAAGACTAGTTAGGGTTTGCTCTTTCATGTGTACTATGTATTTCCTATAATATCTTTTGAAATAAATTACCAATACTTTATAAGGCAAGGCAAACCAATGTTTACCACTGCTGGGTGTAAAGAGATTACAAATGTAGTATAAGAATACATATCTCTTAAGGGGAAAAACTAGTCACAGAATCAAAAAGACTGTTTGTAAAACATAACAATATGTAAAATCAAACCCAAGTAAAGACCATACTTTAGACCTGCATGCCCAGCACAGTCACCATTTAGCCACATGTGCCAGTGACTATTGAATTGGAAAGTACAGATACACAACATTTCCATCATTACAGAGACAGTACTACTTTAGACAAAGGATTTTAACTTTATAAATTCTATGCCTATGTTCACACGGTATGGGGAAGGTGGTAGGGATGGATGGGTGACCTGACCGACTTTTAAGAGAAATTACAATTACTGCTACTTAAAACTATTACTGGGACTTCCCTGGTGGTGCGGTGGTTAAGAATTCTCCTGCCAATGCAGGGGACACGGGTTTGAGCCCTGGTCCAGAAAGCTGCCACATGCCGCAGAGCAACTAAGCCCGTGTGCCACAACTACTGAGCCCATGTGCCACAACTACTGAAGACCGCGTGCCACAACTACAGAAGCCTGTGCGCCTAGAGCCCATGCTCTGCAACAAGAGAAGCCACTGCAATGAGAAACCCGTGCACCACAATGAAGAGTAGGCCCCACTTGCTGCAACTAGAGAAAGCCTGTGTGCAGCAACAAAGACCCAAACGCAAACAAAAATAAAATTAATTAATAAAAAATAAAGTTACAAAACTTAAAAAAAAACCGATTACTACTGCTACTAATGATAATGACTAACATTTACCGAGCATTTATTATATGCTAAGCACATTTCTAAGTACTCTGCATGTATTAAGTAATTTAATCCTTCCAAAACTCTAGTTTTACCTCCATTTTATGTTGTTGGTTTTTTTTTGGCCATACCACACAACATGTGGGATCTTAGTTCCCAGACCAGGGATCAAACCCGTGCCCACTGCAGTGCAAGTGTGGAGTCTTAACCACTGGACCACCAGAGAAGTTCCTTTATTTCCATTTTACAGATGAGAATACCGAGGCATAGCTTATACTCATTCTCTAGATTGTTCTTCATGCACACAGATACATTCCTTCTGAGTAGTTACCACAAACAAGTCAGGCACCTCAAAAGGTCTGAGTGTTTCAAAGCTGAAAAAGTTCTTTCCTAAATCTTTTTTTAAAAGTTCCTTTGTATTAAAAATTTTTAAATTGAAATATAGTTGATTTACAACCTAAATCTTTTTTAAAATTTAATTTTATTTATTTAAATTTATTTATTTTGCGGTATGCGGGCCTCTCACTGTTGTGGCCTCTGCCGTTGCGGAGCACAGGCTCCGGACGCGCAGGCTCAGCGGCCACGGCTCACGGGCCCAGCCGCTCCGTGGCATGTGGCATCTGCCCGGACCGGGGAACAAACCCGCGTCCCGTGCGTTGGCAGGCGGACTCTCAACCACTGCGCCACCAGGGAAGCCCTACAACTTAAATCTTAATTAATTAAAGCCACAGACCTAGAACAGACAGAGAGATAAGTAAATTGAACAGAAGGCTATTCTTAGGATCTCTTTTTCTCCACAAGGCTCTGGGTCACACTCTACCTCTAATATAGACAAGACCCTTTATTTGTTCTCCAGGCTCTCCAAAGAAAGGTAAACTGGGACCAGTGACAATGATAAATCAATCCTTAAGGATTATCTTAAATAAGGGCTTTCTGAAATGACTTCTCAAATATCTTGACCTTTAAGAAAGCCAAAAAATTTCCCTCTACTTCTTAACCAAAGAAGTAGGAGAATCCCTTCATCCAAAATTTCCAAGGTCTGTTTTATGTCACATATGGAAGCTTTAATTTTAGCATCATACTATCTTGACAGCTATACAGAGTCATACTGAAAAGTTAAATTGTGCTTCTCCATCTCAATTTATAAGGAAAGTGGGGAAAAAATTACCCTACAAGAACAAATGAAGCAGGGGGGAGGGAGGGCACAGAATTCAACATACAACCTCTGTACAGTTGGTTCAGCAACAAGAGGTCAAAGATACTGGTGTGTCAAATTTTCTGTGACCAATCATGCATGTAATGCTTACATTATTTGTTGCAAATTCGATACTTTAAAATTCTTGTTACTTGAAGAAATCAATATTATAAAGCCTTTGCCAAGAGCCCCTAATTTTATCATTTTTTAAATTTACATATTTCCTATTTTGAATTTGTTTAAAGCAAAGGGTCTTCAATTCCCCTCCCAATTATCTTAACGCAAGGTCCACAAATGAAATGAATTAAATTTATGGTGAGATCAGAGTCTGCAGAGGTCAATGAATTTTGGCAATTTCTATATCTTAAAAGAATAAACAGTCTATTTATCCGAGTTCTGGAAAGCAAACAATATCTTTACCAGAATTCTTAGAAAAACAAGAAAACTCATTTTCAAATTACATACCTTTATTTGCTGTTTTAAAGTTCCAAGAAAAGCAAGCTATGTAAAGAGTAGCGTTTACAAACTTTATTAAAAAACAAACAAACAAACAAAATGACCATACATTATTGGGCAAGGAAAGTAACTTTCATATGGACTCTCCCTAGATAAAATATCAGGTCCTAAACTTTGAAGAACTGCACCTATATGCAAGCAATTCATTCCATACAGTAGCTAGAATGAAATCACATGGTTGTTTAACACACCCACCTATGACATGAGAGAGGGAATGAGTCACTGGAAATCTTGTACAGTACAGGGCAGTCTGACAACAAGACCTTCCACAGTTAAAAGGCCCATCATCATCATGGTGACATACGATGAAATAAATACCCTTCCTTCAAGAAAACGTATAAATGGAGGTTTTCTACTCATTAGGACCTTTCTCGGCCTGCCTTCAAAATATGAGGTCACTGGGGCTCTAGACAGTCTAAATATCATTGTATCACAGAAGTGGAGTTAGAAAGGGTGTCACTCCCAAGTCGGTTCTCATCAAGCACCAGAGGACCAAATATGCCCGTGTCAGACGTGGACAGACATGTTACTTAAGCTCGTTCCTCCCAGAGCTGATGGTTATCCTCACCGGCTTCTTTCCCCAAACACCAAAGGCCTCTGATCACACAGGAGATATGATCAATGGAGCGAGTTTCAAAACAAGGCACAAGCCAAAAAGGCATCTGTGGGAAACTGGATAATCAGATAGGCACCCTATACACAGAACTAACATTCCCTAAAATCACTAACTGGCTCACATGTTTCCCAAGACTCCTATGAAATCAGAAGAAATTTTCACACACGAAAGACAGTGGTAGAATTACAAGGCATTCTCGTTTACTTTTGCAAAGACGATGGTAAAACAGTGAAGCGATGCCAAATTCTGGTTTGGTTTCTATGCCACTTTCCCACAACTGTGGTGGCTACTCACGTAGACCCTAGTACTAGAAGAGAAGCGCGATTGTTTGATACAGGATAAAACAAGCACCCATTCTAATTGAGGGTGCCTGTATTTTATGCATGACTAAAAAGCTACTTTTACTTCTCCATACTGTGAGCATTATTTATTAATATTATTGGTTTACTATTCAGATGTTATAGTTACCATTCCCCTCGAGCTGTAGTTCTCAAACTTCAGTTGTATCAGAAGTAGCTGAAGGACTTGTTACAACGCAGATTGCTGGTACACATTTCTGAGTTTCCTATTTAGTAGGTATGGGGTAGGGTCCATGAAGTTGCATTTCTAACAAGTTCCCAGGTGATGCTGATGTTTGGGGACTAGACTTTGAGAACCATGTTGCAGACTTAAATAATCCTTGGGTGAACCTGTTAGAAAATGCTCAAAGATGACATTAAAAGGGCATGTGGTCAGCCTTTTGACTTTTTCCCCAGTTTATATGATTTTCCTTAACGCTGAATCTATCCAGACTTCTTCTGTACATACACTCTGTTTATGACTATATGAACATGGGTCCAAAGTGGGTTTTCCCTGCCAAGTGCTTTGATTAAAGGGGTGCTGAAAGGAACTACTTTAACATTTTCAATACACAAATATTTCCTTGGTCATCCTCATCTACATGTTACTGGACCTACACTCTGCAAAATAAATAAGTGGAAAAAAAATGTTCCACCTACTGCTTTCAGACAAGTCACTTTAAGACTTATTTACAGCAACATAAGTGACTTGCTAATAGTTCTCCATGACTCTGAAAATAGAAAGATCTACTACTAGGAATTAGGTACTTACAAGAGGTAAAGTTTGAAAACAAGAAAACTATGAGCATGAAAAATTTTACCAAGGGAGACTCACTAGCATGCCAATTAATCCAGAAGAAAAGTACTGGACAAAAAAATCTCCACTTCGCTCATGGAGTTACAGAATTCTTTGGTGTGTGATTTGCTTTTTTAAAAAGGGGGTCTAAATTGCTTCCTAACTGGAAGTCAAAAACTTTTCCCTGGATGCTTTCAAATAATTACTATTTTGTAGTAATGATGCCAAAGGGGACATTAAAGAATGAATAATGGGACTGAGGTTTCAGGTCATACTCTCCATCTCATATTAACAACTCTTCACTTGCACTCACTTTCTCAGGGTAGGTCCAATGAAAGGCATTCACTCGCAGCTCCAAATGAGGTACACTCGTCCATCCCACACAAAACTGGCCTTGAGGGCAAAATAAGACCAGATAGGCCAGATTAACCAACAACCCTACCTCACAGTTTCTCTTCTGTGGGTACTCTTCTGTGGTAGTGAGGAGCCTGAGTTGGTGTGGGGGGTGGGGGAGGGCGTAGGGGAAGATGAGTTTTGCTGATAGGACCCAAGCTGGGTCTTGGGAAGTGGACCAAGCCCTTGGTGTGACAGAACTGTCATTATGGTAGTGTGTGAAGTGACTGACCTTGATAGCAAGAGTCAGAGGTCAAGAGAAGAATAATTTGGAGAGGTATTTCCCAGACACCACATTAGCATCTGCAATCAGAAAACCTACAGGGCACAAGAAGATAGGCTGGCACTTATAACTTAGGACGGAAGAGACCCTTTAAAGAAAAACTACTGGAGTTATAATTTAACTGCTTACATCTCTAAACTGGTTTGACTTTATAGGTAATACTTTGTAATCAGAACAAGAAAAGCATGTTTCATGGTTTTATGACTTGAGGAAGGGGGAGACAAAAGGAAAACTGAGAAGAACACAATTCATGAGTATAAAGTCTGTCTTGGGCACTGTAAACACCTTGAAGACTAGTAACTATTCAGAATGGTCTCCAAAGTATGCAGCCAGGACCACAGAGGTTCTATCTGGAACAGATACCAGTTTCTCTTCAGCTAATGAAAATGTTTCCAATTTAACTTCAATGTGGCCAATAATAATTATGTTGAGTCTCCTCAATTATTTAGAGGCCCAGGGAAGATACAAAACTATAATGCCTATTTTAAAGAACAAAGGTAGGAGATAAATATAAAGTTACTCTTTGGCAAAGTCACTCCAGAACCCCTAAACTCCTGCTTTCCAAGACTTGATTCTAGCCAACGGGGCTCTTTAATTCTAAAACAGGGACTTAAGTTAGTCACCAAGGACATGGTACTGGATGCAAAAGAACTAAGTTCTTCTAGACATGGCTTTCTTCAGGACCAGCACATTCCTTCCCATGCTGGGCTAAAGACCCTCCTAGGGGAGGGAGGGGTGAATGGAGAGGGACATCCTTTATCTAACCTCAATCTGAGCATTCAGTACAGTGCTGAAATTATCCATTTAGAATCTCCCGATAAGATTATATTATTATATTATCCTAGAGAACAGGAACTATTTCTCATGAAAATGTTTGCAGAACTGAACCCATCCAAGGAAGCCGAATGGTTATGGATCCCTTGTGGGCTGGGATGAGACCTGGCTCCAGTTCATCACAACCTACCCTGGAGGTATCAATGTGCCTTTCAGCAGGGGAAAGGCCAAACACTTCTTTAGGTGTTCCCCTCACACTCCAATTTTTTTTTCCTTTTCCTATTTTTTTCCTCAGTTGCAACATGGTCAGAAAGTTACTGATTGATATCAAAACAACTCACTAATATTAGACGAAGCTTGCCTGGATCTCAGGCTTCAGGGTACACATTTTCATTATTACAATTATACCCATATCTTTAAAAACATCACTCCCTGGGTCATTTACAGAACATCCAAAACAAGAGGAACTTTTGTAATAGGCATGAGAAACTTTTAGATCCTGTATAACTATATAGGCCATAGGCATGAACAAAAAGAAATTCCCTGGTGGCAGTTTTCACTTCTAAACAAACCCACATGAAAGACCACCTGATAAGTAAGGCAGCACTTATCAGTTAAAAACTAACAACATGAAAACCAGTAACAGTTCCTTGTTACCATGTTAAGTAGTCTTTTGATTCAATTTCTGGGGAAGGGGATGAGGTCCAGAGTCTGAGTCTAATCTGGTAATTTGTTAATTGCAGTTCTCAGGGTTGGGGGGGCAGGTGCCCTTTTAAGTGGTAACAATGTGGCGAGTCATAAAGTTTCTGGCCTGGTAACAAAACAGGAAAATCCTAGTCAGGCAGGAGAGAGCTAAACTGAAATATGGTAGAACCTTATTTATTCTCTTCCTTAGAGGACTAAAGTTTACCCAGATTTGTGCTATGCAAATTTCCCCACTCTTCTCTCCAGCAGGAGAGAATGTGTACCCACCTTAGAAAAGCATGTATTCTGGAAAAATCCCAGGATCTGAACTTTATAAACAAACAGAAAAGGATTCCTTCCTTTCCTAGGGGAACCCACTGGCTCTGCACTCATTCCCATCTCCCAAGACCACCAGAGATCCAGGCTGTTCCAGGATTGCATAGGGCTAGAGGAGACATGGAGAAATCACCAACTCATAAAGAGGATTAACCAGGAACGGGGTCCATGAAGCAGGAAGGAGCTAACTCAACAAAGAATTAAAAGTAGTCACTTAAGTAACATCCTATGCCTTCCTCATAGCGATTAGCACTACGGTATCTGGGCCCTGGGTGCCTTCCTACTACGAAAACAAAAAAATGGAGATGGAGATTCAAATATGTCAGAGTTATTTTAAGCAAAATCACATAATCTTTAAACAACTAGTCTTGGGCTTCCCTGGTGGCGCAGCAGTTAAGAATCCGCCTGCCAGTGCAGGGGACACGGGTTCCCGTCCTGGTCCGGGAAGATCCCACATGCCACGGAGCAACTAAGCCCACGCGCCGCAACTTGTGAGCCTGCGCTCTAGAGCCCGTGAGCCTCAACTACTGAAGCCCGCATGCCTAGAGCCTGTGCTCCACAACAAGAGAAGCCACCGAGATGAGAAGCCCGTGCACCACAACGAAGATCCAACTCAGCCAAAAATAAATAAATTTAAAAACAAAACAAAACAAAACAACTAGTCTTAAAAATAACTTGTAACAGGGAATTCTGTGGTAGTCCAGTGGTTAGGACTTGGCGCTTTCACTGCCAGGGCCGGGGTTCAATCCCTGGTTGGGGAACTAAGATCCCGCAAGCCAAATGGCAGGGCCAAGAAAAAAAAAAAGGCAACAAATTCTGAACAGAATCCTATTTCATTAGTTTACTACTTTTCTCCTCATAAGTCATATTTCTTTTAAAAACCTACCCATCCATATAAGTCCTGGCTCTATATACATTTTATAACTTATTTAAACACCTCCATCTACTTTCTTGCACCACCAGTTATTTTCTTCTTAGTTCTTTGTATTTTCTTCGTATTGATTTGTTTATTGTCTTATAGATCTTGCTGCTTGTTCACATCTATATCTGCAGGACTTACAACAGCACTGGGCATAAATACTCAATAAATAAAGGCATGAAAATGAACAAAGGAATGAATGCACTTTTCAAGCTTTGGGAACTCGAGGATAACTTATGACCACTCTCTACACTCCTTAGCTAGGACTTCAGTATACATATAAAGGTGTATTGTATATAATCCGAACAAAAGTTATGAAATGTAGGTATTACCATGTCTACCTTATAGGTGAGGCAAATGAAATGTTAAACAACCTGTCTAAGGTCATCCAGTTACTAAGCAACCTTAGCCTGAAGAGATCAGATGCAAACCTGTGTTTGCTCGGCACAAAAACCATGCTCTTAATGGTACTACCACCAACTAGCCTTCCTCCCATCACTTGAGGTCATGAGGCCCTAATAATGAGTGTACCTTTAATTACTAGCTGAGTGGTCTTTTCTCTTCAAACCTCTAAAATACTTAGTTATATCACTATATCCTCCTACTTAGAGCAAGACTAAGTGAGGAGAGAACTCTCTGGGTACTTAGTGTGTCTAGAATATTCTTTTATTTATTTATTTTTGGCTGCGTTGGGTCTTTGTTGCTGCACGCGGGCTTTCTCTAGTTGAGGCGGGCGGGGGCTACTCTTCATTATGGTGCACGGGCTTCTCATTGCGGTGGCTTCTCTTGCTGCAGAGCACGGGCTCTAGGTGCGTGGGCTTCAGTGGTTGTGGTGCACAGGCTCAGTAGTTGTGGCTTGTGAGCTCTAGAGCTCAGGCTCAGTAGTTGTGGCGCTCAGGCTTAGTTGCTCCGTGGCATGTGGAATTCTCCTGGACCAGGGCTCGAACCCTTGTCCCCTGCATTGGCAAGCGGGTTCTTAACCACTGTGCCACCAGGGAAGCCCCCTAGGATATTCTTTAAAGTTGACAAGTAGGTCTTAAGTAAGAAATGAGTGCATATGTCCACAAACAAATTTATGTAAGAATGTTGACTGCAGCTATATTCAAAGTGGAAATAACCCAAGTATCCATCAACAGGAGAATGGGTTCAAACAAAAGTGGTATATTCATGTTACGGAATACTGACAGCAATGAAAAGGAATAAACCACTGACAGATGCAACCGCATGGATGAATCTTAAAAAAAAAACCAAGATGAATCTCAAAAAAATCTCTTGGAAGTCAGAATAGTGGTTACCTCTGTGGGGAGTGGTACTGACAGGCAAGGGGCACAAGGGAGCTTTCGGAAGGGAGAGCAGCATTTTGTATCTTGATCGAGGTGATCATCACATGGCTGTGTACATATGTAAAAAAGTCTCTGAGTTACACACTTAAGAGTTGTTCGTTTTCCTATATGTAAACTGTCTTAACAAATGTATTGTTAAGAAAGAAAAAATGGCTAATGCCAAAGCTAATGTTAAAGCATGTTACACTGTTGTCACATGGCATCACCCACTACTTTCACCAGTAAACAGAAATACCAGCAATCCACTGTCAGAATTAAAATTCACTATGTGAGGTCTTTAAGAACACATTCCTCATTTAATACCTAACCACTCTATAACTCATAGATACATATAAATCAAATAGCAACAAACATTTTAAGACTGGGCAATGGGATTTCAGAAAGTTTACTAAAATGGGAAGAGAAAGCAAGAAAGGAACACAGTGTAAAAGCCAACAAACCACATATAAAATCCATAGCCCATAATCACTTTCAAGAGAACTATGGAAAAGAGAAAATAATCAGGGGTACTACTTGTTTGATAAGTAGAGTCAATTAAAGTATAGCTCAAGAGTTCATCTCCCAAAGAAGAGATGAGAGGTAGCTTCTGAGCTTTGAAAGGATAAAGTAGTTTCCCAGAATTCAGGCTGATATTTTTAAGTTAATAAATGACCAAACACAACTCTCGCCCACCTGGGAAGAGCACCCTGCAGATTCTGTACAAAATCTCCTCAACGTTAAGAGAGTTGGAAAACTTGAGAAATTGGCCTGATCCTGGATTGTAAACAGCCAAACAATGTGCACTGGGCACGAGTTGGTACACTGTACTGCTGAGTGTACTAGAAACCAACAGGGTCATTCATGGGGAAGGAGAAGTTAGAAACAACACAAGGACAATACCTTTTGTGTTCCCCCATACAGGACTAGCTTTCTAAAATTTCATTCAGGACACAACATTAATAAATCATACAAAGTGAAGTGCTCTTGCTCGGGGTGGGGTGTGGGGTAGGGAATTACGTGGATACCTGACAATAAACAGAAACACTAGATGGTCTGAGAGTTTTACTGCACAAGGAATCCAAGAGCAACCAAAAATGGCTTGTCAAGATAGTAGGCAGAGGGGGCTTCCCTGGTGGCGCAGTCGTTGAGAGTCCGCCTGCCGATGCGGGGGACACGGGTTTGTGCCCCGGTCTGGGAAGATCCCACATGCCCCGGAGCGGCTGGGCCCGTGAGCCATGGCCGCTGAGTCTGCGCGTCCGGAGCCTGTGCTCCGCAACGGGAGAGACCACAACAGTGAGAGGCCCGCGTACCGCAAAAAAAAAAAAAAAAAAAAAAAAAAAAGATAGTAGGCAGACATGAACACATGTGTAGATATGAAAGCTCAGAATTCTAAAGAAAGTCACTGCTTATTCTCAATGACACTCTGAACTTCTATCTAAAATAAGAAAAAAAATTAGAAGGTTTTAAGAAAGGACAGAAAAGGCTCATGAGTTGGACCAAATGAATAAAGTTAAAGGATATAGAATTTCCAACATGGAAGAGATAAACTAAGGACAGATTTTAATACATTTTGGTAATCAATACATCTGGTAATCAAGAAAAGATCTGTAGGTAAGAACGAACTGGGACTTCTCCTTCACAAAGAAAATATTAAAACAATGAGATCAATGATTTGTTTTTACGACAGAAGAGAAGCTTGAAGGCATGCAACAGTGTCCTCTTGCTACACAGTCTAATATTTACCAGTTGATAAGCAACCATTTCTCCCCCTTCTCCATAGACAGGTATTCTCAGAACACATTTACATATAATGGTGATTTTTTTAACAAATGTATAAAGGGTTTAGATGCAAAACAACGCTAAAAAGCAGAATCTAAAGCCCATAAGTACACTAATACATTTTATTCTAAAAAATTCCACATCCAGCTATTTCAATGTCAGCATTGACATTTGGGACCTAAGGCAAGGGAAGGACTGGGTGATCTTCTCCAGAACAGATTTTTCCGTCAGCTGTTTTGGTTATACCTGGTGCCAGGTATCAGTCCCAGACTCCCTTCTTTCCAGGTGATATTACCACAGGCTCAGGAAAGGGCAGTAGAAAACCTAAGAGTAAGCTTTTCCACTAGACACAGAACAGAAAGCTTCATCAATGGATCCAAGAACCCTATGAGTATCATTTTTAAGGTATCATTTACACAGAAGAGAAACAGTGACACTCTGGGCAGTTATTTCTGGATAGTTCCAGCACTTTTCAGCTTCTGAGGATATTCTGGGCTGTCCTATAAACATCTGATATGACCAATACTCTTTCTTTTTCCTGCCCCTGACTCCAAAAGTAGACTTTCTGCAGGATTACTCAGTGATTTTGTAAGATGTGATTTTTCTCTTGGGGAATTGTCCTAAGGAAAGAAAATTATTTCCAACAGAGCTTCTGACTCTGGATAGCTGGAAGGATCTTGATCGGGTTAAGTCATAATAAAAGAGAGATTCTGTCTTCAGCATCCTCCTGCTTCCCACCAAAAAATTAAAAAAGGCAAATCATGTTGATATTTTAAAATTCTCTAAGCTGCGAAAAGGTTTCTTTGCTGACATACCCTCTGCTCATCATCCTTTCCTGACTCTGATGATAGACATAATGGCCAGAGAGCTTAGTTATTCCCCCTCAAACTGAATGTCAAGGACCAAGGGCAACTATAAATAAAGAAAAGAGAATCACAGGAAAGTAAACAAACTTTAAAAAAGAATTTTAAAAGGAGGGAAAAAAAAGAATAATTATTATAGTGGAGAAATCTAATAAACACTATCTCAGCCAGATGATAAGGGTGACATCAACAGTGATAAATCATGTTGACAGTATGTACCCTTGATGGGATGTGATGAAAAGGGCACTATACCACTATGGTCTTCTTCCCCCAAATCCATAACTCTAGTCTAACCATAAGAAAAACACCAGACAAACCACAACTGAATGATAGTCCACAAAATACCCCTAAAACTGTCAAGATCAACAAACAAGGAAGTCTGGGAAACTGTCATAGTCAAGAGGAACCTAAGGAGACATGAAGACTAAATGTGATGTGAACTGGATGAGATCTTGGAACAGAAAAAGGACATCAGAATAAAAAAATAAGGAAATGTGAATAAGGTAGGGACTTCAGTTAATAATAATGTATCAATATTGGTTCATTAATTGTCATAAATGTACTATTATGACTAGATGTTAACAACATGGAAAACTGGTTGTGGGAACTCTGTTCTATTCTAAAATTTAAAAATCCATTTAAAAAGTAAAATTGATAATGTGAAACTAGCAAACTATAGAATAAAATAAAACTACTCACAGCATGGCATAGTAGAAAAAAACACAGACTCTAGAGACAAAATCTTGCGTTTCAATCACTGCTCCGTCACTTATTGGCTGTGTGATCTTAGGTAAATTATTAGGTGATTCTCTGAGCTTCAGTTTCCTCACCTGCAAAATGGGGATAATAGTAGTGCCAACCTAGTTGGGTTGGTTTGAAAGTTAGGTAGTTATGTATGAAGAGTCTGGGGCAACCAACACCCAAAACCTTTCTCCATAATCATTTCCTCAGAAAGTAGGCTATTCCTAACTAGGGTAACAGGTAGCTAGTTCTACAAAGAAGCAGCTAAGAGAGCACAGAGCGGCCATTCTTAACAGTTAGGGAATCCAGTTTGGCACACACCCACCTAATAGACTGTGACAACAAAGTGAGGTCACAGTTTGCACAGTAAGAAAGCAAGAAGATTTCGCAGTGATCCAGGGTTTCCAAATTTAGCTAGGTTTAAAATCAACTGGGACATTTTCTTTTTTAAAATGCAGATCTGCCACTCTATCCCCAATCCCTTGATAACAGGTGAGTGACTGTTATGAGGCTGAGGAATCTATATTTTTAGTAAGTTTCCCAGGTGATTTGCTGTGTAGTTTTAGGAACAGTGGTCTTATCTTTTCCTCTTTATACAGTGAAGGAAATCGAGGCCCAGAAAATGCAGACGTGATTAACTTCAAAAGCAAGTAGCTCAGAAGTAGCAAGGCCAAGATTAGAATAGGCATCTAGTACGTGTGTCTCGGACCTTGATATGTTTTTCTAATACAAAGGGCCTGAACAACAATCCATCACTTGGAACTCCACGCGTGACTAAAAGGGAAGAAACTAGAAAGGGGGAAAAAAAAATCCTTGGGAAAGAAGATTCTACGGGAAGGATGTGGTAGGAAAATCAACTGTGCTCCAGGACTAGAGTTGACAGGCTAAGCTTTAAATCTTTACCTAACATTTATAGGCTCTCCCAAAATTTATAGACTCTCATAACTATGGAGAATTTTAAAACTGAAATTTGTTCCCCTTTTGTAAATGGGTGTGAGCTAATGTTTAATACATTTTAAAAATCACAACAGTCCAATATTAAATGTAAAAATTTCTACTTGAAAATTTCTACCTTGATTTAAAGTAACCAAAAAAGGCTGTGACTTACATGACATTATATATTAAACAGACGCCAAAATTAGCTTCCGTTTGAATAAAGGGTATTTTAGAAAGAGTGGTTCAAACATTAGTCTTTTTTTTTTTTTTTTTTTTTTTTTGCGGTACGCCATCCTCTCACTGCTGTGGCCTCTCCCGTTGCGGAGCACAGGCTCCAGACACGCAGGCTCAGCGGCCATGGCTCACGGGCCCAGCCGCTCCGCGGCATGTGGGATCTTCCCAGACCAGGGCACGAACCCCGTGTCCCCCGCATCGGCAGGCGGACCCTCAACCACTGCGCCACCAGGGAAGCCCCAAACATTAGTCTTTTGAAGTACCTGTCCTAAGAACTGCTCATTTGCTTTAGGAATTGAACACAGGCTGAGTCAAACAAAACTAAGAGTGAAGGTGTTACCTTAGTACAATACCAGAAGTCGAAACACTCAACTTCCTAGAACCGCCTGGCAAAGACTACAATGAATATAACTGTACATTCATAATCACCAGCCAAGATTTCCAAGGGCTTCTGTTCTGTTCCATTCTTAATTATTTTATCTGAGTGATGAAGCAATCAGTAGAGAACTTCCACCAGTTCCCACACCTACCCATCCACCAGCATCCGTAATCTGATATTCCTTCTTGTTCCTTTGGATAAAGGGTCAGTGTTCCTATCCACAGTCAAGCCCTCCACCTGTATAGTAGATTCTGCCTTTGTCACTATTTGAAGACACTGTCCTAGCAATTAATTCTTCCTTTTTATCCAAATCAATTCCTCCCTCTAGAAGAGCATTCCCATCAGCAAATAGACATGTTATATCTGCCACCTTAAAAAAAAAAAAAAAAACCCATGGCTTCCCTGGTGACACAGTGGTTGACAGTCCACCTGCTGATGCAGGGAACACGGGTTCGCGCCCCGGTCCGGGAAGATTCCACATGCCGCGGAGCGGGTGGGCCCATGAGCCATGGCCGCTGAGCCTGTGCATCCGGAGCCTGTGCTCCGCGACAGGAGAGGCCACAACTCTCAATTCTACATTCATCTCTGCTTAGCACCTCACTTCCCTGCTCTCCTTTATAGTAACACTCTTTTAAAAAAATTAATGTATTGCTCATACTTAACTATCTTCAACTCCTCTCTTCCCATTCTCTTAAAACCATTCCAAGTAGGCTTCATCCTTACCTCTCATTGAAAATACTCTTTATTAAATTCAAAGTCAGTTCTCAGTCATTATATGACTTGACCTCTTAGCTGAATATGACACGGTTGACTATTTCCTCCTCTTCTGGAAACACGTGCAAGTATGGTAGCTTCCAAGATGCCACATTCCCCTGGTTTTCTCATACCACCGCCCTCCCCCAACCTTGCTCTTTTTCTAGTATTTTGCCATTTCCCCCTCCTCCCTGATTTCCAAATGGTGGAGTCTCCCAGACTTAGACTCTCTATCTTCACTTACTCCCTTGGTAATCTCATCCAGTCTCACGGCTTTAAATCCATCTACATGACTCCCATTTGGCTATCTACACAAAAATCTCTAGCCTGCATTTCTCCCCTGAACTCCAGACACATACCTTTTTCTACCTGGATGTCCTAATGTGCATTTCAAACTTAACATGCTTCAAACTGAATCTCTCATCTCTCCTGCACTTTGCCAACCCTGGCCACCCACAGTCTTACTCATCTCAGTGAACGGCAACTCTATTCCTTCAAGTGCCCAGGCTAAAAATCCTTACAGCCATCCTTGACTCCTCTCTTTCACACTCCATATCCAAACCGTGGGCTCTATCCAATGCATCCAATTTTTATCTTTCTGCTAACACCCTAGTCCAAATCACCATAATTTCTTGCCTAGACTGTTGCTACCATTTCTTAACTGATCTCCTCGCTTCTACACTTGCCATCTGACAGTCTTCTCAGCAACCTAAATCATCAGCCATTTCACTCAAAGAATATGACAAAGTCCACGAAATCCTTATAACAGCCAGAAAGCCTTATATGTAGGACACCCTCTCCTCCATTATTTGTCCAACCTCTCCTAGAACAGTCTCCTTTGTTCACTCTGTTCCAGCCACACAGGATTCTCATTACCCCTTGACTGTCCCAAGCACACTCTCACCTCTGAACCCTTGCACTGGTTATTCTTTGGAATGTTCTTTCCTTAGATATCCTCATGGTTCACTTCTTGTACCCATCAAGTCTTTGTTCTGATGTCACCTTCTCCATGAGGTCTACCGTGATCCCCCTAGTTATAATCTCCCCTATTCCTCATCCCCTTTACTATGCTATAGTTTTGCTTCAATAGCATTAATCATCTTCTAATATATTATATTAGGTACCTGTCATTTTATTTCATTTTTAAAATCTATTTATTTTTATTTTTATTTATTTTTGGCTGCATTGGGTCTTTGTTGTTGCATGCGGGCTTCCTCTAGTTTTGGCAAGCGGAGGCTACTCTTCTTTGTGGTGCGAGGGCTTCTCATTGCAGTGGCTTCTCTTATTGCGGAGCACGGGCTCTAGGCATGCGGGCTTCAGTAGCTGGGGCACACGGGCTCCAGTAGTTGTGGCACACGGGCTCTAGAGGGCAGGCTCAGTAGTTGTGGCACACTTGCTCTGCGGCATGTGGGATCCTCCTGGACCAGGGCACGAACCTGTGTCCTCTGTGTTGGCAGGTGGATTCTTAACCACTGCGCCACCAGGAAAGCCCTGTACTTGTCATTTTAAATATGTCTTCCCTCATTTGAATTTAATCTCCAGTAGGATTTTTTGTCTGTTTTATTCAGTCATGTATCCCCAGCATCTAAAACAATACCAGGCACAGAGTAGGCAATCCATAAATATTTGTTGAATGAACAAATGAAGGATGAGAGAACAATTAACTAAGCAAAAGGACTGTACTGTCATTTAAGGAAAGTCAAGTCCTCTATTTTAAATGCCAAACTCCCCATAACAACTAATTACTTGATACCACCACTTAAATGTTTAAAGAGGTAAAAAAAAAAAAAAAAAAAAAACCTCTTCCAAATGTTTCTTCTCCATTTCAGCAAATGGCCCCACTACCTACCTAAGTGAACAAACCTGAAACGTAAGTTAGCCTTGATTGACCCTCTCACCCTCCCATATCCAATCCATCAAGAAGTCCCATCATTTTTAACACAAAAATTCAGCTCAAATTCATTCACTTCTCTTTATCTCCACTGTTAGGACTCTAGTCCAAGCCAACACAGTCTCTCACCTGTACTATTCTGATAGCCTCCTACCTGTTCTCTCTGCTTTATTTTCTTGCCTTCTTTAATCCATTTCCTAAATAGCAGCAAAAGTGTTCCTAAAAATGTAAACAGGATCATAATATTCCTTTGTTTAAAATCTCAAAATCTCACAGACTATGGTCTGTGAATGATTTGGCTTCCATCTACACCTCAACTCCATCTGTGCCACTCTACCCCTTGCTCATTACGCTACATCCACAAAGCTCTGTTTTCAGTTCCTCCAATATGTCCTCTTCTTTGTATATGACATTATCACTTCCTTCCACTCTGCATCTTTCATATCTCAGCAAAAAAAGGTCGTCTTCTGTTTAAAGTAGATCTCCCCCTCTTATTCTGTATCTCATTCCTCATTTCCTTCATAACTGTTTTTTTTTCTTCCCCATTACAGTATAAGCTCCATGAGGGGAGGGGTCACCTACCCTCACGTAAAAGGGAGGAGGCGGTAACTCACGTAACTCCGAAATGTCGGAGAAGTACTGTAGGTCTCTCTCAGCTGTAAGAGCTGTCATTCCAGCACTCATCACCACCACACTCCCTCCAGATGCTCCCTCCTTCTATCATTTCAAAAGGAATGCAAGACAAGGTTTCATTGGCAAATCACATTAATTCCAACTGCTATGGACTGAATTCTGTCCTCCCAAAATTCATATGTTGAAGTCCTAATCTCAGTGTGATGGCATATGGAGATGGGAGCTTTGGGAGATAATTAGGTTTAGATACTTTTATAAAAAGAGGAAGGGATATCAGAACTCACTCTTTGCCATGTAAGGACACAGCAAGCTCACTAGCTCTCTGAAAGCCATGAATAGAGGCTTCACCAGCACCCTGCTCTCAGACTCCTAGCCTCCAGAATTGTGAGAAATAAGTTTCTGTTGTTAAAGCCCCCCAGACTTTGTGTATTTTGTTATGGCAGCCTATGCTACAACACCAACCAAAATGAGATGCTCCAGTCTCATCTGTAATAAAACCAAATACACATGTAAAAAGATACCTGATACAGTAGCATTCTTTATCAAGATTCTGCTCTTAACCCAAACTGTTCCACTGTTTTTTGATGCTCTTTTCCAAAGAGCTACACTTTTTTTTTTTTTTTTTTTTTTTTTTTTTTTTTTTTTTTGGTAGACATTCGTATTTTTTTTTTTTAATTTATTTATTTATTTATGGCTGTGTTGGGTCTTTGTTTCTGTGCGAAGGCTTTCTCTAGTTGTGGCAAGCGGGGGCCACTCTTCATTGCGGTGCACGGGCCTCTCACTATTGCGGCCTCTCTTGTGCGGAGCACAGGCTCCAGACACGCAGGCTCAGTAATTGTGGCTCACGGGCCTAGTTGCTCCGCGGCATGTGGGATCTTCCCAGACCAGGGCTCGAACCCGTGTCCCCTGCATTGGCAGGCAGATTCTCAACCACTGCGCCACCAGGGAAGCCCAAGAGCTACACTTTTGAAGACTGAGCACTGTTAAAACTATCACCCTAGGCTTCCCTGGTGGCGCAGTGGTTGAGAGTCCGCCTGCCAATGCAGGGGACACGGGTTCGTGCCCCAGTCTGCAAAGATCCCATATTGCCGCGGAGCGGCTGGGCCCGTGAGCCATGGCCTCTGAGCCTGCGCGTCCGGAGCCTGTGCTCCGCAACGGGAGAGGCCACAACAGCGAGAGGCCCGCGTACTGCAAAAAAACAAAAAAAACAAAAAAAAAAAAACACAAAAAAACTATCACCCTAGATACCCATCACTTGCAAATACTTAAATGCTAGAAGACGTCACATCTGGTACCAAAGGGTGGGGGTAGCACCCTCCTCTCAGCTACCATCTAACTTACCCACCACCATGCACTAAAATGGGTGAGTCAGGCACACCAAGACATCCCAACAACTGTGTTTTATTCAGAAAGACTCACTGATGTTTCAGTTAGGAAGTAATTTTGGTTGCGACTCATGACAGCGTATAGAAACATTTCCCCAGGCAATCTTCCCATGGGATTTCTGCCTAAATGAGAATCTCACAGGACTCTTTATTAAATTACTGTGGGTTTTTTTTTTTTTAAAGTAGACATTCAAGAAGCTCAGTTTCCACCCCTCTAAAACTAGGCTCTAATTGTAGATTAGAGGGAAGCAGAAACTAGATTCTTTGAGACATTTTGTTAGAAAATTACTTTTAAACATTCAGGAGCTAATATATTTTATAAAATGGAACAGTCTAACATTGTTTTTTTTTTAATGGCAATTTTTTTCTTTATTGAGAAACTTAAGACTTGGGTAACATTGTATTTTTAAAAAATTCAGATCCCGGGGACTTCCCTGGTGGTGCAGTGGTTAAGAATCCGTCTTTCAGTGCAGGGGACGCTGTTTCGATCCCTGGTCGGGGAACTAAGATCCCACATGCCGCAGGCCTACTAAGCCCGTGCCGCAACTAGAGAGACCGTGCACTCTGGAGCCTGCGCACCACAACTAGAGAGAAGCCTGCATGCCACAACTATAGAGAAGCCTGTGCACCACAACGAAGATACTGCACCGCAGTGAAAAGATCTCACGTGCTGCAACTAAGACCCGACCCAGCTAAAAATAATAATAATAATAATAATTTAAAAAAATCAGATCCGTTGTAGAATCTGAATTACAAAGTCAGTTATTTCTCTGATACTTCTACCTTGGGGATTTCAAAGCATTGCTTTTAAACTTAGTAGTTAATAACAACAACAAAACATCCCATGTCTATCTTATAGGGAGAAATAAGGAAAAATAAGCAAAGTAGATGCCAACAGGCTATGAAGGTCCAGAGCTCCATGTCTACAAGAAAGAGCAACACCCATGCCAAATTATCAAAGGCATAAAGCTTGGTTACAAAACAGAGAAAGGCAGTATTTGTATTTTGTGACTGGAACATGAAAGCTACTCTGAAATGGGGCCTGGACAACAAGTACAAGGGCAGTTGGATGTTTAAGCCAAAAAGACCCTCTGCATTTTAGAATCTGTGATTCTAGATTTTAATCAATATTGCACTAAGTACAATGAAGGACAAAGTGCTAGAAAAGGAAATGCTCCAAAGTACAAAATTCTGAAGGCTCTAAAATAATACTAATCTTCAAAAAATTTTAATGATTAACAAACATCTCTTTATCTTTCCAATAATTTAAAAGAATTTCATCTGTACAAAACCCAGCCCCACTTGTGACTATCCACTGTCAGTATGCTCCTCCTTTCTATATATTTGCCTATTGCAGAGGAAAGAAACAGGAACTTACAGTTTTGGGGAAGCAAAATGTAGCTTCTTCTCATGAAATGATTTTAAGCCCCTGGCCTAGACATTCACAGTAGTCATTACAGAAATAAACGAAACATAAAGCAGCTTTCCCGACCCATTTAAAAACAGCATCTTCTGCTCTTCCTCCGTATTTCTCCCAGAAAGATATGGTAACTTGTTCATAGTTACATGGGGAATTGGTGATTTTGCCAGGAAATGAAACTCACGTCTCCTCACTTAGTCCAGTGACCTTTCTAATACACCATGTTGTCTTCCGTTTAGTAATCAAAGTAAATCAAGACCTAAATAAGTATGGAATCTGCCCAAGGGATACCCAAGTCTCCTTAGTCCTAGAGTGAATTCCAACCTTGAAAAGCCAATGAAGAATGTTTGGGAAGAGCTTGCCAACACATCTAGCAGAATACTTTATACTCAGTGGACTCTATTTCTCCATCACACCAGCCCCTCCAATCTTAAACTGTG
This sequence comes from Mesoplodon bidens, assembly GCF_964165515.1. Taxonomy (NCBI): domain Eukaryota; kingdom Metazoa; phylum Chordata; class Mammalia; order Artiodactyla; family Ziphiidae; genus Mesoplodon; species Mesoplodon bidens. Next base: position 174,515,779 of record NC_138177.1, on the reverse strand, counting down.
CCTTTTCAAACTGTCCCGCCTCGTGAGTGCAAAAACAGAGAGAGAGAGAGAGAGAGAGAGAGAGAGAGAGAGAGAGAGAGAGAGAGTGTGTGTGTCTGTGTGTGTGTGTCTGTGTGTGTGTGTGTCTGTGTGTGTGTGTGTGTCTGTGTGTGTTTTTTCCTTCCCCAAGAAAGGTTAGGTCAAAAGAGAAAATAATCTAGTTTCCTTCTGCCAGAATTTGGGCATAGTGGGACTGTGCAGGAATGTACCTACTGTGGAATCTTCCCACACTCCTGAGCTGTTAAAAGTAACCAGCAGAGGCATGTTCCATACACTCCCCAAATACCTGAGCTGGCAACAACAAGATATTCAGAGATCTTAGCCCTGGGACAAGAGCTTCTGTCAGTCAACTACAGTTCTCACGACTGTGCTTCTGCTCTTACTTCAACTTCATACCAAAGAACATATCGCACCTGTACAAGTACTTCAGAAAACCACACAAATGAATTCACACAGTAGTATAGCAATTTTGGCAGGGTACCAATACTAATGATAAAGTATAATTTAAAAAAAAATTCAAAGCCCTTACACAAGCATATTACTCTTAGCATTTACAAGCAGATTTGACAAAGGATCTGGGGCCCCAGTAATCTGTTCTTGAGACCAACACCTAAAGGATCAGGTAGAGTTTCCAGACAAAGGGGGTTACCTGATAAGGAAGCAAAGATCAGCATTTTCTCTCTTACCTGAAGCCAAAGGTCGGATCCACTCTTTGCTATTTAGGTCAAGTCTCCAGAGGTCATTGAAGGCAGCATTGCAGCTGCTCTGGGTACAGCCTCCAAACACATACATAGACTGATTAGCATCATAATAGCACGCACCTAGAAAGAAAACAGTAAATGAATAACTGATGTCTAATTCTGAAGCCACTCGAAACCTTAACTGTAGCCCATATCTTTCAAAGATCAATTATTTCACACATTCTGCAGTTGTTCCCAGGTATCAACCTTTCTATAACCAGCCTCCTGTCTTCAGGTTGATCAATATCACATTAACCTTTAAAATAAGGACCAGAGAAAAGCTATGGAAATGTTATGTTATTTCTGAGCACACTAAACAAACTGACAATGATATCATTAAATAAGACAATATAATTCTAGCAAGAGAACACAAGAATTCAGATTAAGGGTGTTCAATGAGTGAAATTTCAGCACAGCTGCATAATTAATCTAAATCTGCATTATTATCATCTAGGGCTAGGCGAAGATGGCGCTAACAGAAGTACTCTGTCCTCCCATTTCTCTCCACCCGTCCTCCTCTTACTGCTTTTGCTTTCAAATGAAACATGAGGCACAAAACAATAACAAGACTTTATATGAAAGAGAATGACAGAAAACAGTTTTAAGAACCTGCTGTATGTATAAATAAATAAATAAAATTTAAAATTTCAAAAGAAAAGAAAACAATTTTAATCCATGCCATAAAGTAACCACACATACAGAACCAATGTAGCTCGGCGATCTCAGAAGTAGTATGGTCCCCAAACAACTGAGAGAAAAACCATGAAAGTCATCAAGCTCCTAGGTGTGTATCCAAAAGCCACCAAGGCCGACTGGTTGGTGCTGAATAGAAAACCAATGCAGTAGGTAACAGTTAAAAAGCACCAAGGTCTCTAAGAAAAGCCTTTTTAATTAGGTGACTATATACACCTCACCAATGAGTACTATTCCGAAGAAAAGAGTCAATGACTGTGAGAGGGGCTGTTCCCCTAAAACCAGAAAGACCAGAGCCAGAGTCTAGACAAGAGACATGAAAGCTAAGCTCTGCCACCTTGCTTCTCATTGGAAAGTTCATTTAGCCACTGTCCTTTGGAAAAGATGACCATGCTCCTTCCAGTCCTGCATTTACCATCTTGTATTTCAGGAAAAGGGCTGAGCAAAACTTCATTTCATGCATACCACTGGGAAAAACAGACCTCTCAATGTGAAACTAGGCTAAAACAGTTAAGCGTCACATAAAAGAAAGGGGAAAGGGAAAAGAAATTCAGAGATTCAACCCACTAGTGCATGGCTTCAGTGATCATCCAGTTTATCTGTAGGTCTTGTTCAGTTTAGCACACCACGGTTTCTAAGATCTCTTCTGAACTCTGGCACCACTATTTAAGTTCAGAAAAAGGGAAACATCACTGCTATAATTACCTCTGTGATATATACTAGCTCTGGGAATAACCCTCCTTTTTTATTTTTTCTTAACTCAGCCCACTTGATATGCCTTTAAGGACTCTCTACACTAGGAAAGCCAAGTCCAAAAATTGGATGAGCTAAGAGATAATAAAAGCAATGTGTTCAGTCACTTACACCCAGTAATCTCAGCCAGTGGAAGGAGTAAAACCAAAACATCTGGGACTTTCCTGGAGGCACAGTGGTTAAGAATCCACCTGCCAATGCAGGGGACATGGGTTTGATCCCTGGTCCAGGAAGTTCCCACACGCGGCAGAGCAACTAAGCCCGTGCGCCACAACTACTGAGCCTGAGTTCTAGAACCCCTGAGCCACAACTACTGAAACCGCGCGCCTAGAGCCCGTGCTCTGCAACAAGAGAAGCCACGGTAATGAGAAGCCTGCACACCGCAATGAAGAGTAGTCACTGCTCGCCGCAACTAGAGAAAGCCAGCGCACAGCAACAAAGACCCAAAGCAGCAAAAAATAAATAAAATTAAAGGAAAAAAAAATCTGACCTCTGATGCTGTGCAATAACAGAGCTACAGACTTTTCAAATTAACAAAGAAATTAAAGAAACTAGAGATGTGAAGAAATGAAATACCATTTAATCATCAACAGGCTCACATCTGCAAAATACTTAATTACTCCCAGAACTCAAACATGCTACAATGGTGTATGAAGGTTTAAATGATCTTACACTTTCCACTGACTTTCTTCCTTTTTTTTTTTTTTTGGTTGTGCCCTGAGGCTTGCGGGATCTTAGTTGCCTGACCAGGGATCGAATTCGGGCCCCCGCAGTGAAAGCACCGAGTCCTAACTACTGGACTGCCAAGTAATTCCCCCATCCCCCTTTTTTTTCCTACTGACTTTCTTTGCCTTTGAAAATAACTTCTAATCCATATCTAAATCAGTTTTTTAATTAACATCCCAATAAGAAAGTCTATTAAGAAGTAAAATCCTGGGAATTCCCTGGCAGTCCAGTGGTTAGGACTCTGTGCTTTCACTGCCATGGCCTAAGTTCAATCAGGCAAGCAGCGTGGCCCAAAGGAAAAAGAAGAAGAAAAAAAAAAAAAGAAGCAAAACCCTATGTAAGTCCACTGCTCATGTTTCAGGTTTGTTGAGAACTGCAAATAACAAAGGATCAAGTTAGATGACATTAAACAAACAAAAAGGATAATTACTGAAGCCACACTTTAATCTCCACTAAAGGAGGTGAGCTTCAGGTATATTGGTCTTCTCATACATACCTTTTTGAACTAGCTACTATAACAAACTGGGGCAATTCTGAATTGAACTGACTGGTGCCTGACATAAAAGAACATTCTCTTCCACCTGATAATCCATAACCCCAGAACAGAAATTAGCAATGTCCTCTGGCTTCTGAAACCTTAACTGATGTTCATTATAACAATGTTTAATAAGACAAATCCATGATTTCATAACTAAAACAGTCAGTAGCTCATTTATGTCCCACTATTCCTCAAAGATCAACTCTTGGCAGCTGCTTCCTTCATGTAGCAAAAAAGCACAGCGCCTTTATTTTTCAAAGAGGTAGCAAACATTCTTCTTCTCTATTTGGACTGAAAACCTAGCCAGCAGCTGGGCCCCATGAGGTCCTTACCACGTGTATTTTAATCCTATACTAAAATAAGGCAATTGGTATTTTCCTGCTTCTCTTTGAGCAAACAAAGGTTTCTGGAAGAGGAAGGTACAGCCCAAACCCTATGCAAAGCTAATGGGAATGGAACGACAAGTTTCACACACTGTAGTTTCAATATCCAGCAGTCATTACCAACAAAGCTTGGAGAGGAAGGGAGTCAATTTAGGCAGCTATGTTTAGAACTCAGATATAATGGGAATGAGAAACAGCCATCAATAATACACTCAAATATTTTAAGCATCCTACTGAACTCTGTTTGCCTATTTTTATTTAAGATGCGTACATGTTGGTCGGGGTGGGGGTTGGGGACCCAAGTTCAATGAGCCTTTCAGAAAAAATTAAGAATTTAAGCAAATACCACTGCTCAAGTAATTACTTCCTTTTACCAAAGTTCTCCACCCAAACAGAACATTCTCCTTTCAGAATATCTAGACCACTGGAATGTGCTATACAAAAGTTACCGTTCGTAGTACGGTATGACTACTCTGCTAAGAAATAACATTGAGAATGTGACTATTCCAACTGCTAGATCTCTTCAAGCTTTCTGAAATGTGCTTGACTGCTCCATGAACAACTATTGCAAGTCACATACCTCAAGTTAAAATCTAATAATCCCTACTCGAAGACAAGTCAAATATGCATAGTTACACGCACAACAAGCAAAGCCTACTATATTATAATCCTCTGAAGTTCCAGGTCGTCCAGTTGTTTCATATTTTCCAGGGTGCCTGGTGGTCACTACAGTAATGTTCACTGCACTCTAATTTTTGCACTTTCAGAGGTTAAATTCTCTTGTTCCCTCACTTGTCTCCAGGGAAAGGTCCTGAGGCATTTATCCCATGCTTAGAGACTATGCTGTCATGTGTCTCACATCGACAAGCCAGGACATACTTGATAAGGCCGGTAATTATGTAACTATGGAATAAGAAAGGCTGGTTATCCAGTCTGGGCCTGCTGGCTATTGCAGGAGCAAGATGAGCAAGTGTATGGAATGACCTGACCATATTTGGAGCCTAAACACTAAAAGGTTTTTCAAAACATAATGCTGGGGATTCAACAGACCCCTATGTCAATCTGAAAGGGACATTCTACCTTAATCAAGGATTGCATGATTGGCCATGCACACACTCATCAAATAACCAAGAGAACTGGCTTCATTTTACTTTCCCTGCATTTTTTTTTGTCCCAGACTTTTACATAAGAAAGAAGCTCTATCGCTCGTATCTTTGTTACACAATTCCACAGAATTAATAGATGTCAACTATGAACCTGGTGTTGTGAAAGGTGCACAGATGTCTAAGACATGGAGCCTGACTATCCTCAAGTAGATAACAATCTTGTGGAGAAGACATCATCATCGTCCTATAATTTTACAGGTTAAAAATATATTTTTACAAGTGTTTCCTCAATTAAATTTCCTAGCAACCCTGTGGCACAAACGGAATTGATCATATGCATTTTACAGATGAGGAAATTGTCGGTTAGAGGAGCCAAGGAATTTGCTTCCCAAGTCTAAAGTTCTTCCTTTGCATGCAGCCTCTCTTACACAGATAATTATGGTAAAAGACAGATGGTAATAAACATTAAGAAGAAGGTATGCAGAGTGTATTAAACGAGTATAAGCAGAAAAAGAGAAGAGTTTAATCTCCACGGTGGGGAATTTGAGAGTAGTGTGAAAGAAAGTGGCTTTTGGCTTTGTCTCCAAGATGGGTTTTAGAGGTCAGGACATTTTCAACCAATTAACATGGGGCGAACAAGTCTAGGGGCGAAAGAGGAATGGGAGGGGAAAGGAAAATGAAATCAGGGCCTCCAAGCAAAGCCATGAGGTAGGGAAGTTTAAGACAAACAAGGAATCTTGTGTGGGTAGAGCCTGGCTGTGTAAGGATGCAGCAGTGAGTCAGGCTGAAAAGGTAGGCTTGGTGAATGCCAGGTGGGGTGGAAACTTCTACATGCAGTGCAAAAAGGCTCAGGCTTTTTGGCAGAGGAGTGACAAGGCTGGTTGTCAGATTTGCAGTTTTTCCCGACAGGAGCTCCTGTCATTTTGAGCAAGTCAATTCTTTGTGTGCAGGACCGTCCCATTCACTGCACGACATTTAGCAACCCAAGTAGGTCCTTGCCTACTAATTGCTTGTGGCCTTACACATTTCCAGATGCCCTACGAGGTGGCACTGTCCCCAGTCTTGGAGATGGCTGCCAAGTGTCTAGACCAGGTTCAGATGAAGAGAGAAGAAAGGCAAGAAGACTGTTTAGAAAAGACTTAGGGGAACTTCCCTGGTGGTCCAGTGGTTAAAACTCCACGCTTCCACTGCAGGGGGCACGGGTTCGATCCCTGGCTGGGGAACTAAGATCCCACATGCCACAGCCAAAAAAGAAAAGAAAGAAAAGATTTAGGAAAGATGGAATGATTAAGTCATAAGGGTGAGTAATGGGGGGCGTGGTAAAAGAAAAGATATGCGAGAGATTGCAGAGATAGAACAGAATCAACAAGATTTGACTTTTGTTGTTGAGGGAGGGAGAAGAATTGAGGATTAATCCCAGATTTCAAGCTTGTATAATTGAAAGAATGATAATGCCATTAACTAAATTAGAGAGAGGAGAAAATTGGGGGGAAACTACTGAATTCTACTTTTGGCTCACTAAATATGAAACATCTGTGAATCTCTGTGGCAGTATGAGCAAAGAACTGGAAATGTGGATCTCAAGCTCCACATGAGTTAGGCATAAGGAATCAAATAGCGCTAAAGGGAGAAATACAGAGATGGAAGTTGAAGGAGCTAAGGAAAAAATTAAAGGAATGCCTTGTTTTCAACCTATTTTGAAAACTGCCCATTCCCTGTAATAATCCTCTTCAGTTTGCCAGTTAGATAGCATGTAGAGACTGATGGAAGAAAACAATAAAGAGACAGACCGAAAGAGACAACGAAAGACAATGAGACACCTTTTCTTGGATATCAAGTAAGGAAATGAAAATACCAAGTAAGGAAATGAAAAAAAAAATTTAAGCAAAAACAAGTATCAAAACCCACCAACAGGGCTTCCCTGGTGGCACAGTGGTGTAGAGTACGCCTGCCGATGCAGGGGACATGGGTTTGTGCCCTGGTCTGGGAAGATCCCACCTGCCGCGGAGCGGCTGGGCCCGTGAGCCATGGCCATTGAGCCTGCGCGTCTGGAGCCTGTGCTCCGCAACGGGAGAGGCCACAACAGTGAGAGGATGGCGTACCGCAAAAAAAAAAAAAAAAGACACAAACATACAAGTTAACAATGAAAGACAATGTGAGTTAAGTGCCAAATTAGTATTCCAGACATAAGCTCAGAACAGGAAAAATTTTTCTGTGGGCTAGAGAGTTGAGAAAAGGTTTCCCAAAGGAGCTAGAACTTCAACTGAGTTTTCAAGGAGAAGCAGGCTTCAGCTAAGTGGATGGGAATACTCTAGAGAGGAAGAATCAAGTACAGCAAAGTGACAACTTGAAACAGGAAAGCTCTTGGGAAAAGTTGGGAGATGAAGTGGTAATTTAGAAATAAGTCAACTTAAAGAGGGTTTTAAATATAAGACTAAGTTTTTATCTTGTAGGCACTAAATAGACACTGAAGGTTTCTTTTTTTCTTTTTTTAAAATTAATTTATTTTTGGCTGCGTTGAGTCTTTGTCGCTGCGCGTGGCCTTTCTCTAGTTGCGGCGAGCGGGGGCTACTCTTCATTACAGTGCACGGGCTTCTCATTGCAGTGGCTCCTCCTGTTGTGGAGCATGGGCTGTGGGTGTGCAGGCTTCAGTAGTTGTGGCACACGGGCTCAGCAGCTGTGGCTCGCAGGCTCTAGAGCACAGGCTCAGTATCTGTGGCGCACAGGCTTAGTTGCTCCGCGGCATGTGGGATCTTCCCGGACCAGGGATCAAACCCGTGTCCCCTGCATTGGCAGGCGGATTCTTAACCACTGTGCCACCAGGGAAGTCCTGAAGGTTTCTGAATACAGAAGTAATCTAACTAAAGCAGCAATTCTGAGAACTTTCTAAGAGGCTTCCCTCTCCTCTCAATGAACTTTCTTTATGTAAAACCATTAATAAATACAGCTTTTGTGGCCTAAGATAGATCACATCTCAGTCTCACTTTCATGGAGGGATATAAATCACTAATAGAATAAAATGGTATCAGGAATTCCCTGGTGGCCCTGTGGTTAGGACTCGGTGCTCTCACTGCCGGGGCCTGGGTTAAACCCCTGGTGGGGGAGCTAAGATCCTGCAAGGCGTGGGTACAGCCAAAAAAAAAAAAAAAAAAAAAAAAAGAATAAAATGGCATCTACAAAAATCAATTAAAATGGAGAGTTAACTCTAGAAAAAGTCAGGGTTTCCCTGGTGGCGCAGTGGTTAAGAATCTGCCTGCCAATGCTGGGGACATGGGTTCAAGCCCTGGTTCGGGAAGATCCCACATGCCGCGGAACAACTAAGCCCGTGCACCACAACTACTGACCCTGCACTCTAGAGCCCTCGAGCCACAACTACTGAGCCAACATACCACAACTACTGAAGCCTGTGTGCCTAGAGGCCATGCTCCGCAACAAGAGAAGCCCACGCACCACAACAAAGACCAACGCAGCCAAAAATAAATAAATAAAATAAATTTTTTTTAAAAATCCTAAAAAAAAAAGTCTAGAAGTCAAAAACTCTAAATTGTCTATTTGCCAAAACATTTTATTTATAATTTTACTACTTAAATTTGTATTTTATAAACAATATCCTTCATGTTCAAAATTTTTGTGTGACCCTAGTCAAATTCAGTGTTTGTTGAACATACACTATGTTAAGATAAAGAGTTATTGCAAAAATTAGTGCTAAGCTCTGGCTACTCCCTAAGCAGGATCCCAGAAAAACCCTCACGTATGCCTTTCCTTTCTTTTCCTCTTACATGATGTCAAATGTTTAAAAACCTAAGCATAACACCTTGACCTCTTTGGAGTAGAGATACTACAAAAATCCAATGAAAAAGCAGAATATAAAATTATATCACAGTGCCTACCATATATTTAGGCTTGTGCTCTTCCCTAATTCTGATTGTAAAATTAATATAAACCCTTATTTAATATTTTCTTCATTAAGAAGTCAGACAAAATACAAGCCTCCAAAATAGCTTTTGGAAACACGACCACAGGCAGGATGGGATCTGCTTTCACAGTAAATACTTACTGTGTGAGAACCGCTGAGTGATTGGGGTTCCAGGATAAGGGTAAGTCCGACTCTCCCACTGAATGTTTCCTTCCTGGACAGCCTTTATGAAACCATGATAACACTGGTGGGCTACACCTAAAGACAAAAATAACAAAAGCTTCAGCCTGGACTCTTCACTTGTAAATCAAATTATTAAAACTGCAGCTATTAATTCTTATCACTTTTATAAGACATATGTTTCTTTGAGGAACTCCAAATTTCTTTGATTTTTTCATTCAAAGACAGAAAACAGAATCACAGAATTTCAAAACTGGAAGATCTAATCCTTTCATTTTACCAAGGTTAAGTGACTCCCTCAAGGTTACAAAATCAGCTCACACTTAAAATCTGCTCCCCTTTACATCGTATCATGAGGCAACACATCAAAATAATTGGTGCTATTTACTCCAAAGCAAAGGGGCTGGGAGATAATTTAGTTTTGTGAGAAAAAGTGTGGTAAAACAGTCTCCGGAATATAACAGCTGTTCAGTAAATATCTATGGTTAGACCACGGCAACCAAGTATTCTCCATCTTAAACAAGGAGTAATAATTAGCTGACAGTGGATTATGAAATGATGAATTTATAACTAAGGAAAGCTGTTTTTTTTTTTTTTTTGCTGTACGCGGGCCTCTCACTGCTGTGGCCTCTTCCGTTGCGGAGCACAGGCTCCGGACACACAGGCTCCGCGGCCATGGCTCGCGGGCCCAGCCGCTCCGCGGCATGTGGGATCTTCCGGGATAGGGGCACGAACCCGTGTCCCCTGCATCGGCAGGCGGACTCTCAACCACTGCGCCACCAGGGAAGCCCAGGAAAGCTGTTTTTAAAAAAAAAAAATCAGAGTTTTTACTATAATGCTGGATACATGTCATTATATATATGTCCAAACTCACAGAATGTACACCCTATGTAAACTACAGACTTTGGGTGACAACGATGTATCAATGTATGATCGTCAGTTGTAAGAAATGTACCGCTCTGGTGAGGGATGTTGAAAGTAGGGGAGGCTGTGCATGTCTGGGGACAGGGGTATATGGGAAATCTAGGAACCTGCTCAGTTTTGCTGTGAACTTTAAACCACTCTAAAAAAGTAAAGTCTATTTTTTTAAAAAGTGAGAGCTTTATACCTCTGGAACAATCTGCTTTCCCAACACATGAAATTACTTTCTTATTTCAAAGAGAAATATTTTGAATAAAGAGTACAACCAATTATATATATATATATATATATATATATATAATTTTTAAAATAAATTTATTTATTTTTGGCTGTGTTAGGTCTTCATTGTTGCGTGTGGGCTTTCTCTAGTTGTGGTGAGCAGGGGCTACTCTTCGTTGTGGTGCAAGGGCTTCTCATTGTGGTGGCTTCTCTTGTTGCAGAGCACAGGCTCTAGGCGCGTGGGCTTCAGTAGTTGTGGTACGTGGGCTCAGTAGTTGTGGCTCGCGGGCTCTAGAGCGCAGGCTCAGTAGTTGTGGTGCACGGACTTAGTTGCTCTACGCCATGTGGGATCTTCACAGACCAGGGATCGAACCCGTGTCCCCTGCATTGGCAGGCAGATTCTTAACCACTGCACCACCAGGGAAGTCCCAATTATTTATATTTTGAAAGAGTATATCATTCTTGAATTTATGCTACCTTAGTGGATCCTTAAGCAGGATAACAGAACATGTTTTCTAATGATGATCATTATCCCTTGGTTGAACTCAGTTAAGAAATGGAATATTAAAAAGACATGGCCGGGCTTCCCTGGTGGCGCAGTGGTTGAGAGTCCACCTGCCGATGCAGGGGACACAGGTTCGTGCCCCCGTCCGGGAAGATCCCACATGCTGCGGAGCGGCTGGGCCCGTGAGCCACGGCCGCTGAGCCTGCGCGTCTGGAGCCTGTGCTCCGCAACGGGAGAGGCCACAACAGTGAGAGGCCCACGTACAGCAAAAAAAAAGACATGGCCATTTTTTGGTTCTGAAAAACCTGGGGGCAGGAGTGGAATAAAGACGCATATGTAGAGAATGGACTTGAGGACACGGGGAGTGGGAAGGGTAAGCTGGGATGAAGTGAGAGAGTGGCATGGACATGTATACACTACCAAATGTAAAATGGATGGCTAGTGGGAAGCAGCCCCATAGCAAACAGAGGTCAGCTCAGTGCTTTATGACCAACTAGAGGGGTGGGATAGGGAGGGTGGGAGGGAGACACAAGAGGGAGGAGATATGGGGCTATATGTATATGTATAGCTGATTCACTTTCTTATAAAGCAGAAACTAACACACCATTGTAAAGCAATTATACCCCAATAAAGATGCTTAAAAAAAGAAAAAAAAAAGACATGCCCATTTTTAATGTGTGACCATACTGCCAACTATGCACTGGTGAAGTAATACAGATCTGCAAATGCTGAAATGAGGTAAGGCAGTAATGAATAAAAGACAGACACATAATGATCGAGGGGAAAAAAAGCTGTCTTGGCAGTGACTTCCCCCAGAAGATCTAAGACTGCGAGTACTAGGTTAAGGTTCTTCTCTCTTAAAGAAAGATCAAAATGATAAGAATGCCAAATAAAACCTAAGAATAAATTCATATATTTGATTAGATCACCATCCCTCGTCTGTGATTCTCCACCTCTATTTTAGAGGTAAAACCATCTACTTCCACAGTGTAAGGAGGCAATGTCTCCTGAGGAGTCCATTAACTCTGCAAACAGAAGCAGGCTGTGCATACCAGTGTCATCAGTTGTGAGCAGATGAGCGCAGGACCCAGCAAGCAGTTTCAACACAGCTGGTCCTCATTAGCCCTCTAGGCTGGACTTTGGACGAATGACAGGGACCCTAATCCTCAGAGAATCACTATGATTTGAGGAAAAGGTTTTAAGACTGATTCTGATCTCAAGGTTTTTCTCTCTCGTATCTCTGGCTGCCTTGTTCCCAAGAGGAAAGAAAAAATTGATACGACCCTTGCTTTGATCAAAGATTATTCAACTGGCTCGGTCATCTTCATTCAAAAAATGGGCCCTTTCCACCTAAAATGGAATGAAACCAAATAACTGCTATTAATTAAAACTACAGCACAACTAGTGACCTCAACATTTAGCCAAAGTTGAAATCTTGATTAGAAAATGGAGGGGGAAAAAAAAAGAGAAACTCATTTAAAAAGTAAAAGACATACATAGGGCCTGTGCTGTTTAGAGATAAAATCAAGCAGTAAATGCTTTCATAATCCCACATCTGCCACAATTAGTGACTTTAAGCTATTCATAGTTCGCTATGAGGATTGTAAAGCAGTTATAATAGTCCTGACAATGGTAAGAGTTATATGAAGGTGAGCTATTACTGTCAATCCATATCCATCCCTACTCTACCTATTCAAGAACAATACAACTTACCAGATCAACTCCAAGAATATGCAGAAAAAGAATCCTCATTTTAAAACTGGAAATTGGATTAAATACTATAATATTCAAGCTGTTCATAAAATTAGGCAGGATAAAGAGAAAAGAAAAATGTACAGTGCTAATCGTCTAACACTAAATTTTAGAACCACAAAAAATTTAAGGGAGAAAAGAGAAAATGAAATTGGGAGGTAAAAATAAATCATTCAGGGCTTCCCTGGTGGCGCAGTGGTTGAGAATCTGCCTGCCAATGCAGGGGACACGGGTTCGAGCCCTGGTCTGGGAAGATCCCACATGCCGTGGAGCAACTAGCCCCGTGAGCCACAAATACTGAGCCTGCGCGCCTGGAGCCTGTGCTCTGCAATGAGAGGCCGCGATAGTGAGAGGCCCGCGCACCGCGATGAGGAGTGGCCCCCACTTGCCGCAACTAGAGAAAGCCCTCACACAGAAACGAAGACCCAACACAGCCATAAATAAATGAATAAATAAATAAATAAATAAATAATTTTTTTTTAAAAAAATAAATCATTCAAACAAATTTTAAATAAATAAATAAAACTTTCCACTTTCCACAGTACCTTTAATAAGTCGGTACCACTGTTTGCAGACAAGGGCTGCAGTTTTGTGTTCTTGGTATGGTGAAAGAAAGGACAGGATATACTCCAAAACCTCTTCTGGCAGCTCAGACATGGACCTATTATGTCTAGTCTCCTCAACCTCCAATACTGGGTGGGGCTCCTCATCTTGCTCCATTGTCCCTTCCAGCACAGTTTCTTCTTGGTCCACAGCCATGAAACTATCATCTTCACTGTCCGAGGAGCTGGCCATGACATTCCACTTGACAGCTACAGTGGGAAAGAAACAAACATCAGTATACACTGTCTGAAGTTCTGAAATAACTCAGGCAAGGCATCCAAGCTGTTCATGATTTCTTTTAGATGCTCAATCTGAAATCGGTCCTTTAGCACTTTCCCACACCAGTTGTGAGCCACCTTAATTTATCAAGTACAGCTCAAATACCAAGGCCATCCCAAATATCTAATAAATCCCTAAAGGCTTCTGATGGTATTTTTTCTCTCCACTGAAAACCAGAGTGACAGCCGAGTTCTGGTATAACCACAAAACCAAAAAACTTGTTCTCAACAACTCCTCTAACTCAAGGATCTGATTGGCAGACAGCAAAGGGAACAGCAACTAGCTTCCCTTGGCCAGTAATATAATTCAAGACCTCAAATGTAGAAGAAAAAACTGTGGGTCCTAAAAGAGTAAAAAGAATATTCTGAGGATATGGGAATAAGAAATGACAGGTTTTTTAGCTTCTATACAAGGTAATTCACTTAAGAGGATAATAAATATTTCAATAACAGGCTTAACTAGCTATAATACCAAACACAAGGCAATATTTATACTAGAAAACATCGTAACAGATCCAAGGAGTGAAAAACTGGAAATAATACAAATGCCCACCACCAAAAGAACAGGTAGATTGTGGTACATTCACACAACAGAATACTATACAGCAAAGAACCACAGATACACACATGGGTAAATCTCTTAAACATAATACCGAGCAAAGAAGACAAAACAGTACATACTACATGACCATGCTTATATCAAGTTGAAAACTAGGCAAAATTAATTTATGTTGTTGCAAGTGAGGATAGCAGTTACCAAAGATAACGACTGGGAGGCTCCTGGGGTAGTGGTAAAGCTTCCTGATTGGGTGATGGTTACACAGATGTGTTCAGTTTGTGAAAAATTCACCCAGGTGAACACTTAACACACTTCTCTAAAGTTTAACAAAATAAGCCACTATTAACAGTTACCTCTAGTGGAGGTTAATTTAAAAAAATATATTATGGGTATTTTTAAATGTCTTTGTGCTACCTGTATTCCCTGAATTTTCTAGGAAGAGCACAAGTTAAAACACACACAGAGGGACTTCCCCGGTGGCGCAGTGGTTAGGAATCCGCCTGCCAATGCAGGGGACATAGGTTCGAGCCCTGGTCTGGGAAGATCCCACATGCCGCGGAACAACTAAGCCCGTGCACCACAGCTACTGAGCCTGCGCTCTAGAGCCCATGAGCCACAACTACTGAGCCCGCGTCTAGAGCCCATGCTCTGCAACAAGAGAAGCCACCGCAATGAGAAGCCTGCACACCACAATGAAGAGTAGTCCCCGCTCACTGCAACTAGAGAAAGCCGCACGCAAAAACAAAAACCCAGCACAGCCAAAAATAAATAAATAGATAATAAATAAATAAATAAAACATACACAGAGGCAGACAATTCATTTATACCACACCAGTGATGTTTCATGCAAAGCCTGAGGTAAAAACAGTAAAATGAAGGAAAGAGGGTGATTTATGTAAGAAGTGTGTCACAGGTTAGATTCTAGAGGAAGCAGATGCTAAAATAAAATTAGGAATGAAAAAGGTTTAATGGGGAGAACTCTTATGAGAAGAAAAGAATAGGATTTAGCAGGAGGAGCCATCAGACCATGAGGCAGATCTGATGAAGCCTGAACAGAGAGCTCGGGAGCAGAATGGCCAGCAGAGGACTCCAGTGCTGGGCAAGAAGGTGAGGCTCTTAGATCACTGCTCTGCTCACCACCACTGCCTGCCCTGAGAAGAGCATGACCTTGTTTCCAATGCTGTGGCAGGCCCTGAAAGGACTGACAGCTTTCTTTTGCTACATTCCTTACAAACGGGCAGCAAGTCATTTCTTGAAGGGGCATCTGAGTTCCTTTTATAATTTTTTAATACATCTATTCCCTTGACCATACACACCTACCCTGACCATTCACTATGCCATCCACCTTACAAATTTCCAGCATTCCCTCCAGCACTAATGAGAAGGATAAGAAATAACAGGAAGAGAAGAGTGACCCTGAAATATACTTTGGGGACTTGAGAAAGATCTGAAATGTTCCAAAAGGTGAGGGGGGTGGTGGTGCGAGGAAAACAAAGAAAAGAAACCTCCAACCTCATCTCTACCACTCCTGTAATTCACATACTAATTATGTACAGCACCTTAAAAACTGGAAGAATGATCACATTAAGAAAAACATGACTCAAAACTCATGAAACTGCTCCCAACATAATTTATCTACAAAATTAGCTCATGATACTGCAATGTATCCTAGCAAAGTGGCAGCTAGAATCTTGATGATGATGAACAACTGGTGGCTAATTAGAAGTAGGGGAGGGACGTCCTTGGTGGCACACTGGTTAAGAACCTGCCTGCCAATGCAGGGGACACAGGTTCGAGCCCTGGTCCAGGAAGATCCCACATGCCACGGAGCAACTAAACCCATGTGCCACAACTACTGAGCCTGTGCTCTAGAGCCTGTGAGCCACAACTACTGAGCCCATGTGCCATAACTACTGAAGCCCACACACTCTAGGGACTGCGTGCCACAACTACTGAGCCTGCATGCTGTAACTACTGAAGCCTGTGTGCCTAGAGCCCGTGCTCTGCAACAAGAGAACCCATTGCAATGAGAAGCCCATGCACCACAATGAAGAGTAGCCTCCACTCGCCGCAACTAAAGAAAGCCCATGTGCAGCAACGAAGACCCAACGCAGCCAAAAATAAAAAGGTAGGGGAGTAGCCTAAGTCCCCCTAGTTGGGGGAGAGTGGTGGTGGCAGAGGGAGGGCAGCAGCAATTCCCTCCATTCCTCAAAAGTAGAGAAGTATTGTGATAGGTTCACTATAAATTGTGTTAAATAAAAAATCCTAGGGACTCCCTGGTGGCACAGTGGTTGAGAGTCCGCCTGCCGATGCAGGGGACGCGGGTTCGTGCCCCGGTCTGGGAGGATCCCACATGCCGCGGAGTGGCTGGACCCGTGAGCCATGGCCGCTGAGCCTGCGCGTCCGGAGCCTGTGCTCCACAACGGGAGAGGCCACAACAGTGAGAGGCCTGTGTAATGCAAAATAAATAAATAAATAAATAATCCTAGTTAGCCACATCTGCCCTACTTTCAGTGAACTGTTTTTCCACATGCTTAACTTGCTAGAGGAAGGCCTTTCCATTTCTAGCCCTAACTCCTACCCTAAAGAGAACAGTTACATATCAAAATGACTATATTACCCAAGGCAATCTACAGATTCAGTGCAATCCCTATCAAATTACCAATGGCATTTTTCACAGAACTAGAACAAAAAATCTTAAATTTTGTATGGAGTAACAAAAGACCCTGAATAACCAAAGAAATCCTGAGAAAGAAAAATGGAGCTGGAGGAATCAGGCTCCCTGACTTCAGACTATACCATAAAGCTACAGTCATCAAAACAGTATGGTGCTGGCACAAAAACAGAAATATAGATCAATGGAACAGGATAGAAAGCCCAGAAATAAACCCACACACCTATGGTCAATTAATCAACGACAAAAGAGGCAAGACTATACAATGGAGGAAAGACAGTCTCTTCAATAAATGGTGCTGGGAAAACTGGACAGCTATATGTAAAAAAATGAAATTAGAACATTCTTTAACACCATACACAAAAACAAACTCAAAATGGATTAAAGACCTAAATATAAGACGGGATACTATAAAACTCTTAGAGGAAAACACAGGCAGAACACCCTTTGACATAAATCACAGCAATATCTTTTTTGAGCCATCTCCTAGAATAATGGAAATAAAAACAAAAATAAACAAATGGGACCTAATTAAACTCAAAAGCTTTTGCACAGCAAAGGAAACCATAAACAAAACGAAAAGACAACCCACAGAATGGGAGAAAATATTTGCAAACTATGCAACCAACAAGAGATTAGTCTCTCTCCAAAATCTACAAATAGCTCGAGGCTCAATAGCAAAAAATCAAACAACCCAATCAAAATAAGGGCAAAAGACCTAAATAGATATTTCTTCAAAGAAGACATACAGATGGCCAAGAGGCACATGAAAAGATGCTCAACATCTCTAATTATCAGAGAAATGCAAATCAAAACTACAGTGAGATGTCACTTCACAACAGTCAGAACGGCCATCATTAAGAAAAAAAATCTATAGGGAATCCCCTGGTGGTCCAGTGGTTAGAACTCCATGCTTTCACTGTCCAGGGCCCGGGTTCAATCCCTGGTCAGTGAACTAAGTTCCTGCAAGCTGCACGGCACAGCCAAACAAACATATCTACAAACAATAAATGCTGAAGAGGGTGTGGAGAAAAGTGAACCCTCCTACACTGCTGGTGGGAATGTAAATTGGTACAGCCTATGGAGAACAGTATGAAGGTTCCTTAAAAAACTAAAAATAGAGCTACCATATGATCCAGCAATCCCACTCCTGGGCATATATCCAGAGAAAAACATGGTTCGAAAGGATACGTGCACCCCAGTGTTCACTGCAGCACTGTTTACAATAGCCAAGACATGGAAACAACCTAAATGTCCATTGACAGATGAATGGATAAAGAAGATGTGGTACACATATACAATGGAATACTACTCAGCCATTAAAAAGAATGAAATTATGCCATTTGCAGCAACATGGATGGACCTGGAGATTATCATACTAAGTGAAGTAGGTCAGACAGAGAAAGACAAATATCATATGATATCGCTTGCAGGTGGAATCTTAAAAATAATGATACAAATGAACTTATTTACAAAACAGAAACAGACTCACAGACTTAGAGAATGAATTTATGGTTATGGGGGGAGGGGGGAGGAGGGATAGATTGGGAGTTTGGGACTGACATGTACACACTGCTATATCTAAAACAGATAACCAACAAGGACCTACTGTCAGGGAACTCTGCTCAATATTCTGTAATAACCTAAATGGGAAAAGAATTTGAAAAAGAATAGACACATTTATATGTATAACTGAATCACTATGCTGTACACCTGAAACTAACACAACATTGCTAATCAAATATACTCCAATATAAAATTTCTAAAAATCTTTTAAAAGAGAGTACAGTTACATGAAACAGAAAACAATAATTAGAATTTTTCTGGCCCCTCTCCCACAAAAGTGCCTTTTTCTACTGGAAAAAATATCACTTCCCACAATCCTCCTTACTCTTTCCCTTGCAAGTTATCATTTTTCATCTCCCATTGACTATATTCCTTTATTTATTGACTTTCTCATATATTTAACCCTCACTCAGCTCTGAAATTCACCAAGGAAAAGAGTCCAAAGAAACAGATTCCTTGAGTTTGCCTGCATCTTTCACATTTGAATTAAATATAGCATGTGAAATACAACTGCTCCCTTACACATCTTGACAGACTGTAAGCTGAGGGTCTGCTTCTGAACAAACTGAATCAATGAAGGCTGCAAAAGGTTATTTATATTACTATTTTTTCCCAAGCAAAATAAACCTGTTTGGCTCAATAAAAAAACTTCTTACTTTCTTTCCAAACCTTCTCAAAGTACAATTAGCAAGCTTAAATAAAGGGACTCACACTTTTGTAATTCCAAATTTTAAGCAATTCTCATCGTTCAACCATTTCACTGTCCATAAAAGCAGCAAACCTCATGCCCCCGAGGGCATGTTTGCTAACTTGGCTTTGAGCACAGATGCCAATGAGAACACACAGGTATGGGCTCAGATGCAAATCCTCTGTAATTACGTGCCCTGCACCAATTTGCACAGCCCTTCATTTTCATGTCCATGATTAGGTAATGAAATCATCACTCATACTCCCGGAGGATATAGAGACACTTCGAAACAGTTTTTCACTTTTTCATGCCAAAAGGTGTACACTGGCCTGAGATCTGCTGCCAGACTCCCGAGCCATACCCAATGACCCTTTGCTGGGTCAAGAGGGATGGTACTGAAGAGAAACCATTTATTTGGCCCAGCTGTACCTTTTCCTTTGAAAAACTACTACACTATATCCAACTAAGTACAAACCAATTTTTAAAACCCAAATATTTTGCCCTTCTGGAGTTTAAATTAAGGTTAAGACTTTGAGACTGGGAGATCTGGCTACTGTTTCTAGCAATAATGAT
This sequence comes from Mesoplodon bidens, assembly GCF_964165515.1. NCBI lineage: Eukaryota > Metazoa > Chordata > Mammalia > Artiodactyla > Ziphiidae > Mesoplodon > Mesoplodon bidens. Next base: position 174,496,367 of record NC_138177.1, on the reverse strand, counting down.
CTGTTACCCAGGCTAAGTCACACAGTTAAGACAGGAAAATCTCTCTATCCCTAATGAAAGTTCCCCACCTACTTCATAAAGATTCTGTAAAGACAGCAGATGGCAACAAACTCCTCTGAACTTATTGGAGGAAACAGATTAACTTGTGAAGAGTTAAAATCGATTCAAAGAAATTCAAGATGGGAATGAAACTACTTTGTTATCCATGTAACAATCACTGCCTAGTACAATATTTGACCAATTGTACCTTTGATTTCTACACAACTAGACATCTGACAATCCTCTTGGAGTAAACACATTTTCTTTTCTTAAGAAAATCAGAATACACTTCACTTACCTGAAAGGAAATTGAACATTTAAAATACAATCAAGCTTATTCTTCACAATTTCAAAAGGTTAAAAAATGCAATTAAGGAAGAACCTTAATGACGATGTTAAGAAAAAGCACTGAGACTTAACTAAAGAATGCGTAGCTGGATTGAATGGAAAGCACCCACAGTCATCCGTCAGCATGAGGGCCTCTCAAGCTTCAGGGGCAAAGTAGCAACCCTGCACAGACATCATTATGAACTCATGAAGTTACCCACCCCAGCCACACTAATGGGAGCTAAGTATTTTTTTTTTTAATATTTATTTATTTATTTGGTTGTGCTGGGTCTTCATTGTGGCAGGTGGGCTCCTTAGTTGTGGCTCGCAGGCTCCTTAGTTATGGCCCGCGAGCTCCTTAGTTGTGGCATGTAAACTCTTAGTTATGGCATGCACATGGGATCTAGTTCCCTGACCAGGGATCGAACCCAGGCCCCCTGCATTAGGAGCGTGGAGTCTTATCCACTGCGCCACCAGGGAAGTCCCGTGAGCTAAGTATTAAATACTATCCTTGAAAATAGAAAATACTGTTGAATGAAGATTTACAGACCACAATATGATCCAATCTAAGATGATAATAAGTCTTCTTCTTATTAATATACCACCATTATTATCATCATTGTACTAGGTCAAATGAATAAGTTACAACAAGTGAAAAAATGGTAAAATATAAATTTCTACCTTACTTCATGCCCTCAATAAATACCAATGGAACATTTGCTATATGTGAAAATACTGTGCTTAGATCTCATGGGAGTTACAAAAAGAAGACATGCCACTATTTCCTCTCAAAGAGATTAACCCAGTAAGTGCCAAAGACACATAAAGAATACCAGCACAGGACAGACTGTGGTACCAAACAAGAAGCTCTAGCAGTTCAGGAAAGGAAGAGATGGCTTCCAACTAGTATGAGAAGGAAGTAACACAGAAGCAAGCATTTTCGCTTTGAAGAATAGGTAGCATCCCAGAGAATGAAATGGGGGAAGGTGGAAAGATGAAAGATTTTCAAGTTACTGTCTCCTGTACGATATGCTTTGCCACTTACAGAATTACTTTTAGAACAAAAGGGCAAAAACTGGGTTTCCCTGGTGGCGCAGTGGTTAAGAATCCGCCTGCCAATGCAGGGTCATGGGTTCGAGTCCTGATCTGGGAAGATCCCACATGCCACGGAGCAACTAAGCCCATGCAACATAACTACCGAGCCCACGTGCAACAACTACTGAAGCCCGTGTGCCTAGAGCCCATGCTCCACAACAAGAGAAGCCACCGCAATGAGAAGCCTGTGCACTGCAACAAAGAGTAGCCCCTGCTCGCTGCAACTAGAGAAAGCCCGTGCAGCGACAAAGACCCAACGCAGCCAAAAATAAAATAAATTTTAAAAGAATGATAAAAAAAAATTTATTTTAAAGGGCAAAAACTTTTTTACTCTATGGGCATTTTACCACATGTACAAACTACTTATTTTATCTACATTAACAGAAGCTCATAATCTGGAGACTACTTAGTTCCTGACAGTCAATGTTTTGATATAAAAAAAGTCTAGAAATAGAATAATTTGGCATAACTACTGTTGCTATTAGCAAACTGTTAGCTATTTTAACAAGTAAGTTCAGAGAGCTGTTTCTAGAAAGCATTCCAAATTTAGTAACAGATACCAGCTGCAGTGACGTTTGTTCTTTTTAAATGGTTAACTCATCTCTGTGTTATCCAAGTAAGAGTCCCTTTAATGAAACAGAAAAATAAAGTATTTTCCCAAACTACCCAACAGTATACTTTCTTATTATTCTTTGCAATGGCTGATGTTAAATGAAAGCATTTTATGACTGTTACAGAATAGTAGCAGAAATGTACAGTTCTCAGGGCCATTCCCCATATTCATATGTAGCAGCCAAAGGATTTTACTAAGTATAAACGGTTGAGAAAAATATACTGGTTTCAATCATCAATGAAGATATTCTAGGTTCTGAAAATTCCATATGGAGAACCATATACTCTAGGTTCAGCAAAATGTTTCATGTGGTACAAAATGAAAAAAGTATAACAAAACTTTAACACTCAAATTTATATTTCGTGAGAGCTTGAATTTTTAGATTTTAAGAGAAGACAGTAATAATATACAAAGTATAGCGTAATTCTAATTGTAGTAATTTAACTGTAGGACTTCCCTGGTGGCGCAGTGGTTAAGAATCTGCCTGCCAATGCAGGGGACACGGGTTCGAGCCCTGGTCCGGGAAGATCCCACATGCCGCGGAGCAACTAAGCCCGTGCGCCACAACTACTGAGCCTGCGTGCCACAACTACTGAAGCCCGTGCACCTAGAGCCCATGCTCCACAACCAGGGAAGCCACCTCAATGAGAAGCCCACGCACCATAATGAAGAGTAGCCCCCACTCGCTGCAACTAGAGAAAGTCTGCACACATCAACAAAGACCCAGTGTAGCCAAAAATAAACAAATAAATAAATTTATAAAAAATAATGATAATAATTTAACTGTAACAGTGATTTTAAACAAAAGGCTTTCATTTGAAGTGTAGTACAAATCAGAGGAGAGTTAGAGAAAAGGTGCAATTTTCTAGGCTTGGAAATTATTTTCCTCTTGAAACTAATTATTTAGGAAAGTAAGAAAATGCAAAAGAGGCAAATAACCATACTGTAACAGTAGTAAACTGTGTTAACTCAAAATTGACTGCACCAGGCTGCAGAAACGCTCAAAGCACACCTACCTCTCCCTCTGTGCTTCTACAATACTAAGTACCTGCCTTCATACTAGCAATTACTATACTGTTGTCTGTCTGCCTCCTCTCCCCTTAGGGCACAAAAGAAAATAATTCTATTTCTTGCATTCATGTACACACTCAGCAAAAGGCTGCTGAATGAATAAGCAAACAAAGCTTTATGAATTCATTTTCGAGTCAACAAAAGGTAAATGTTCATTTCTAGATATTCTGATTGAAAAAAACAGAAACTTCGTATCATAAATTTAAATGAAAAATAATAAAATCACAGATTTCAGAAGGTTAAAGACAAATAAAACTAGAGGGTAAAAATGGGGCATAAGGGACTTCCCTGGCAGCCCAGTGGTTAAGACTCCATGCTTTCACTGCAGGGGGCACGGGTTTGATCCCTGGTCAGGGAACTAAGATCCTGTAAGTTGCGTGGTGCAACCAAAAAAATTAAAAAAACATTAAAAATAAATAAAATGTATAGTACTTAAGCAAATCATTACTATTTTTTAAAAATATTTATTTATTTATTTGGTTGCACTGGGTCTTAGTTGCGGCACATGGGCTTCTCAGTTGCAGCTCGCTGGCTCCTTCTTTGCGGCACATGGGCTCCCCAGTTGCGGCATGCGAACTCTTAGTTGTAGCATGCATCTGGGATCTAGTTCCCTGACCAGGAATGGAACCCGGGCCCCCTGCATGGGGAGCGTGGAGTCTTAACCACTGCGCCACCAGGGAAGTCCCAAGTCATTACTATTTTTAAGATGTTCTGATTTTTCTGCCATTATGTACCCTCATTCTGAAAACAAGGGAGGAGTATGCAAAACCACTGCATATCAGGATTCTCTTAGCCTTTTGGGGAAAGGTTCTATCACAATGGTTCCCAGACCTCTGAATTTCACAGACCAGCAAGTTTTTTTTTTTTTTTTTTTTTTGCGGTACGCGGGCCTCTCACTGTTGTGGCCTCTCCCATTGCGGAGCACAGGCTCTGGACGCGCTGGCTCAGCGGCCACGTCTCATGGGCCCAGCCGCTCCGCGGCATGTGAGATCTTCCCGGACTGGGGCACGAACCCATGTCCCCTGCATCGGCAGGCGGACTCTCAACCACTGTGCCACCAGGGAAGCCCAGACCAGCAAGTTTTTTTGAACTGACATAGGGTTGACAACTTTTTATTTTCCCAAATAAGGCAGGAAAAAAACCCAAAAAAACCCTACCTACCCACACCGACAAATCCTACCATCTAATATCATCATAGTTTCATAAAAGGATGTTTAAAAACCTGAACAAGTTGGAAGATCATAATCTCTGAATAAAGGCTTTTCCTTCCAAGAAAGGAAACCTTATAAACACACGCATGCACAAACCCTCAAGACAATATGAACCTGAACCAATATTTTTGGGACTACTATTTCACTACTATGTCAGGCTATTTCATTTTACTACTTATTTACTTTGTGGAAAAAAATCCCACAATTTAAACAAGTTATACACTCTGAAATTTTTTAAAGGCTAATTTAAATTAAAACTCCCAGCATGCTGGGAAACCATTTCCAAATGCTAGAAAAAGAGAGACAATGATGGCTACTGGCAAGAATGCATGAAAGATGAATGTAACCTGATTTCTTTCAAAAATAGCTTGGCTGCTCTTTTGTTTCATTGGCTGGTGAATTTATAACGCTTTTTTTTTTTTTTTTTTTTTTTTTTTTTTTTTTTTTTTTTTGGTGATACGCGGGCCTCTCACTGTTGTGGCCTCTCCCGCTGCGGAGCACAGGCTCCGGACACGCAGGCTCAGCGGCCATGGCTCACAGGCCCAGCCGCTCCGCGGCATGTGGGATCCTCCCGGACCGGGGCACGAACCCGCGTCCCCCGCACCGGCAAGCGGACTCCCAACCACTGCGCCACCAGGGAAGCCCCTATAACGCTTTTTTAATCATGTGTTTCCCCCACTAAATTCTTAAGGTCTGTATTTTTAACAAGACTTAACTGTAGCACCTTTTTTTCTTTTAAACTGCAATGGAATATATCAAATTTTATTACTGTTATTAGGGATATTACAGTCAAACCACAGAGTTTCAAAACTTCCCATAGAAGCTAAAGTTTAAAACATAAGATGCTATGACACATTAAAAGAGAAAAAAGAGAAAGGAAAAAAAGGAACAAGTCCAAACCTCATTCCAAAATGATCTAAGTTAGAAAACTCTTCAAAATCCAGAAGAAAGTCTTTTTCCAGAGGAAAACAAAAGTCTCCCCTGAGTTAAGGATAGTTAAAGCAATCATCACTTCATGGTTTCAGTTTTAAGAAGGGCTAACATCTTTCTAGTTCAGTCATCCACTGCAGATCTATTTCAATGGAAGGAAGAAAATTTTTTTAAGTTTTATTTTATTATTATTATTTTTGGCCACGCCATGCAACTTGAAGGATCTTAGTTCCCAGACCAGGGATCAAACCCGTGGCCCCTGCAGTGGAAGTGCAGTGTCCTAACCACTGGACCGCCAGGGAATTCCCAGAAGGAATAATTTTTTAAAAATCAAATTCGTTTTACTTTGCATAATCAGCTCTGTATCACTAAATGAATATTTTCCCCATAATTAAAAAACAGCAATTGATTTTAAGTTTCTTTTAAATATATCAACATATACAAGTATTTCTGCTATTGCACAGAACTTCTTGTATAGCTGATCCTTGAACAAGGCGGGAATTAGGGGTGTCTACCCTCCTCCACTCAGTTGAAATCTGCATATAACTATTGGGTTGGCCAAAAAGTTCCTTCAGTTTTTAAGTAAAAATAAAAGACACATTTTTCATTTTCACCAAGAACTTTACTGAACAATGTATTCACCATTTTGTTCCACTACCTTCTGCCATTTTTCAGGCAACTTCATAATTCCATCTTCCCAAAACTTTTTATCTTTTTGAGCAAAGAGCTGTTCCAGGTGTCTTTTACAGTCTTCCAGGGAATTGAATTTTTTCCCATTAAGAGAATTTTGTAAAGATTGAAATAAATGGAAATCTAAAGGTGCAATTTCTGGTGAATGCGGTGGATGAATCAGAACTTCCCAGCCAAGCTGTAACAGTTTTTGCCTGGTCATCAAAGAAACATGCAGTCTTGCATTATCCTGATGGAAGATAATGCATTTTCTGTTGACTAATTCCAGACGCTTTTCGACAACTGCTGCTTTTGGTTGGTCTAACTGGGAGCAGTACTTGTTGGAATTAATCATTTGCTTTCAGGAAACAGCTCATAATAGAGGACCTCCTTCCAATCCCAACATATACACAGCATCGCCTTCTTTGTTTTTTGGGTTTTTAAAAATAAATTTATTTATTTATTTTTGGCTGCATTGGGTCTTCGTTGCTGCGCGCGGGCTTTCTCCAGTTGCAGCAAGCAGGGGCTTCCCTTTGTTGCGGAGCATGGGCTCTAGGTGCGCCGGCTTCAGTAGTTATGGCTCGCGGGCTCTAGAGCACAGGCTCAGTAGTTGTGGTGCACGGGCCCAGCTGCTCCGCAGCATGTGGGATCTTCCCAGACCAGGGCTCGAACCTGTGTCCCCTGCATTGGCAGGTGGATTCTTAACCACTGTGCCACCAAGGAAGTCCCAACATCACCTTCTTTGGGTGAAGACCAGCCTTTGGTGTGCTTGGTGGAAGCTCATTTCACTTGCCCCATGATCTCTTCTGTTCCACATTGTACAGTATCCACTTTTCATCGCCCGTCACAATTTGTTTTAAAAACAGAACGTTTTCGTTACGTTTAAGTAGAGAATCACAAGAAGGTTTTCTTCACCTAACTTATATGGAACCCAAACATCAAAGCGATCAATATAACCAAGTTAGTGCAAATGATTTTCAGCACTTGATTTGGATATTTTGAGCATGTCGGCTATCTCCTACATGCTATAACGTTGATTGTTCTCAATTAATGTCTCGATTTGATCGCTATAAACTTCAACTGGTCTACCGGACCGTGGAGCATCGTCCAGCGAGAAATCTCCAGCATGAAACTTCACAAACCACTTTTGACGCACTCGATCAGTCACAGCACCTTCTCCATACACTGCACAAATCTTTTTGTGAGTTTCAGTTGCGTTTTTACCTTTCTTGAGATAATAAAGCATAATATGCCGAAAATGTTGCTTTTTTTCTCCATTCTTCAATATTAAAATGGCTACACAAAAATTCACTAATTTTGATGTTTTTTTTTTAAAGTGCATGCTGATACGACAGCTGTCACAATACAATCTAACAAAATTGTTTTTAATCAAGTTAAAGACAACTAAGTGCTACTACAGCCATCTTACGGAAACGCCCAACGAACTTTTTGGCCAACCCAATAACAGCCCTCCTTATATGCGGTTCCTCCGTATCCACTCCCAGATGGTGTACTATTGTAGTATTTACTACTGGAAAAAGAAAATCCCTGTATAAGTGGTCCTGTGCAGTTCACACCTGTTGCTCAAGGGTCAACTATATAAGTATTTCCTTCTTCAGAAGAAGAAAAAGTTCATACAGAAGAAGGAAAATTTCAGTAATGTATTGGATTTGGTGGTATTGACTTGCCGTTTGACTCGGCAAGTTAATTTTCAGGCATCTTTCCAACACAAACATCTATACATGTGCACTAGTGGAGGTTTGTTGCATCTTCTCTGTAATGACAAAAACTTGCAGCTACCTAAAAGTCCATTAATAGGACTTCCCTGGTGGTCCAGTGGTTAAGACGTAGCTCTTCCACTGCAGGCGGCATGGGTTTAATCTCTGGTTGGGGAAGTTCTGCATGCTGCGTAGTGCAGCCAAAGAGGAAAATAAAAGTCCATTAATGGAAGAATGGCTATGTAAATTAAGCTATATCTAAGCTACAGAATTTAAAGCACTCGTTTTTTAAAATGTGGGTATGCCAGCATATATTGACATGAAAAGATCTCCAAAAACTGCAAAATAATATGATAAATATAATACCACTTATGTTAAATAATAAATTAATGGCTGCCCATCAGAATCGTCTGAGAACTATTAAAATTCAGATTCCTAAGCCCATTCAAGCCAACCTAATCAAAATCTCTGGGGGGTTGTACCCCAGGCATTTTTATTTTTAAGGGAGCACCTGAACAACTCTTTCACAGCCAGTTCAACGACAACAACAAAGGAACAAATCAAAATTGTATATCCACATAGGTATCTATATCTATATATATATGCATAGAAAAATGATCTAGAAAGACACACATCAAAGTTAGGAGCAGCACCTCTAAGGAGGGAAAGAAGGAGGCTTTGCCTTTTTAAAATTAATTTTTAACAGCCAAATATTGATATATCATACAGACAAAACCATAGAGAGGTACAGCCATGGTGGGAAACAGTATGACAATTTCTCAAAAAATGAGTCAGAATTACCATATGATCCAGCAACTTCACTCCTGGGTATATACCCAAAAGAACTGAAAACAGGGACTCAAACAGGTATCTGTATACCCATGTTCATAGCAGCGCTGTTCACAACAGCAAAAAGGTAGAAACAACTCAAATGTCTATCAGTGGATAACGGATAAACAAAATGTAGTATACACACGTAACACAATATTATTTAGCCTTAAACAGGAAGGAAATTCTGACACATGCTACAAGGAGAAGCCTGAAGACATTATGCTAAGTGAAACAAGCCAGACATGAAAGGATAAGTACCACATGATTCCGATTATGTGAGGTACCTAGAGTACTCAAGTTATACAGCAAAGTAGAATGGTGGTTGCCAGGGGAGCTAGAGGGTGGGGAGAACAGGGAATTATTGTTCAATGTGTATGGAGTTTCAGTCAGGGAAGATAAAAACATTCTGGGATGAATAATGATGATGGTTGCACAATAATGTGAATGTACTCAATGCCACTTAACTGTACAGTTAAAAATCATTAAAATGGTAAACTTCATGTTATGTAAATTTACCACAATTTTTAAAAACTGCATAGGACTTCCCTGGTGGTGCAGTGGTTAAGAATCCTCCTGCCAATGCAGGGGACACGGGTTCGAGCCCTAGTCTGGGAAGATCCCACATGCGGTGGAGCAACTAAGCCTGTGCGCCACAACCACTGAGCCCACACGCCACAACTACTGAAGCCCGTGCACCTAGAGCCCACGCTCTGCAACAAGAGAAGCCACCGCAATGAGTAGCCCCCGCTCACCGCAACTAGAGAAAGCCCACATGCAGCAACGAAGACCCAATGTAGCCAAAAATAAATAAATAAAATACATTAAAAAATTGTTTTTTAAAGAATTTTTAACAAAAAAATATACATATATATTCCTAAGCAATACACTGCTTAGTTGTTAAACATAGCTGCAGTTCACTTTCACTGCAGTGTAAAACCTTGTTGTATGAATCAGTCATAACTTATCCTTGTTGAATGAAATCAGTTGCTTCCAATGTTTTGCTCTTATGAAATAATGAGCATTTTTTAGCTTCTCTAGAATACTGGCTTTCAAATTTTGACAGCAACCACAATAAGAAAATACATTTTACCTCACAAATCAGTCTACCCACACATACACAGATACATAGCTAGGAATAAGTTTCACAAAATAATACCCTTACAGTAAAGTACACTCATATTTTCTATTGTATTTATCAGTTAAGAAAATGGTTGGTCAAATGCCACTAAACTGTCTTCATTCTAATGGGCTGCAAGCCACAGGCTGAAAAACAACGTTCTAGAGTACATATTTAGGAGTGAAATTGCTGGGTGTAGGTTATACATCTTTACTAGATAATGTCAAACTGTCTTTCAAAGTGACTTCCAATTTACACTCCCACCTCCCATATGCAAAAAGTGATTTTAATTTGACTTGATTTTAAAATCATAAAGGGGCTTTAAAAGTGTATCAAATGCTTTTGCTCAATTATTAAGATATCATGTTTCCTGTTAGTCTATTGGTGAAATAAGTTATATTGATTTTTTAAAACTATTTATTTATTTATTTGGCTGTGTTGGATCTTAGTTGCGGCACGCGGGGCCTTAGTTGTAACATGCGGGATTAGTTGCAGCATGCAGGATCTAGTTCCCTGATCAGGGATTGGAACCCGGGCCCCCTGCATTGGGAGCGTAGAGTCTTAATTAACCATAGGACCATCACTGGACCACCCTACTAATTGATTTTCTAATGTTAAAACAAGCTTGCTTTCCTCAGATAAACTGAATTAGGCCACAGTTTATTTTATATATATATATATATATATATATATATTTTTTTTTTTTTTTTTTTTTTTTTGCGGTACGCGGGCCTCTCACTGTTGTGGCCTCTCCCGTTGCGGAGCACAGGCTCCGGACGTGCAGGCTCAGCGGCCATGGTTCACGGGCCCAGCCGCTCTGTGGCATGTGGGATCTTCCCGGACCGGGGAACTGTCCGGACCGGGGTACTGTCCATTCCTGGTTTTGGAATCAAAATCATGCTAATTTCATAAACTGATATGGGGACTGTTCCTTTCCCCCCCATTCTCTGGAAGAGTTTACATAAAACTGGAATTATCTGTTCCTTGACTATTTGGCAGAAATTGCTTGCAAATCTATATAGGCCTGGAGTTTTCCTTTTTTTAAAGAAAGTTTATTTATTTTTTAATTATTTTTTGGCTGCATTGAGTCTTCGTTGCTGCACGCGGGCTTTCTCTAGTTGCGGCAAGTGGGGCTTTCTCTTCGTTGCAGTGTGCAGGCTTCTCATTGCAGTGGCTTCTCTTGTTGAGGAGCACCAGCTCTAGGCGCACGGGCTTCAGTAGTTGTGGCATGTGGGCTCAGTAGTTGTGGCTCACGGGCTCTAGAGCGCAGGCTCAGTAGTTGTAGCCCACAGGCTTAGTTGCTCCGCGGCATGTGGGATCTTCCCGGACCAGGGCTTGAACTCGTGTCCTCTATATTGGCAGACGGATTCTTAACCACTGCGCCACCAGGGAAGCCCTGAAGACTATATTTTTAAAAGTTACGTATGGGGGCTTCCCTGGTAGTCCAGTGATTAAGACTCCACGCTCCCAGTGCACGGGGGCCGAGGTTCATTGCCTGGTCAGGGAACTAGATCCCGCATGTTGCAACTAAGATCCCGTGCGCAGCAACGAAGATCCCGCATGCTGCAACGAAGACCCGACACAGCCAAATAAATAAATAAAAATTTTTAAATAAAAATAAAAGTTATGTATACTGTAGTATAGAACAAATAAACGTGAACAGTACTAAAAAATAAGATTTTCAGTTTAAGGAGAGACAAATATAAAATCTAAAGAAAAGAACCCTGTAAAGATTCAAATTAAACTGGAAATAACAATATGAAGTTTTGATTTCTAAAAAACATATTTTCTATCTCTGCCCATTGAAAGGACCTAGAAATAATGAAGACCCACTAAGCAATGAGCATTCCTAGCACTCAGATCTTGGTTTCTAATGGCATTCTCTGTAAAAGTAACTAGGTCTTCCTAGAAAAATGACTGATTTCGGGTCAAGAACAGAGAGAGTACAAGGTGCACCTAGAAAGTCTTGCAAGAGAAAACAACCCAAACACCAAAGGGCACACGGGGCACATCAAAAGGACACAACACTAGCTTGAAGACACTCATACCGGTGAAAAGGTTCTGCGTTAAAGAGACTAATGGCTGTAACTAACTGTAAAATAATGAATACATAAAAATTCACGTGCCTACAATGATACAGAAAATAGAAAAGAAACTCATTTGCTACCACTGAGGTGACCAATTCTTCATTGTAAATTCTTCAAAATTTACAATGAAAAGCAAAGAATTAAACAAAACACCCTGCCTTATTAGGAGAGACGTTTAGTAGTTAATTCTCAGTTGATTCTCATTTATTAGCCAGCTAATAAATGTGGAAGGAATACAACAGTAACAATCATCCTTTTGTAACCTCCAATGAAACAACTGATTCAGGCAAGGATCTCTGAGGGACGTTAAAACCAACAGGTGAAAGATGGAATAGAGTAATTGTGTTGTATTAAATTGCTACCCACAGATTACTTGATCCATGTAAAGGGAAACCTTTGCAATGGAAAGATCTAGGACTTGCACATTAACCAAGTGATCAAATTCAGCATCATTATAATGGCAAAAGCTGACATCAAGTGTGATACAATTTGAACACACAAGTTATCACAAAGGATGGCAAATTGTCAATTATCTTAAAAGGTGATAAAGGGAGGAATTAACTGACACAAGGAAATAGTAAGACAAATCATGAATGTGGAAGTGTCTACCAGAGAACCAGAATGGTCTCTTCAAAAAGTCAGTGTCATTGAGTGAAAGAAAAAAAAAAAAAAAACGGGGGGAAGGGGAGGAGGCTATTTTAGATTATGAAGCAAAAACTAAACAACAGCCAAATGCAATTTGAGAATCCCAACTAGATCCTGGTTCGTACTTTAGACCTTTGCGCTAGCTGTTCCTTATGTCCCCAAAACTTAGCATTAAACATTCTGCCTTGTGTCTTTCGGCCTGAATATCACCTTCTCACTGAGGCCTTCTCTAAACCAATCTCAACTAGTCTTCCCTTCTAGCTAACTCTCTTTTATTTTCTTTGTAGTATTTATTACTGTCTGAAGTTTCATTCATTCATTAACTGCCTTCTTCCTTCTCGAATGTAAGATCCTGGAAATCAGAGCCCTTGCCTATTTTGTCCACTGTAACCCTAATATCTTGAACCATGCCTAGCACACAGCATTCAATACATGTTTTTTGAAGGAATGGACCAATGAACAAAAAGGCAAAAGAGACTCAACGGACACTTAAGATCATGCAATGCCTCAGAAAGCCCACGAAGAACATCAGCCCATAAGAATCAAACGCATACACTGAATGAATATTTGAGTGCCTAATATGTAAGTACTAAATGTGCATATAAGACACTAAAAATATTACATGTGAATTATACTGCATGATATATCCCTTTTAAGTATTTGGCAGGAATTAATTAGCACAGTAGTTTGCTTTTGGGATATTAACTTTAACCTAATTGTGCAAGGGCAACAGTGGTGAAGTGGTGGAGCACACAGGAGATACTCTGCAGAGCTGGACAGAGTAGTTAATGAAAACTATGCCTCCTGCCTAGGAAAATGAATATTCCAGTTATAAAAATGAACATGATATACATGAGAGGCAGTGAGACTAGTCTGGCTTGAACAGACTGCATGATGGGTATCTTGTAAAATAAGGCTGGAAAGGTACAATGAGGGCCAAATGGAGAGCTTCAAAGGTACGTAAGGGAGTAGGCAGTGATGAGTTACCACAGGTTCGCGGGCAGAGGGGAAGCATTCAGACCGTAGAGTCCCTTAAGATTGGTCTGTCATAATACTGTCACTGCAGTCTTAATCGCTTCCAAAAATTACCAAGAAGAAAAGCTCAAGTAACAGCAAATACTTCTTACGCACTGTTTACCATACGTCAGACACTTAGTTAAATACTGCACGCGTATGTCATGCAGGAGGAACTGGAACTCCCATTCTGAAGGTGAGGGAGGCTGAGGTCACACAACTAGGAAGGAGCAGAGTCCTGGCAACAAGACTAGTTAAGAACTACAGCAATACTTGTCTGCCCTCAGCTCATAAAAGCCTGGTCTAGAGTCATGTCAGCAAGTATAACGAGGAGCAGGGAACCCTAAGGGATGCTGAGGACGATAATACAGATCTACATGGCAGGACACAAAAGATTTTTTTTTTTAAAAAAGGCTATTAACAAATGACTCCCAGTTTCATGGTCTATCAGACCAGAATAAAAGTATTCTATCTACAGAGATGGGAATATTGAGAAGGGAACTTGGTTAGTAAAGGTTTTTACGTTAAGGGAGGTAAGAGGTGAAACAATGGACTCAGTTGTGAACACGTGGACAGCTGAGTTTGAGGATATGCTCCATGAAGTCCCTGGAAAACCAAGAGGCATAAAAGAAAGATCGCATCTAGATGGATTTAAGAGACATAAGGGCAGTGGTATCAAATGAAGACATGAATAAGCCCAGTTCTCCAATCAAATACAGAAAGGGAAGCACAGGGGACGCCAGAAAACATGTATTCCTGCTACAGGCATGTCTGCATTCAGGACAAGTATGCCACTGGACTATGCTATGAGGAAGCCAGGAGACAAGTTCCCCTTGTCCCAGTTTTAATGTTCCATAAAACAATGTAATAATAATGTTTAATATTTAAGTGTTTACTATATGCTAGGCAATGTGCTGAGAAGTTCACACGTATTCCCACATTTAACTGTCCCAAAACGTGGGCATCATCCTCATTTTATAGATGGAAAAACTGAGGCTTAGAGAACCTAAGGTGCATACCCAAGGAAAGTAACAGAACTAGGGTAGGGGCCTGGGTCTACCTGGGGTCAAAGCCTATGATCTTAATAACTATACTGAAATAAATAATTATCAAGCCAGCCCACAGAGCACATGTAAACCATTAAGCTTCCTCTGTGTGTGTGTTAATATATACCTTGACATAAAAATTGCCATTTTAACCATTTTCAAATATGCAGTTCAGTGGCATCAAGTACATTCACATTGTTGTGCGACCATCACCACCATCCATCTTCAGAACTTTGGTCCCAAACTAAAACTCCATATCCATTAAAAGGTAACTCCCCTTTCCCTCCTCTCCTCAGCCCCTGGCAACTACCACTCTACTTTCTCTCTCTATGAATTAGACTATTCTAGGTACCTCATACAAGTGTAATCATACAATATTTGTTCTTTTGTGGCTTATTTCACCTACCATAATGTCTTCAAGATTCATTACCATTGTTACTTATAAGTTAAATAAAATGTGAAATTCTAACGCACACATCATTCTGCAGCTCTATGGGGAATTATATTCCAAAATTCCATTATGATTTATGAAACACACTTGGAAGAGAGAACTGCATTTACTGGAAAAAAAACAAAAAGGTGGGGGGACGTAAGGAAGACAGACAAATCAAAATGTGAAGGACCCACAGGAAAGTAAAACTTCAGATTCAGTAATAAGGAAGACAGCAGCTTGCTTGCTTCTCACTAGACTGAAGGATCTATCTAAGTATCTCAAAGCAAAAGCTAAGACAGCAGTCCTGCAGAACAGACTGCAAACATAACACTGCTGGATCAACCAAGAAAAGACAAGACACTGTCGCTTTCTGGCAAAACACAGCAAGACTACTAGCAAAAAAGCTTTAAAAATAAATACTGAAACAGAAGGATAAATTCCATTTTCCCTTGATTTGCATCTGAAAAACCAGCAGATGGGAGAGGCAACATTTAGTAAAACTGTATTGATCAATTTATAATTAACATCAATCTTCCTCCAAACAATGCACCAAGAGGTTCACTCTGGAAAAAAAATTCTTGTTCTCTAGATAGTAACATGAATCAAACATTTAAGATGAGAATAATAAAGGAAACACAAATTTGGAAGAGTATGCCATACCAGTGAATTCCTTAAAATAGCTGAAATAAAAGTATCCTAAATGTTAAATATTCTAAGGGAATATTAGTAGCTAAAACTGGCACTTGCTTGCCTTTATATAAATTAAATGAACTGGGACTTCCCTGGTGGTGCAGGGGTTAAGAATCCGTCTGACAGTGCAGGGGACACGGGTTCGAGCCCTGGTCCGGGAAGATCCCACATGCCGCGGAGCAACTAAGCCCGTGTGCCACAACTACTGAGCCTGCCCTCTAGAGCCCGCGAGCCACAACTACTGAGCCCCCGTGCCACAGCTACTGAAGCCCGCGCACCTAGAGCCCGTGCTCCGCAACAAAGAGAAGCCACTGCAATGAGAAGCCCGCACACCACAACGAAGAGTAGCCCCTGCTCGCCGCAACTAGAGAAAGCCGGGGCGCAGCAACAAAGACCCAACACAGCTAGGAAAAAAAAAAAAAGAAATTAAATGAACTACCTGAAATCTATGTATTACTAGGAGACAAGAGAAAATATGTTACTATTTAAGCTAAGTTACTGTCCAGAGTCATAAAATTTTACAAGTAACTATTGCTTTATATAGTATCTGTACATTTATCAGATTTATATATATAAACAAGCATCAAAGGACCACAAGATACTTCCACCTTTGAAGCAAAACAGAACAGCAACACTAGAAAAAATTAAATAAAAAGCCTAGGAGAAAACTTTAGAAATTAAAAAATAGAAACTTAATACAGGAAGAATCAGAATTCAAAGCAAATTTGCTTTCCAATACATGCATGAGTAAGTAAGTGCAAAATTAAGCTATACAAGAGTACCACTAATTTTACAAGACATTTAGAAGAATGTCACAAGAAACAATTTTTTTTTTTTTTTTTTTTTGCGGTATGCGGGCCTCTCACTGCTGTGGCCTCTCCGCTCCGGACGCGCAGGCTCAGCGGCCATGGCTCACGGGTCCAGCCGCTCCGTGGCATGTGGGATCTTCCCGGACCGGGGCACGAACCCGTGTCCCCTGCATCGGCAGGCGGACTCTCAACCACTGCATCACCAGGGAAGCCCAGAAGAAACGATTTTAAAAATAAGCTGTAGTGTTATGAGCTTCATACTGGGCAATTTTAAAATGACTTGTCTGTAGGTTGTATCTTTCTACATGTGACAAACTGTCACAATATAGAAGAATGAACAAACACATCACCTTCACTTTCTTGTCAACCACTACCTTAAAGCACTCATGTTAAGATACAGATGGTATGGGTTCAATACTGCACCACTTACAGATTCCACTCAATCCAAAAATCCATAAAATTTCTGCAATGTAGGTGACAACATGCTAAATTAATTATAAAATACCACAGCACTAAGATGAGGAACTTGCATTGAAGAGAAGTTTAATATCAGAGATGCTAAGCAGCCTCAATCTACATAAATAGATTCTATAAAATAGTTTAGTATACTTCTGGCTTAAACTGTCGGCTTCACCTCAAAAGGAGAAGGACCTTCTTGTTTTATTTATTATTGGGAGACCGGAGACAGTACTAATAATCACTTACAGTCAACATTCTAAGGGACTGACAACTAAACATTTATTAACTGAATGGGATGAAATTCAAATCATACAGTACTTCTCGTGCCAGTTTACAAAACAAAAATAAAAGCATCACCACTCTAGAGCTGTCACCACTTAGTAATCGGAGATATTTTAAATTGCAGCTGCAATGTTTGTGTTTATTGCCTGTGCATATGACTCACTCTCAGAAAGGTTCTCCCAAGACTCTGGTGGATTTTTGAGAATGCAGAAACCATAACTGGGGCATACTGTGTGGGAAGTGTCATGACAATGAATGAATAAAAGAGGAAAAGAACTCGTGACAGAAAATTTTTAAGTTTTTATAAAAAGCAGGTTGCTCACAAAAGGCATATTTTTCTGCAGAATAACAGGAAAGGTTGGGGAAAGACATCCTGGCTCTGAGAAGCCTTCCTTGACTCCCTTGGTTGGATTCAGTGCATTTCTTACACTATAATATATTTAACTAGTTTCTCAGTCTGGCTCCCCGACCAGACTGCAGGCAACTTGAGACCAAAAGCTGTTAGAATCATCAGTACCTACTTCCCAAAATGTCCAGCACACAGAGGGCTCTCAATAGGTATTTTCGTAAAACTGGTGATTGAATAATCAATCTTACATTCACCTTCTATTTTACAAAGCACTTTCACAAACATTACTCTTTTGTTTCACATTAACAATCTTGTGAAATGGGAAGGGCATTATTTAAACAAATGGCTTCTAGTCTTATATAGACTAAAACAACCGTGAAATCACAAAGATAATCACGTATTTGTTCATCTTTGAGATAACTTCTCCTTGGGACCTCAATATTCTTGTAAAACCTAGAGGTTTTGCTAGTATTTTCACAATGGGTAGCAATTACACAGCTCTGAGTCCTACAGAAGGGTTTTAACTATATAAAGCAGTATTAGAGAAGGCTCTTCTAGAAATCAGACATTTAAGAAGCATCCTAAGCTATTTTTCCTGATCCTCTTTTTTTTGTGACTCTGAGAAGGCAAGAAATTGCAAAAGGCAAAATGCTGGAGAGTGAATGATGTCACGGATGTCATGAAGTTGCATCAATATCTGATGATGATTTAGCACAACAATGCAACACATTATGCCAAGAAGTATAATGTCAAACCACCAGGATGTTTTACTGCGTTAATTTCATGAATCTTTATTAGCAAATTGAAATGTACAGTGGCTCTCCAATGGCCTACAATGGAGAAGTTGCTGGTTTAGGTTTATGCCCTTAGCAAAGGCACTAAGACAATGTACAAATCTCTATGGAAAAGGCTTTAAGAAAAGAAAAAAATGGTCAAAAAATTAGCTACTATTAAACTAAACACTTCTCATTTTAACAATTAAAAGCTTTTTGAAATAGACAAAACACCCATGGGTCAATGTAGATAAAGTAATATATTCATACTGGGCTTGTCAAAAGCAAACAGTTACAGAATATACAATGACAACATACAACAGAAAGGAAACCAATCAGATTATACACATGAATACGCTCAAAATTAGGGATCTGAAACAGAGCATCACTATTCACTGTAAAAGGTATAGTCTGAATCTTAAATGTTCAATTCTAAATGATGCTATTTCCTCTCAAATTTTCCTTGTCCCTTTAAATCCATGACGTCATCATTCTTAAACACAGGCAAAACAAATTTAATTTATAAAAAGTATTTGGTGTGCCCAAGCCAATGCTACCTCCTCAACAATTCCCCGTAGCACAACTGCAACTGAAGCCTTCATTCCTCACGGAAGAGACCACAAGGCTTCAAACCGGCTTCCCTACTTGAAAGAAACAAAATCAAAGCCTCCAAATTAGCATGTGAACCACAACAACAAAAGTTGTTCTCAAAAAGGGTAAGTATAGTACAATGTCCCTGCCAGCAAGCGAGAACTGGTAATGTCTGAATCTTCACGCTGAGCAATAGGAATCCCACCACAGAAAAGTCCAAAGACTCTGGCACTTGAGAAATGAAGCTTTTATTTTCCTAATAAAATTCGGGAGATTAACAGACAAAAGCAATTGGGTATTCCGAATCTTAACAATCCAAAGGTTTCAAAGGATCGAGAGGACTTCATTAGCCCCGAAGTTACTTTCCAGACACTATCAAGATCTTCCGACTGTTTTTTTCTTCGTTTACAAATTGGTTCCCACCCTCCACGGTTCCCTTTGCACCAATTCTCACCAGAAGCCTTCCACGGTCACAACGTGGGCTGCTATCTCAATCAAGGAGATCCGCAGTTCCTACTTCTCTGGGGGAACACTCAAAAATCTAAGGGGTAGGAAAGGCTGCTTGTGTTTCATTTTTTAAGCCAATTCCAAAATCTTCCTTTTGCAGCTTCAGAGATGCTGGCCGCTCGCCGCAGCCCCAATTTTGGAGGGCACCGAACTCCGGCTCCTCTCAAAAGGCGTTAAAGATTTGGGGGTGGGGTGGAAGATAATTTGACACCCCAAAGCCATCCTTACCCTGGTCACACACCCTTTCGTGGCTCCGGTGAGGGGACGAAAACCGCCGTGCTAGAGGGGAGAGGCCGG
The DNA here is from genome assembly GCF_964165515.1 of Mesoplodon bidens. Classification (NCBI taxonomy): domain Eukaryota; kingdom Metazoa; phylum Chordata; class Mammalia; order Artiodactyla; family Ziphiidae; genus Mesoplodon; species Mesoplodon bidens. The sequence continues at coordinate 174,476,764 of NC_138177.1, read as the reverse complement.
GTTCGCCCCCATTCCAAGGGCTGCCTGGAAAGGGGTTCTCCTCCGCCCTGCCTAACGCGGGGAGGCCGAGAATGACTACAGCAAGGCCCCCAAGCTAGCCGGCACCGACCCCCGCGCGGGGTGCAGGGCCTGCGCCGGACCCGTGGCATAAAGGGCATAAGCCGCCAGCTCCCCGCCGCGGCCCCGGGAGAGGAAGAGGCCTCACCTGGCCCAGCCAGCGCCACGCTCTCGGGTACGCTCCGCTGGCGAAGAAGGTGAGGGAGCCGGGGATAGGACCCGAGCAGAGGCGCTCCGCCCCAGGCCGCGCTTGCCGCACTCGGGATTCCTCACAGCTGGCGGGACACCCATCCGCTCCGAGCCGCCATCTTCCTCCACTCTAACGCCGCAACCGCCTCCGCCGCCGTCACCGCCGCCACCGCCGCTCCTGCTGCTCTGGCCGGGAGAAGACCGCACGGAGCGCGCATGCGCCGGGGACCGGCACACAGGACACGCGCGCTCACACACGTCAGTGCGGCGGGACCGCGGCAGGCGGCCTATGGGGGGCGCCATGTTGGGAAGGTACACGCCGCGGCCCGCCGCCCCCACCCTCCTGGTCCCCGGGAGATTCTCCGAGGTTGGAACGCCGCCTGGGGGAGCCAAGCTGGAGTGAGGAAACCTCGCGCTTCCGCGCCCGCTTTCTTCGGGTGCCTACAAACGCCATTAGAACTGCACTCACCCTCCTCTGCACTGCTAGGGACAACTGAGCAGTTTTCCCAACGGCTTGAGTCTATGATAGATGTTAGACCAGGAATTAGTTCATTTGTACCCCGAGGGCCCGATGAGCACAATCGCTCTTGATGTCAACTGAAGGAAACTCAGTGCCTTGGTTATGCAACCGAAGCCTCCCATAACTGTGTAACAACCATTGTGTGACTTGTTACTAGCTCCATGTTTCAGATGAGGAAACTGAGGCACGGGATATATCAGTTATTTTCCCAAAGCCACATATCTGGGGAGTTGGCGTGGGAAGGTAGGATTTGAACTCAGGCGCTTCCGGTTCCCAAGCTCTTGTACTTTCCAGTATCACTATCACTGGTTCCAGCAAAATCCTCCTTCCAAGGGAGCAACCTGGTATGTAGGTGAGAACCTCCATGAATTACCTGCACAGCATGTGGTCTAAGGAAATGCCAGAGATACAGAGCCCAAGGGCTTCAGTCTTCATCCCTTGCACCTAAAAATGAAGCAACCTTGAGCTGCCAGCCCACCACCCTGGGATAAAGTGGACCTTCTGGGACATCTCTTAGGACATAGGGCTGGGCTAGAACCCAGGTCTGCTCTCAAGTTGGGAAGGCAAGATGCTATCGAACAAACTTGGGTCAACCTCACACTAGAAAGCACTAGATCTGTGTTCCACAAACTTGAATAATGCAAAGACCCCTGGGTAAACACTCATGGAATCCCAGTATGAGAAACACCGATTTAAGAAACTCAAGTCTTTCAGTTAGGAAATATCACTGCAGAAGAGAAATTTGGCAATTATAAATATAAATAAATATGAAAATTGTATCATTAAAAAATCCCAAGCTTAAAAATTGTCATAGAACTTGTGAACCCCCCCCCCACCCCGACCCACAAGTACCCTGTAGACTCAATGTTAGAAACACTGGACCAGCTTTTGAGCACTTCCTTTTAAAAATGCAGGTTCGGGCTTCCCTGGTGGCGCAGTGGTTGAGAGTCCGCCTGCTGATGCAGGGGACGCGGGTTCGTGCCCCGGTCCGGGAAGATCCCACATGCCGCGGAGTGGCTGGGCCCGTGAGCCATGGCCACTGAGCCTGCGCGTCCGGAGCCGCAACGGGAGAGGCCACAACAGTGAGAGGCCCGCGTACCGAAAAAAAAAAAAAAAAAAAATGTAGGTTCCACCTTTTGGCTCTCTGAGCAGTACCATGGAGGTCAGCAAGAACAAGCACCTTATGAATAGCAGCGAAAAGGGAACCAAGAAGAAAGTGGTTGATCTGTTTTCTAAGAAAGATTGGTACGATGTGGAAGCACCAGCTATGTTCAATATAAGAACTATTGGGAAAACACTGGTCATGAGAACTCCGGGGGGACTTCCCTTGCAGCCCAGTGGTTAAGACTTTGCCTTCCAATGCAGGGGGTGTGGGTTTGATCCCTGGTTGGGGAGCTAAGATCCCACATGCCTCATGGCCAAAAATCAAAACATAAAACAGAAGCAATATTGTAACAAATGCAATAAAGACTGTAAAATTAGTCCGCATCAAAAAAATCTTTAAAAAAAACAAAAAAAAACAAACCTCTGGGCACCAAAATTCCATCTGATGGCCTCAGGGGTTGTTGTTTTTGAAGTGAGCCTTCGTGATCTGCAGAATGATGAAGTTGCATTAAAAAAATTCAAGCTGATTACTGAAGATGTTCAGGGCAAAAACTGCTTAATTTCCATGGCATGGATCATACCTGTGACAAAATGAGCTCCATGGTCAAAAAAACAGCAGACTGTGATTGAAACTCATGTTGATGTCAAGACTACCAATGGTTATTTGCTTGTCTATTCTCTCTTGGCTTTCCTAAAAGAATGCAACAATCAGATTCAGAAGACCCCTTACTCTCAGCACCAACGGGTCTGACAAATCCGGAAGATGATGCAGACAAATGACTAGATAGAAATTGTCAATAAGTTGATTCCAGACAGCATTGGAAAATACATGAGCCTTACCAGTCTAATTATCCACTCCATGATGTCTTTGTTAGAAAAGTAAAAATGCAGATATATATAACAGAATCACTTTGCTGTACACCTGAAACTAACACAACATTGTAAATCAACTATATTTCAATAAGAAAAATTTTATTTTTATTTTTATTTTTATTTTTTTTCTTTTTGCGGTATGCGGGCCTCTCACTGTTGTGGCCTCTCCCGTTGCGGAGCACAGGCTTCGGACGCGCAGGCCCAGCGGCCATGGCTCACGGGCCCAGCCGCTCCGCGGCATATGGGATCCTCCCAGACCGGGGCACGAACCCGTATCCCCTGCATCGGCAGGCGGACTCTCAACCACTGCGCCACCAGGGAGGCCCTCCATTTTTATTTTTATTTTTATTTTTATTTTTTTTAAGAAAAATTTTAATAAAAATAAATAAACAATAAAGTAAAAATGCTGAAGAAGTTCAAGTTTGAATTGGGAAAACCCCTGGAGTTTCATGATGAAGGTGGTAGTTCTGGAAAAGCTACTGGGGGTGAGATAGGTACTAAAGTTGAATGAGCCAACTGATATGAGTCATGAGTCCAAGAATCTGTTTAAAATTCAGACTCTTAACAGTGACAAAAATAAAATCTTACTTGTATAAAAAAATGCAGGTTGCAGGGCTCACTTTAGACACTGACTCAGACTTCTTCTAAAGCTCCCCAGGGATTCTGATGTCCAGTTAGGTTTGGAACTGCTAGATTATGTTAGAACATGTTCAAATACAGAAACCACTCCACCCTGAATCTCCTAGCTCAAGGACAGCAGGGATTTTTGTCTGTTTTGTTCAGTGCTTTATCGCATAATTATAGAGACTGGCACCCTGTAGGGACTTGCTAAATATCTGTTGAATGAATGAACTGGGAATTTGAAAACTAAGAGGGAATTCAGTCAAATATTTAGTGAGCACCTAATACGTGCCAAGCCATGTGATATGTACAGCAATATACTTTTAAATAAAACAACAAAGTCCCTGACCTCATGGAGAGCCCAACAGTTTACTGGGAGAGACAGACAGTAAACAAGTAAATAAGCCAATATAAAATTATCAATTGTGATAAGCACAAAATTATTATTATTAAAGCAAAGTCTTTAATAATAATCACAGTTGACGTATATTGTATACTCTTGTTATGTACCAAATACTGCTAAGTAAGTGCCATTGTTGAGCTTATTTTACAGAAGATGAACCTGAAGCACCCAGGGATTAAGTGACTCAACTCATGGTCATGGGTAGGACTTGAACCCAGGTGGTCTCACGTCAAAGCCTTTGCTACTGAACTCTACACAATGTTGCTTCTGACAGACAAGAGGACATAAGATTGAGGTCAGTTTATATATGGCCTGGAATATCAGGAAGAAAACTGGGTTTTACCTCCTAGGTCATGGAGATTTGGGGGCAAGGAGGATATGTGATGAAATGGTGTTTTAGAACAATCTCTCTCTGCAGTGTGAAGACAGATTGGGACATGACTGGAGTTAAGAGGACAAGATATGAGGCTAGGATGAGAGGAGTGGCTATGGTCTCTCTCATAAGTATCATCCAGAGTCCATCCCAACAATCAATTACTGAAATTCATTTCTTATGTTCTTACTTATTTAGAATAAATAATATATGTACATAAAACAAAATTCAAAAGGTACAAAAGGACATATAATAAATATTAAGTCCATCCTACCAGTCCCCCAGCTACCTGGTAAACCTTGCCTCTCCACCAAAGTGACCACTGTTACAAGTCCCTTATATCTTTCCAGAGATGCATATACAAATACACACATACACATATAAATAAATAAGCCTACAAATAGCAGCAAACTATACACACTGTTCTGTATCTTGCTTTTTTTTAAACTTAACTATAGTTCTTCGAGATCATTTAATGTCAGTTTATTTAGAACCATCTAAGTTAACAATTCATTCTATTCCTTTGCATGGCTGGACCATATATTTTTAAAATGAATCCTCTAGGGATGGACATTTGTTTCCAGTCTTTTGTGATTATAAACAAAGCAGCAATGAATATACTCATAATTTTATTTGCATATGAGCCAATGTATCTACAGGGAAGTTTCCTAGAAATGCAATTGCTGGCTCAACAGGCATGTACTTTTTTTTTTTTTTTTTTGCGGTATGCGGGCCTCTCACTGCTGCAGCCTCTCCCATTGCAGAGCACAGGCTCCGGACGCGCAGGCTCAGCGGCCATGGCTCACGGGCCCAGCCGCTCCGCGGCATGTGGGATCTTCCCGGACCAGGGCACGAACCCGTGTCCCCTGCATCGGCAGGCGGACTCTCAACCGCTGCGCCACCAGGGAAGCCCAGGCATGTACATTTTAAATATTGGTAGGTTGCCATTTATTTCTTAACTGTCTACATAGCCCCAGCTTGGAAATCAGATGGAAAGTTTTCTCACTATGGGCTTTGCTCTTATATTCCTATCACATACCAGAGTGTTTCACGTGATAGATCAAAGGTACCTGCAGTTCTGAGTGCAAATCACTAAGCCCCAAACATGAAGGCTATAACAAACATATTTCACAGGAAAGAGAAACTCATGCTTTAGGGTCTCTGCCAGGGCCTGTTTATGCCCCTGCCTCAACTTTTGGGGCTCTCCCCCTGGAGAAAGAAACTTCCACCACTTCCTCAATTTTAGACCTTACTTGGTTCCATCCCCTCATTTTACAGATGAGGAAGGGACTTGCCCAGGAGGCCTATGTGATTAACTAGGGCTGGCCTCTTGATTATCCATTTGGTGGAAGAAAAGCAATTTCCTTTGCAGCAACCTCAAACGAGCTCCAAGATCTAGTCGCTTAGTAGATTCAGTCTTAAGAATGCCCAACATGGGACTTCCCTGGTGGTGAAGTGGTTAAGAATCCACCTGCCAGTGCAGGGGACACAGGTTCAACCCCTGGTCTGGGAAGATCCCACATGCCGTGGAGCACCTAAGCCCGTGTGCCACAACTCCTGAGCCTGTGCTCTAGAGCCCACGAGCCACAACTACTGAGCCTGCGTGCCACAGCTACTGAAGCCCACGTGCCTAGAACCCGTGCTCCGTACCAAGAGAAGCCACCACATCACAACGAAGGGTAGACCCCGCTTGCCATAGCTAGAGAAAGCCCACGAGCAGCAACGAAGACCCAACGCAGCCAAAAATAAATAAATAAATTAATTAAAAAAAGATAATTGGAGAATATTAGAAACAATGAAAAAAAATGCCCAACAAATTCCTGTTAGGCTCATTGCCAAATGTAACACAATTGCAAGAAACTGTCTCCCTCTGCTGGTAACATCCTGCAACTACAAAGCCTAAAACGACTTCATGACTTGCAATTAGGAAAACTAGATGTAGGTGATGGATGACTGATTGATGCTCTCATCCACCTTGCTGCTGCCAAGGCTCAGTTAGGATAATTTACTTAAAAGAATGAGTTCACAGGAGGATGTATTCAAAGTAAATATAGTTCCAGAGAGTGAACAAGACAAAATCTTTTTTTTTAATTAATTTAATTAATTTATTTTTGGCTGCATTGGGTCTTTGTTGCTGCATGCAGGCTTTCTCTAGTTGCAGTGAGCGCGGGCAGTGCAACGGGCTTCTCATTGCAGTGGCTTCTCTTGTTGCAGAGCATGGGCTCTAGGCACACAAGCTTCAGCAGTTGTAGCATGCAGCCTCAGTAGTTATGGTTCACGGGCTCTAGAGCACAGGCTCAAATTCTTAACCACTGCGCCACCAGGGAAGCCCAAGACAAAATCTTTCATCTTTGAAGTTGGTCAGGCCATTAACGGTATTAGTGATATCTTAGAATAGAGTATTTGAGCTGCTAGTGGAATAGCCATGTGAAGTGCCAATAAGAAGCCTATATGAATTGGAAACACCAGGTCAATTCAGGGCTGTAAGTCAACTTTGGGAGTCACCAACAGTGGGTGGCTTACACCATGAGCATCTAGGTAAAAACAGTGGACTGAGGACAGACCCAGAGATGACCGATATTCCAGAGACAGGAAGTCAGGAAACCAGAAAATTAGTAAGCATGTCACTTTAAATAAAGACTAGTAAGAGTTAATACATGACTGCAATTTATAATAATCATTAGGAATACAAATGGCAACATTTCTCAACAGGAAATGGTCACTTTAGAAAGATGAATGGTGGACTTCCCTGGTGGCGCAGTGCTTAAGAATCCGCCTACCAAAGCAGGGGACACGGGTTCGAGCCCTGGTCCAGGAAGATCCCACATGCCCCGGAGCAACTAAGCCCATGCACCACAAGAACTGAGCCTGCACTCTAGAGCACATGCACCACAACTATTGAAGCCCACATGCCTAGAACCCATGTTCCACAACAAGAGAAGCCACTGCAATGAGAAGCCCGCGCACCACAATGAAGAGTAGCCCCTGCTCACCACAACCAGAGAGAGCCTGCACGCAGCAAGGAAGACCCAATGCAGCCAAAAATAATTTTTTTTTTTTTGCGGTACGCGGGCCTCTCACTGTTGTGGCCTCTCCCGTTGTGGAGCACAGGCTCCGGATGCCCAGGCTCAGCGGCCATGGCTCACGGGCCCAGCCGCTCCGCGGCATGTGGGATCTTCCCGGACCAGGGCACGAACCCGTGTCCCCTGCATCAGCAGGCGGACTCTCAACCACTGCGCCACCAGGGGAGCCCCCAAAAAATAAATTAAAAAAAAGATTAATGGCATGCTAATAACACAAGAAGAAACCCATTCAAAAAACCCATTCTAAGTCAGATAACTTGATTATAGCAGCCAAATGCAACACTACTGAATGATATGGTTTTAATACTGAGAGGCCTACAGGAACATGTCAGTGAGAATAAAAACACAAGGTGTTTGCTTTTCCTCCTGCTTTTGTGTTTTGGGGAAAAAAGGATAACTAGAGAAGTGAGAATTATAAGTCTTCTTAAGGCAGGCAAGACACCTCCATAATGATAATAGCTAATCTTTAGAACTCTTACTATGGGTTAAGCACTTTCCTAAGCTTTTTAGCAGAGTAACTCATTTAATCCTTACAATCTACCTTTGAAGGAGCTATTATTATTATCTTTTTTTACACTTGGGGAAACTGAAACTGAGGCACAGAAATCCTAAGCAACTTCCATAAGATCACACAGCATGTTAAAGTTGGAAGTGTCCAGGGCTTCCCTGGTGGCGCAGTAGCTGAGAGTCCGCCTGCCAATGCAGGGGACGCGGGTTCATGCCCCGGTCTGGGAAGATCCCACACGTCCTGGAGCAGCTGGGCCCGTGAGCCATGGCCACTGAGCCTGTGCTCCGCAATGGGAGAGGCCACAACGTGAGAGGCCCGTGTACCGCAAAAAGAAAAAAAAAAAAAGTTGGAAGTGTCCAAAGTTGAACTTTAAAGTCCAGGGTCTCCAATTCTATACTGTAAGAAAAAAAAAAGAACACTGTTTAGGAAGACACATAAAGTAAGTTTCGAAGTTAATGTACGTATCTGTCATTAAAGACTCAGGAAAACTTCAGCAGTTCTGGTCATCCAGCTCAGGTGCAATTTTATCAACTAATGTTGATAAAACAACTAATGTTTTCACCTCAAGCTAGAGGATATAAACTAGTGTTAATAGATGCTTGGAATACTGCTTTATGAGCCGGAAATACTGTAATCATTTTCACTCTACCAGATAGAAATAATAAAATGTTTTATGCACCAGCGGATATTTTTCATCCTTTTGTTACCAAGCAAGGGCTCACTGTCTAACACACATAGAAGCGAATACTATGGCACCAGCTTTTGAGAAAAGAAAGCATTTTATTGTGAGTCAACCGACAGGAGGCAGGGCTCAAATCTGTCTCCCTGTCCAGTGTTCAGGGCAAAATGTAAGAAGTTAGGGGAATTTCAAACTTGGCACAAGCTTATTGGCTAGTGTTGACGGTCAGAAGCTGATTGGAATCAAGCTATTTGGGCAGCTGGAAGCTGGATTTTTCTTATTGAAGAACTTCTTGCTTGGTAAAGGGCTCCAGTGGCAACATGTCTATTGTTTGAGTTCTGCAGACTGAAGATTCTTGGTTCTGGGGTCATCCTGGAGACATGGGTTCCTGCCTTGCACATGGGAGTGCTGTCTCTGTAAAATAACTCAAGGTTTGATTAGTCAACAACCTATTTAAGGAGACAGAACCAGGATAAGCAGGTCAATGTTTTATGTGCTGTTTTATTCCCCCCCTTTCACTTTGTACATTCCTCAACCTTAAGGGAAATAGGGTGATGAGCGCTCTAGCTGCTTCCTGCTGAGAAGGGGCATAGATTTTTATAAGAGGAATAAAATTGTTTTTGCACTTGATTGTAAATATTCACGAGTCCCACTTTGAATGCTTAAGTCTTGGGCAATCAACATGTGAGTGGGGGAGGCCTTTTAAAATATATGAGATAGACAATAAGTAAAAAATTTGGTGAGTAAAAAGATTAACCCCATGATACACAGAACTATGATTCCTAATTTTAACAGTCCTCCAAAAACAGACCTTATTCTTTGGGAACCAGTGAAAACATGTTATTTTTAACATTCTTAGTGACTGAATTTGGATTTATATCGGCCTGGTCCAGACTTCTGGGCGGAGCTGTCTACTTTCGAGATGTCCTCGTCTTCTCTTCCTGACCAGGTGGAGACTTATCTGTCCTGTTTCTATTTGAAAAGTAACTTAAGTTCAGTTAAGGGTTCACAAGTGTAATTAGGGGCCGAGAAATCAGTAGTGGGTTTCCAGGCCTCTCTGGTGTTAGGAAGGTTGGGTCCTCCTACTTCCTCCTGTCCATGGAGAGCGTGCCCTGTTTGGGAGTTGTAAAGGGGACAATGGGGTGCTGGTTAGAAATGGGTACTATTTTTACTCCGGAGGAGTGTATCCAAGGTTTAACTCCTTTTAGCTCTACTGAAGAATGTGTAACCAGAAGGACTTCATAGGCTCCAATCCACTTGGGTTGCAGTTGATCCTCAGGGCAGTAATTTTTCCAAGTTTGAGAAGGACCCAATTCCCTGGGCTTATGCAGTGCACAGGAATGTCTGCGGGAAATGTTAATTGGCTACAGGCATATCTATATACAGAAAATAAGATAGCACCAAGAGACCGTACACATTTTATAGTATCTAATTCTTTTACAATGAGATCACTTTCAAGAAAGCAATAATACTTAGTCTTAAGGAAGGGTCTCTCATTAACATTTCATAAGGGCTCAAGTGGTGCTTGCTTCTAGGGGCTACTCTTACCCTCGGCAGGACAACTGTTAAGACATTATCTCAAGTGAAGTTGGTTTCTTGACATACTTCGGTGACTGTCTCTTTTAAGGTATGATTCATCATTTCAGTCATGAGGGCTCCATGAAGCATGTAACTTCTGTTGTAGTCTGAGGGCCCCAGATACCCCTTGAGTTACCTTGGCTATGAAAGCTCCTCCACTGTCACTTTGAATTGAAAGAGGCAACCCAAAATGAGGGCTAATTTCTTTTAGTAAGGCCTTTTTACCTAGGAAGCTTTCTCTCTCCAGCACAGAAAAGCTTTGACCCATCCTGTGAAGGTGTCCACAAATACCAGCAAATATCTATAATGTCCCATGGCTCTTGGCATAACAGTAAAGTCTATTTGCCAGGCATTTCTTGGTTCTGTCCCTCAGGTTTGCACCCCTTTGAATATTGGAGGTGGCCCGGCTTTAGGATTGTTTCTGGTGCAAATCAGACAATTTTGTATTACCTTTTGGATGGTCCTTTGCATTTATGGACTAACAATAAACTTTTGTAGCCAATGATAGGTTGCATCCTTCCCATAATGGGTTCCTTGATGTAGATGAGTAATAATTCTTTCCATTAAATGTTGGGGCATAAGCACTAATCCCTGTTCATTATATATCCAGCCTTCTTTGTTTGTTTGGTACTGATCACCATCTATGTCTCAAGAGTCAGCGTGAAATCCCCATTCATCATCTCTCTAGATCCATTTCTGAATACTGAGGCTTAAACAGGGACAGGTCCACACTTTGAATGAGTGTTAGGGTGTTTGGCTCTGGTCCCCTGTTTTGCTACATGTTCAGCCAAATTATTTCCTTTAGCTATACAGCTATCAGTCTTTTGGTGTGGGCAATGTACTATGGCTACTTCTTCCGGCATTAAAACAGAGTTTAATAAGGTCAGTATCTCCTCTGCATGTTTAATTTTTTTCTTTCCAGATGTTAGTTGACCTCTCTTTTTCCACATGGCCCCATGTGCATGCATGACAGAGAAGGCATACTTAGAAGCAGTATGAATGGTTACCTTTTTCTTAGCTCCAAGATGCAGGGCTCTCCTGAGGGCTACAAGCTCTGCCTTCTGGACAGATGTACCTGGAGGGAGGTCTTCTGCTTCTACGACCTCCTGATGAGTTGCTACTGCATATCCAGCTTTTCGGAGTCCACGATCCATGAGGCTGTTCCCGACTGCAAACATTTCCGTATCTGGATTCTCTGAAGGCTGATCAGGCAGGTCAGGTCTGCTAGAATACTCTTCTTCAATTTTTCGTATACAATCATGGACAGGTTCTTCTGCTTTTCATGTACAATTGTGAACAGGTTCTTCTGGGGAGCAGAGTGGATGGGTTTAAAGCAGATACTTCTTTTAATGTTACCTTTGGGTTGTCGAATAGTATGGCCTGGTATTTGCCCAGTCTCCCCAAAGTAAGCCAAGATCGGCCCTTTTGTTCGAGTAAAAGTTGCACACCATGTGGGGTGTGCATAGTGGTAGGACAACCCAGGGTAAATTTTTCAGCTTCTTGTAAAAGGTCACAGGTTGCAGCCACAGCCCGGAGGCAAACTGGCCATCCTTGAGTTACAACATCCAATTGTTTGGAAAAGTAAGCTACTGGCCTTCTGGCAGTATTTAAATTTTGAGTTAGCACTCCAAAGACTCATGCTCTGTCTTTCAAGCACAAAAAGATCAAATAACTTTCTAATGTCTGGGAGACCAAGTGCTGGGGCTGTTGAAATTTTCTCCTTGATGGTACGGAATGACTCATGCAGTCCAGCTTAATGGCTCATTGGCATTTCTTTGAGAGCCTCATATAGAGGTTTGACTACAAGTCCAAAGTCAGGAATCCAAATACGACAAAACCCAGCCATTCCTAAGAATCTTCTCAATTGCTTTCTGGTGGTGGGTGCTTCCCTTCGATCTGGCAAGTTTCTTTCTCCTTTTGATAACTCAATTCCTAGATATTTTACAGCTGGTTGAGAAATTTGTGCCTTTCCCTTGGGGATTTTATATCCCCAGTCTGCCAAAAAGTTTAAAGTGAGGATTGTATTTTGGTCTGAAGCTTCCTTAGTTATACTAGCACTTAGTAAGTATATCACCCACATACTGGAGTAAGATTCCTTCATTTAATTGGAGATCTTTTAAGTCCTTGGCTAAGGTCTCCACAAAGATGGTGGGGGCATTTTTTTTTTTTTTTTTTTGCGGTATGTGGGCCTCTCACTGCTGTGGCCTCTCCCGTTGCGGAGCACAGGCTCCGGACGCACAGGCCCAGCGGCCATGGCCCACGGGCCCAGCCGCTCCGCGGCATGCGGGATCCTCCCAGACCGGGGCACGAACCTGTTTCCCCTGCATCGGCAGGCGGACTCTCAACCACTGCGCCACCAGGGAAGCCCGGTGGGGGCATTTTAAAATCCTTGTGGAAGTACAGTCCGGCAATACTGCTGTTTTATATTAGTCTCTGGATCATTCCACTCAAAGGCAAACAGTTCCTGGGACTCAGGACTTAGGGGTATGCAATAAAAGGCATCTTTTAAGTTCAGAACTGTAAACCAGCAAAAGTCTCCAGATAAAGCTGTAAGCAAAGTATAAGGATTTGGCATCACCGAATGTACATCCTCTACAATTTGGTGGATAGCTCTCAAATCCTGTACAAAACGATAATCTCCAGTCCCAGGTTTTTGTACTGGCAGGATGGGAGTGTTATATGGGGACTGACAAGGTCAGATTAATTGGCATTTAAAAAAAGTGTTTATCAGAGGCTTTATACCTTCCTTTGGGTGCCTCTTTAAAGGGTATTGCTTTAACTTTGGAGCCTGGGCACCTGGATGGAGTTTTACTACTACCGGGTCAGCTGTCTTGGCTCTTCCTGGTGTCCCGTCAGCCCAAACTTCTGCTCTTACCTTTTGAAGAATTTCTTCAGGGACATCTGGTTGAGGCTTGTCTCCCAATTGTAATGGCGCAGCTTGGAGGGCGCAGTCTTGACCTGGGAGTACTTTGGTGTCTACTTTTTCTGCTGAGAAACCCACTTGGTCATTTAAATTTGTTAGTACCTCTTGCCCTGATGAGGGACTATGACATCCAGGCACATACACAAAGCTGTACTTTACATGTGTTTTCTCTACATGACATTCAAGCCATTGTAGAAAAGGTTTCTGAGAGACTTCCCCAGATACACCAGTAATGGATGTTATCTTGGGGGAGAGGGGGCGCTGTCTGTTTTTGGGACACTCCCTTTTCCAGTGCCCTTCCTGTTTACAAAAGGCACACTGTTGTGGCCCAACAGATGGATGGCCTTTCCCGCTAGGTTTTGGAGGTCCCCAGGGTCTTACCCGTGGTAGTTTGTTCTCTCCTGCATACGTCCTGCTGGGTCTTGACTGGTTACAGCTGAGCAGAGCAACCTGCCTCACCATGCATTGCTCGATGCATTGCTCCTGCTTTTCCCAAATTTCATATCGGCCTTTGAACACTTCAAAAGCAATCTGGACCAACTGAGACGTTGGTGTCCATGATCCCCCTTCCAGTCGTTCTAGTTTTTTTCTTATATCTGGGGCACTCTGACTGATAAAGTTTAAATTGACCAGTCCCATGTTATCTGGGTGTTCTGGATCAATATCAGTATATTTTTGGAAAGCCTCATAAAGCCTTTCAAGGAAGGTGAATGGGCCCTCCTAAGGCCCTTGCTGTACATTCTGGACCCTCTTGAAGCTGTTTGCCCCTTTTTGCAGTCCAGTTATTAAACAATCTTTATGATTCAGCCTTGCTTGATCCCCTGGGTCACTGGGATCCCATTCTGGTTCAGTTCCTGCTTTGCTGGAGCTCTGATTGGATTATTTGGTTTTAATTCATGAAGCCTTTCGGCTTCCTGGAAGGCCTTCGCTAATATCATGCTGTGTTCCTCTGGACTGAGGAGGATACACATGAGGGTCTGTATGTCAGCCCAGTTAGGAGGAAAAACAGCAAAAATATATGTAAAGAGATTCTCCATATTCCTAGGAGCATCTTGATAAGATGGCATTTTAGCTTTATAATTAAGTAAATCTATGACTGATAAACGATGATGCATGATTCCAAGTGCTCTGGATTGGCCTTGGTCATCCAAGCCTGCTGGGACCTGCCTTAACGGAAATTGTCCCGCCTACAGTAGAGTGTTCCCTGGGCCAAACTGAATACCCTGGAGGGTACAGGGAGGGTAGACCGTTCCTTTGTGACCATCTGCTAAGGGCGAGTACAGAGCCGGACCAGCAGCCCTAGGAGGATTGGTAAAAGCCTTGGCACTGCCTGCAGGAAGATCCCCTTCAGGATTTGCGGGAACCACAAGAGGTGCTGAGGGAGGGGCTACGGAAGGAAGTGCCCAGGTCGGGCTACTGCAAAAGGTGCAGACGGAGGGACTGGATCGTCATTAGACTTTGACTCAGGTAAAACAGGTTTTTTGTGAGGTTCTTCCCTCTGACCCATCATTTTATCAATAAATGCCTTATGCATATTTCTCCTCTTATATAAAGACATAAATGAGTCTACATATGGGATTTCGTCCCATTTATTTTTTCTCTTACAAAACGAGTCTAACTGTATAACAGTATTATAGTTCAAAGACCCATTTGGGGGCCATTTTTCCCCTGACTCCAGTAGATATTTGGGCCAGGCAGTGTTACAAAAGAAAATCATTTTCTTTTTTTTCATACCTCTTTCATCATTAGAGGTAAACATTGACCAACCTCAAAGAACACTTTTCAAGGGAGTGCCGTCTGGTACGCTGTTATCATTCCCCATCTTGGAAGGGTTTTTTTTCTCAGGATGACCACAGCAAAATGACATAAAACAGATTCAATAAAGTTTTTCTGTGGTCATCCAATAGTTAACCCTATTAGCCAATTCCTAACAAACAAAACAGTCAGACATAGACAAAGAAATTCAAAGGCCTGGGATTCTAACCGGATCTTTTGAGTACCTCGGTGGTTATAATTTTTTTTTTGGCCGCGCTGTGCGGCTTGTGGGATCTTAGTTCCCCGACCACGGATTGAACCTTTCATACTGTCTCCCTTAGAGTGGGACTCTAACCCACAATCCTGATTAGACAATTATTGTCAAATAATTGTTATTAGACAATTTAGGCACAAGCGCGTTTTAATGAGGTTACTCACCCAAAAGATCCAGATGTTTCTTTCCCCAAAAGTGAAAGTAGCGCGGAGGAGCCTGGAGCGCAGTTGCTGCGGGAAGCAGGAACCCGACAGCCGAGCCTTTAGACAAATCGGGTCTAGGTGGCCACTCAGGGTCGGTGACGAGGGCCTACACCCAGCCGGGGGCTACAGTGCCTCAGCCAGGCGATCACAGGAGCTTAGTTC
This sequence comes from Mesoplodon bidens, assembly GCF_964165515.1. Lineage (NCBI taxonomy): Eukaryota > Metazoa > Chordata > Mammalia > Artiodactyla > Ziphiidae > Mesoplodon > Mesoplodon bidens. Next base: position 174,461,459 of record NC_138177.1, on the reverse strand, counting down.
GTTTGCGATCGCCAGAAATTCTCACCGAGCAAGGGCTCACCGACTGGCGCGCATAGAAGCCAATACTATGGCACCAGCTTTTGAGAAAACAAAAAGCTTTATTGCGAGGTCGACCGGCATGGAGACAGGAGGCAGGGCTCAAATCTGTCTCCCCCAGCCAGGGTTTGGGGCAAAATTTAAAGGGTTAGGGAAATTTCAAACTTGGCACAAGCTGATTGGCTAGTTTTCCAAGCAGTCCATATATGGTAAACAAGGTACTATGGCAGATGGAAGCCGGATTTTCCTTACTGAAGGACTTCTTGCTTCAGCTGGTTAAGGGGTCCGATGGCAACATTTCTATTGTTTGAGTTCCCCAGACTGAAGATTCTTGGTTCCGGGGTCATCCTGGAAACGTGGGTTCCGGCCTTGCACATGCGCAATAATGTCTATAAAAAAAAAAACCTCAAGACTTGATTAATCAATAACCTATTTAAGGAGTCAAAGCCAGTTTAAGCTAGTCAATGTTTTATCTCCTGTTCCACTTTGTTGAAGTATAAAAATGTTTTCAGAATTTTGAAAAAGCATAATCTGCAGTTTATGAGAACTACGACTTAGGGCTTCCCTGGTGGCGCAGTGGTTGAGAGTCCACCTGCCGATGCAGGGGACGCAGGTTCGTGCCCCGGTCCGGGAAGATCCCACATGTCGCGGAGCGGCTGGGCCCGTGAGCCATGGCCGCTGAGCCTGCACGTCCAGAGCCTGTGCTCCGCAGCGGGATAGGCCACAACAGTGAGAGGCCCGTGTACCGCAAAAAAAAAAAAACAAAAAAAACCTACGACTTAAAAAAATGTAATTGTTTGCCCTTAGAAAAGATGGTTCTAGGGACTCCCGCTGAGAGAGAGAGGGAGGGCGGGGGCGGGGGAGGGGGCGGGGGCGGGGGAGGGGGCGGGGGGCGGGGGAGGGGGCGGGGAGGGGAGAGAGAAAAATCACGTTGCCCTTAAGAAAAATGGCAACTCTCTGATTTCTCTGCCCTCTCCCAAGATGGCTTCCTGAATGATCTTGGGCCTTGGAGTGGAGCCTCTTCCGGGCTTGGCAGGGGGCGGGGTTCATTGAGCAAAGCCTTGCGCGCTAGCACCCGCGACGGAGACGCGCCTCAGGGCGCAGGCGCGGAGAGGGGGTGGAGGAGGAGGGAAAGCGGCGAGTAAGATGGAAGATGAGGAGGTCGCTGAGAGCTGGGAGGAGGCGGCAGACAGCGGGGTAAGGAGGAGCCGCCGCCCCGGGGCTGGGCCGGGCGGGACCTGGCGTGAGGGAAGCCTCCGGGGAGTGGGTCTGGGGATGGTTGTCCCCGAGGAAAGGCCCCGCACGCCGGGCCGGGGGCGAAGGAGAGGCCTCCGGCCCCTGAGCGCCGTGAAGGCCTCTTAAAGGGGCCGCGTTCCATTTCTCCCTCCACCTTTGCCCGGTGCGCCTCCTTTCACCCACCACCCCCTTAGCGATGTGCACGTCACCCGGGGCGTCACACCCGCCCCCCAGGGCCTGTTTTCCAGGCGCCCTCTAACCCGCCCCAAGCTCCTTTGATCCTTCCTTTCCCAGTCGGCTCTCCCTCCGCCCAAAGCACCATTTTAAAGTTCATGTGCTTTGAAGAGGAGAGACACACCATGTGGGGAGGGGGTGCGCGGACCTGGGGCGGCAAGCCCGGCTCCGCAGAAGAGCAGGAAGAGGAAATTGAGTCATTTCTGGACCCCTCAACTCTGCTAAAATCCCCCACTGCTTTGCGCCATACGCCACGGTGGGCGAGTCTGGGGTTTTTTTCCTCTTTCAGTTTTACTCTTGAGAGCCCGCGTTAGGCTCGTCTCCTGGGAACCCCGCCGTAACAACCGAAAGCCCAGCGGGCAGCCTCTGTCCCCGAGGCCCACCCAACGATCTGAGCACCGGGGAAGGGTCTCGAAGTGTGATCGCCGGGGTCGAGGGGGGAGGGGTGCGATTTGTAAAGTAGGCGCATTCCTGGGAGAGGAGGGGGGAAAATGGACCGTTCGACTTTGGTTTTTGGAGTTTTGTTTACCTCCACAAGCTATAGGAAATTAGTTTTTCTTAAGCCGAATAGCCAGTACCATTAGGTTCGTGTTTAATTTGGTCATTTCAGAGTATGTGGTTCTATGGTGACCCTTGTGAAGGTGGGGAGATGTCTTTTTGTCCTCCCCGTGTTCGTGTCTGTTCAGTGCTGGCTCGAGTGACATCCACCGTGAAGGTTTGTGTGTCGGGAGTAGGGCGTGGAGAGCCGAGTGTACCGGGGTAGAACAACAGGAGCTGGGGTTTTCCCCCCAAGCGCCTTTAAGGGTGCTTGTCAACGCTTGAAGCCGAGAAACGGATCCTCTCCCTTAACATTTCCTTAATGTTGAAACTTTGGCGTTGAAGTTTTTCCCGGTGGTGGTTCAGCGTTTCTCTCAAGGTCTTTGTTTCTCACTTAGCATAATTGAGGATATGAAGAATTAATTCGTTCAGAAGGTATTCGGTACAGCTCTTATATGTGCCGACCATCTTTCTTGGATTTTGACTTGAGTAAGGAGAGCAATCGAAAGATTTTATAGCGAGCAACAGGTGTCAGCTAGGTATTTATTCATTCAACAAACATTTTGGAGTGTCTGCTCTGTGCTAGACAGCGTGCTTAGCAGTGACTTTGTGCCAGAGAATTTACAGTCTCCGGTAGGGGCGTTTATTGCCTACCGCGAATGTGAGTGAATCATTCAGAACCCCTCATGCTGCTCCCTGCAAAAAAAGCTTGGTCTACAGTTTGAATATGACTCGAATGAGAAGTTTCTTGAGCATCTTGTCCTTTCTTTGTTTTTCCTCACATGTTTCAAAGGGACATGAGTTTCTCATGTTAAGGAATAAGAAAATAAACAAAAATGAAGATAGGGTTCAGAAATTGAGGATTGCTTTAGTTTTTCACAACTGGCAAGCTGCTTAGTGATCAACTAGCACACTCCTGCATTTTATAGCTGAATAAACACCAGAGATGTAAGATTTAGCTTAGATCTTTCTGGTGCTCGTCCAGTATTCTTTGTACTGTACTTTACTAAAACCCTTTAAAAGTGCCAGGTACAGAAATAGAACCCAAACCTTGTTTCATTGACATCATGAGCAGTACTGCCAAAATGCAAGTTCCCTTATATAGCTTTTATTTAATTGAAATAACCCGTAGATGTATTACCTTCCTTTAGTAAATAAGGAAACTGAGGTTTAGGGAGTAACCTCTCTTGCTCAAGGCACACAGATAGTAATTGGGAAGCTGGGATTTTGACCTGACTCCAAAGCTGGGTTCTTTCTCTAGCATTTTGCTGTCTCCCACCTGGGGACCTATGGAAAATTTGGGAGTTGGGCATTAACTTTCATTTTTAATATGTTTGTTTTGGGCTTATATTTGAAGATTCTCTTGAATTTGATTCCCTTTGCGAATTTCACAAAGGGTCTTGTAAATGTGCACTTTAGAAGGAGGGGATGAAGCATAGTGTCCATATCACTGGGAAACCAACTAACTATACAGCGTCTTTCAGACGTACCCGGTTGCATACGTAAAGGTCTTAGCTTCAGGTTACCCTGTTTCTCAACTGATATATGGTAATGAGTGTTAAATTACACATACACAACCCCTTGCAAAAAAATGAAACACCAGGATAGCAAGACTTCAAATGGGGTTGACTAATTCTAAAAGTGAGCATTTAAACTTTATATAATTTAGAGGCAGTTCTTATCCTTGAAAGTAGAGGCTTTTGGTGATCCTGTCCTCCAACACCACAAAAGAATTTTGCCATCATGCTAGAATTTTTTTCTTATTTGTCAGTACATGTGAGGTCATTGTTTCCTTTGTATTTTCAGAACACTCAATATCAAGTTCTATTGTGTCCTTCAGGCGAAGACTGACTTTGAGAAACACCTCAAATATTCTGTAAATACACTGCTTTTTGCTTTTAGTTAATATGGTGACCACTTATCTGATATAAAATAGTCCCTTTACCTGTGCTCCCAAGGAGTTGCATCCTCAAAAAAAGGACAGTTCAAAAATGTAACTTATATTCCATTGAGGAAATGCTTCTTTAAAAATATGCTGCCTTTGGGAGAAATGAAAATGTAGAATTGAGTTAATGTTGATTCACACTCTAAATTGTGTCCTTGTGTTAAGCACATCTCAAGGGACAAATAGTGTACTGTATTTTGTAATCCTTACTCCCCCCGAAATCAGATCAGCAGTTTGCTCAAATTGAAAAGGCGAGAAGGGCTCACGTGCCCAGGGCACAGCAAAGTAAGGTGTTTGCAGCAGAGTAAGGATTTTATTGCAAGGTGCCAAGCAAGGAAGTGGGAGACAAGTCTCAGATGCACTCCAACTGGTCTTTGAGTTAAGAGTTGGTTTTTTGTTTTGTTTCTGTTTTTGTTGTTTCTTGGTTTTTTGGGTTTTTTGGCTGAGCCACACAGCTTGTGGGATCTTAGTTCCCTCACCAGGGATTGAACCCGGGCTCTCAGCTTGAGAGCATGGAACCCTAACCACCCTAACCGCTGGACCTCCAGGGAATTCCCTAGTCAGGAGTTTTTAAAGGGGAAAGAGAGGGGAAGCTGGTGGTTAATCATGCTCTTGTGACATTTCTTAATCATAGTTCCAGGAGCCAGGCTGTCTGTGGTCTATGTGCCTCCTGCCCAGTGGTCTGTGACCTGGTGGTCTGGAGGTGGAGCCTGCAAAGGTCATCTTGTCCTGAAAACAACTTAGACTTGTGCATCAGTGATGTTATCAGAGGTTACAGTCTTCAGGTATCTGGTCCTGGTTAATTATTACTGTGCAAGCATGGGGTAGAATTTAGAGGAGGAAAAAGAAAAGGGAGAAGGGAAAAAGTTTAAAATCAAAGCTTTCTTAAAAGCTGGTTAATGGACTCAGGTTCAAATTTCTGATAGTTTGAAGCTTTATATTCACTTGTTGTCTAGACACACAAAAAAGATATGACCTAGTCCATCTTGTTGGTAATGAGCTAACCCAGTCCTAGGGGAAGACAGATGGTACATAAATGGAATTGGACTGGTATTTATTATAAAGTGTTGGCAACCTTTTAAATTTCCTTGCATCTCAAAAGTTGCGTTTTATTCTTTTTCGCAAGGGCAAGTCGTGTAGCTAATTGGAAAGAAATGCATCTTGCGTAAGTTAAAGGACACTGGTCTTCTGGATTAAGAATTTAAATTATGTTTACTTTCTACCCTCATTGAGCTAGTCATCTAAACATTAGCCCTTCAGCAGTACTGCATGGTATATAAGTCTCTAGTAAGGTGTCAGTAAACATGGAATACTTGCTGTATTCCAGGTACTAGGCACAGCACAGTCCAGTGGAGGCGTCAAGTGGGGCAGCACTTTCTTTGAAAGAGGCACAGACAGGGTTCCGTGGCTGGGATCAGAGACAGTCTTGTAGAAAAGGTGATAGGGTTTGAAGGACCAGTTGAATTAAGCAGTAGTAGGTCTGAGAGGGGCAGGTAGAATGTAGGACAAATGCACACATAGGCAAGGAGGCAGTGAGAGCAGAGTATGCAGCATTGGGAGAGCTACAAGTATTTCCTTCTGGCTGGAGGGCAGGATGTTGGCAGGACTGAGTGGAAAGAGATGAGGCCCGAGAGGTATGCGGAGAGGTATGCAGGGGCCAGATCAGGAAGAGCCTCCTTGTACTTGGTTCTGGGGAGCTTGGACTTTGTCCTGAAAGCAGAAAGGAGCTTTGGAGGCTTTTTTTTTTTTTTTTTTAAGCAGAGTAGTGACATAGTTTTTAATTTAAGAGATAAGAGCTTTGATTTGCTTATCTTTCTTTAGAGAAGAGGCCATTCTCCCTGAAGTGTGGCTGCCACCTCACTTTGGGGTCTTCAGTGCTACCTGTAATTGCTGTCATCACAGAAGGTGTACAGTGGCTGTGGATAGTGGGCAAATACTAGCTATTTTGGGGCTACCTGATGCTGATTTCCTTACGTCTGTCCTTACAGTAAAGAAGGCATTTAAGATTTGTGCTATCAGCACAAATGTAGGTGTACCATGCCCAAAGGGACCATTTCTAAGCTATTTCTGGTCCTTTTGGAAAGATTGAGTGCTAGGCACTGATGTCTTCAGAAGGGACTTTCTATAAAGCAGTTAGTTTAGACATGATTGTGCTGAGCCGTCTGTCCCTGGGACTCTGGAGAAAGCTTTTCACTCGTAACTGCTCAGCTCTTTTCTTTGAGGCTGCATGGGGGTCTTGTTCCCGGCATGCTCAGGGTGTACAAGAGAACTGCCATGGTGCTGTGGGTTGGAATTCGGAAAGTTGCTTTTCCTTCTACAACAGGACAGAATTGTGTGTCTTTCTAAAGCTTTTGGTAAAATCCTCCAAGAGAAAAGACACTGTTGTCTAGATCTGGTGACTCAAAAGAATTCTTGGGGCCAGCCCTTTCTTTGCAGTTTCTCCCTTTACACTGTAGTGGGCCTCCCACAGTTCATGTCAGTTTCTGGCTGTATCAGTTCACAAGGTGGAGTGGGTTCACAAGGTGGAGTGGGTTCTTTCCTGCACACTTTCCACGGAAATAGAAATTTTTTCCTGTCAAGACAACTACTGACTTGTTGGTTTCCTAGGAGAAGATTGAGTTTAGCTACTTCTATCTGTGGCCAAAATACAGAATGAAATGTTTTTTTTTTTTAAGTGGTAGCTATAGAGATTTCTCTTCCCAAGGGTTTTTTAAACTATGCTAGCCTCCGCCAAGCATCCTTCTCCTTAACATCCAGCTCAGCTCTATGCAGGATAAAGGTTAAAACCAGCCACCACAGAAATTAGCAACAAATCCTAACAGCGGTCAGTGTGTACATAAAGAGTCTTATCCCTGAGGGTAAGAGATTTTAAAATGTCCCTCACGGTAAGTTATCCACTCCCCAAACCCCAAACGCTTTTCCTTATAAAATGAACACAGGAAATAGTCATTCCTTTCTAAAAGGAATAATAAATATGTACAGTTAAAATTGCATTCTTTGGGACTTCCCTGGCGGTCCAGTGGTTGACTCCATGCTCCCAACACAGAGGATGTGGGTTTGATCCCTGGTTGAAGATCTATGATCCTGCGTGCCGTGTGGCGTGGCCAAAAAAAGATTTTTAAAAAAAGCTGCATTCTTCAGGGGTGTGATCCTTAGATGAGATTGTACAGGACAGTTATGACTCGAGTCTGGAAAGGTCAGGACTGTCGTTACTCTTTATAGACGTTGAGAGCCAAATTACCAGCCCTCACGCTCTGGCCTTCTTGGCTTATAAAAGCATGCGCGACCCTTCAGCAGTCAGTTCTGTTTCTGCTACCTAGTTGCACATCTCGGTGGTAAACGAACACTGCCTATAAGCCTGTGAACTCCCAAATCCCACTGGCCTTTCTGAAAGGGCTTCTTAGACAGCATCTTGAGAGCTCATTACTGGGCAGGTGGAGTGCCTTTTTACGTTCATTACCCCATTCTGTTTCAGTGACCTCGTGAAGTGTAGGTACTATCATTCCTAGTGTCCAGGAGAGGAAGTCACATGGTCCGTCTCAGCCGAGGCTTTTGGCATCCTGAGCCTACACTTAGGGATCTTTTTGGACAGTTTGTTTACCTTTGCTTCTTGGCAGATATTTAACTAGTTCAGTGCTTTAGGGTGCTTAGTTGCTAGTTCCTTTGAAGTACTGTATTTGTTTTGCCTAGGATTGACCTCCTGCTTCTGGATAAGGAGCTAATAAATTTTGTGTATCTGAGAAACTTGAACTCGGTGCTCAAGAGCCAGAAGGCCAATGCTGCTGTTAGCTGTTAATACTAAGAACAGTGACTGCAAGTGATACGCTGGTTGAAAGGTTTCTTTTAATCTTTTTTTTTTTCTGGCCGCACTACGCAGCTTGCAGGATCTTAGTTCCTGAACCACAGATTGAACCCGGGCCCTTGGCAGTGAAAGTGCGGTATCCTAACCACTGGACTGCCAGGGAATTCCCTGAAATCTTGATTATAAATGGGAAATAACTTTTTAACATCTAGCCAAGCAGAGAGAGAGAGAATGTAAATAATTTTTGCTCAGATCTCTTGAGAAGATTGAACATCTCTGCCATCTTAGGATCCCTTTATCTGTACTTCACACTGCCAGCCCTCGGGTATTCGACCTATAGACTTTTTGGGGGTGCACATGGTTTTTTAAATATTGAATCTGAATGCCTTTACCTGGGTCTTGATTCCTCTTATCTCCTCTCTTCCATAGTCCCCACCGCATATTACCTACCTACGTATTGTGTTACCTGTTGTGTTTTGTCCTGCCTGTTTTATTGATCGACTTGGCCCTGGAGGCATTGTTTGCTGCCCCTCCTGAGTGTGTGATTCTAACTAGCCTTTGGTGAAGGCGCCCTTGGGTGTTTGAATAAAACCTGGTGTTGGGGGGTGGTAATAGCGACTTTGCTCCGTCCCCCAGTCTGTTTGCCTAATGTTTCCTTTGGGAGAGGAGACTTGCTGTCTTCATTCTAAAAGGTAGCAAGAAAGAATAGGTTGCCTCTGCCAGTCAGTGACGCACTTCCACCATCCACGGCAGGAGAAGTCAGAAGTCTAGGCCAAGGGTTCAAGTGCCATGTCTGATTTTGGGGCAAGTCATTACCTACTGTCAATGAAAAAATTAATCAATAGTCAGTCTAAGAAAGAAATGGAAAATTTTATTCTAGCCAACCTGAGGATTATAACCCGGAGACAGTCTCTCAGAGAGCTCTGAGGACAGTTCCGAAGAGGTAAAGGGAGAGGCCAGTAGATGTGTGATTTTGGCGAAGGGGTGCATGTACTTCAAGCACACACCTTGGCAGAAGGTTACTGCTATCCACGAGGAACAGGTAATCTCAGTTAATGGTTTTAGTGCTTTCTAAGTATGGGAAGATGTGAGAAACTGGGTCCATAAAATTTGCTCCTGAAAATATCTGAGGGCCATTTCTGCCAGTTTTCCCAGAGCACAAAATGCCTCATCCTGATCTTCACCCTGAATTCTTTTCAGGTGTATTGTAGGTCAGTGACTGCAGTGGCTAATGGCTTGATTCTTGTAGAACTGGATGGTGAGCAACATTCTTTATTGTACAATCCCTTCCCTTTCGGTCTTAATTTCAACCAAGGTTTGGGAGGCGTTTCCTGACCAATTTGCCCCATGGCACTAGGAATGCTCATTCCCAGGTCAGGTGAGGATTTTGTTGATAGGCCACTTAATGTGCTATTATTCGACTAGGCCCCGTTAACAGTAACCAAAAGCTTCTGGACCACCTGACTTACTAGTCTGTTATGGTCCTGGAAATGGTTCCCTCTTGTTGCTTCTTCCAATATCTAGGGTTAGACTATTACAGTCATTGATCTTACAGAACTGTATATCTGGTCAATTGTTTCAAGTGACCTAGTCATCATTAATTTTATTGGAGTCTCAGTCATACACTTGGTAGTGCAAAAAATTATAATCTTGTAAAACAGATAGAATACAAGTAATAGAGCTAGTAACGTTAATAAGGTCATAAGTAAGTATTTAAGCTGAGAACTTGCATTAGGTGCAGCCCAGTATCTCCCCAGGTTGTCCGACCAGTCTCTTCTGCACCAATCACTGTGTTTAAGGAAACTGATATATTGGCCTTGTACATAAAGTTCACCAAAGATGTCTGCATGTACAAGGCAAGTGGTAGGTCATTCTGACTCCTTACAGGATTAAGAAAGGAATGGTATCTACTAAGGAGGTGCATAGCCGACACCAGAAGAAAAGTGGATCTTTACCGTTCAGCAGGTATTTCTGCCGTTGGGAAGGTGTGGTTAATGCATAATACAGGTGCACAATGCACACTAGAGGGGGAGGGAGGGGGCCCAAAGGGGCAGAGGAATCTTTTGTGTTTAAATTTTTCCTGTTTTGTCTTAAAATAATTTTTATTTCATCACTACCTTTAAGCTTCGTTTTCCTCATTTGTAAAATTAGATGAATAAAATCTGCCTTGCCTGGTGATGAGAGTTAAACAAAGCACTGAGTAAATAAAGCGTCACTCAAAGACGATGCTGGGGCAGAGCGTGTTGTTGCTCTGAGTGTGAGGGCTGCTCTCCAGCCATTGACAGTGTGGCCTCTCTCCCATTAGGGTGCGACAGGACTGGCTGAGGGGTCTCTTTCTTGGTGCCCCAGAGGACTAATTTGTATGTTGTTTACTCTAAGAGTTGTATTGCTTAGTGTTGTATGAAAAGGGAAAGGAGAAAGCAATAATAAACATGGAGAAAGGGGACCCCCATTAGACTCTGCTTCCTGTTTTATTCCAGGGGTTGGGCTCACCACCGCTACTCCCACCCCTGCCTGTTCCACTCCTTTAAGGTAAGGGACTGTGTGGATTCCCTCCCCCATGGAGACCCTCTGAAGAGGCACTCGAAGCAGAATAATACATCGTCTCAAGGTGGCAAGTTACAGAGTTTCTGAGGGATACATCTAAATTGCTAGGCCTGTTCTGGAAATTTGTTCCTTTGGGGCACTTCTTAGATTTAAGATCTGGACTTTGGAATTGAGCTCTGCTGTAGTCCTTCCTCGGGAACTGTGGGCTTGCACTCACCTGGCTTGGGGTGCGCAGGCAGGCAGGTTGGTGATCCCTGTCAGTCTTTATTCTACTTCTTAGGTCCTGCGGCCACACACCAGCCACACTCCTGAACCTTTTTGCTTCCTCCTCTTGAGGTTTAGGGTTCAGTTCTCTCACTTACTGGTTGCGTAGCCTTAGGCAACTCAGTTAACCTCTGAGCGTGCAGCAGGGGTGCTGTACATCGCTTGAGTTGTGGTGAGGATTAGGGTGGTGAAGGAAGGACCTGGTGCCTTCCTTACACATACCTGTGGCAAGTGTTTGGAGAGTGCGCTCCCACCACCACTACTGTGAAGTGCTTAAGGCAGCCTTAGATTTTATTTGGAACATGGAGAGTGTCACTGCCTTTGGATCCGGATAGACCCAGTTTATATTCTGGCTCCACCCCATAGTAGCTGTGGAACCATGGTCAGGTTACATAACCGCCTCTGAGTTGGTTTGTAAATCATTTGTAAAATGGGGATATATCGCTAAAATCTTGTTTCATAGGATTGTTCCTTGACTTATGTGTTGGGTACTGTTTTAGGCACTCCGGACAACTGTAGTGAATGAAGTTTCTGCTCTCATAAAGCTTACTTTCTAGTGCAGAAAGATGGACAATAAATGATAATAATATCTTATACACACACACACAATGAAGAAAAATGAAGCAAATAAAGGAGCATAGAAAGTGACTGGCAGGAGTACCTTTTTTGTTTTTTATTATTTATTTATTTATTTTTATTTTTCTAAAATTTGGCTGCGCTGTGCGGCTTGCGGGATCTTAGTTCCCAAACTAGGGATTGAAACCGGACCCTCGGCAGTGCAAGCATGGAGTCCTAACCACTGGACCACCAGGGAATTCCCCAGGAGTACCTTTTCTTAAAAATGGTCAGAGAAGGCCTCTCAAATAAAGATAGGCTGAGAGAGCAAGCCAGGTAGAAGCTGCAGAAGTACCTTGCAGGCAGAGGGAATGCAAGTGCAAAGGCTCTAAGGCTGTATTGTGCTTGTTTTATCTAGTAGGAATGGATGAAAGAGAAAGTGGCAAGAGATGAGGTCAGAGGTAGCAGGGAGCTAGATGCAGTAGAGAATAGGAGGCCATGGTGGAGATCACCTTGAACTAGGAAGCCATGTGAGGGTGTTAAACAGAAGTTAACTTGGTTTTTAAAAAGGTAGTTTTGGCTGCTGTGTGTAAAATAAACTGCAGGGGCAAGAATGGAAGCACAGAGACTAATTAGGATGCTGTTACAACTGACCATTCAGGGGCTGTTGGTAATTTGGACCAGGGTGGTCACAGAAGCAGAAGTGCTGAGAAAATTCACAGTACATTTTGAAAATAGAACCAACAAGATTTGCTGATATGGGTGTGAAGGAGGCATCGAGAAGAGTGCAGAGTCTTTGGCCTGATCCCTAGAAGACTGGAATTGCTGAAATGGGGTGGGTAAAGGGAATGTGGGAGGAGAAGATTTGGGTGATTGGGTAAAATCAAGAGTTGGGTTTTGGACACAAAAGGTTGAGGTACCTTTTGAAATCCAGGTGGGAATGTCAAGTTGGCAGTTGTGTATCAATGGTTTTAAAGCTGTGGAACTAGATGAGATCACTTAATAAGCCAGCTTGGATACAGAAGGGGCAAACTCTCCAACCTCAAGGGATCAGGAGAGGAAAAGGAACCTATCTTGTTATAGGAGAAATCAAATATGGAATGTGAGAGGGAACTACCAGGAAAGTAGTGTCTGGAGACTGAATAAAGAAAATGCTTTATGCATTCTATATATAAAAGCTTACTTCAATTGATTAATGGACTTCCCTGGTGGCACAGTGGTTAAGAATCCTCCTGCCAATGCAGGGGAAACGGGTTCGAGCCCTGGTCCGGGAAGATCCCACATGCCGCGGAGCAGCTAAGCCCGTGTGCCACAACGACTGAGCCTGTGCTCTAGAGCCCGTGAGCCACAACTAGTGAGTCCGTGTGCTGCAACTACTGAAGCCCGTGTGCCTAGAGCCCGTGCTCCACAACAAGAGAAGCCACCGAAATGAGAAGCCCGCGCACTGCAACGAAGAGTAGCCCCCACTCGCCGCAACCAGAGAAAACCTGCGTGCAGCAATGAAGACCCAACGCAGCCAAGTGACGATTTGGAATTTACCAGTGATTCTGGCCAATGACTGCATGTCTTTGGCAGCTTCGACAAGAACAGTTTCAGTGGGACAGTGGGGCTTAGAGAGCTGGATTGAAGTGAGGTGGTGAATGTTACCCAGAGCAGGGCCTGAGCCCAACATTGGGTGCTGGATGAGTGCTAGTTGCTGTTATGCCGACATGACAAATAGGACCCACCAAAGTAGGTCTTGCACATCAGTACACACCATGCCTCTTGGGTCCTTAAGGCACTCAGTCACTAGTTGCCGACAGATGAAATGTACAACAGAGGCACATCTTACTCTAAGGTTAGATCTAAAGCAGTGTTGTCCAACAGAAGTATCATGCAAGCCACATAGGTAATGTAAAATTTTCTAGAAGCCACATTTGAAAAGTATAAAGAAACAAGTGAGGTTAATTTTAATATTTTTAATTTAATCCAGTATATACAAAGTAGTATCATGTCAACATCTAAATATTGAAGATATATTAATGAGCTATTTTACACTTTTTTTGTTGTACTAAGTCTGGGAAGTTTGCTATGTATTTGGCACTTAAAGCACATCTCAGTTTGGAATGGCCACGTGTCACGTGCTTACCAGCCACACGTGGCGGTCACCACTGCACTGAGTGGTATAGCTGGATCTAGTGCAGAAGAGAGAGTGTGCCCAAAGGATTCCCTCTTCCTGGGCGGGCGCAGAGAGGTCCAGAAAGCTGTAGCGAACTTGGAAAAGAAAGCAGGAAGTGGTTGTTCCTTACGAGCAAGTACGAATTGTTTGATCTTTACAGCGTACCACCCCAAAGCCCTTCGTGGTTTTCTGGTGTGCCTAAGTTCTTCCAGTTCATATCTTGCTGGCCCTAGGAGTTACAACTAATTTTATGCAGTAGCCTTTTTTTTTTTTTTTTGGTGGTACGTGGGCCTCTCACTGTTGTGGCCTCTCCCGTTGCGGAGCACAGGCTCCGGACGCACAGGCTCAGCGGCCATGGCTCATGGGCCCAGCCGCTCCGCGGCATGTGGGATCTTCCCGGACCGGAGCACGAACCCGTGTCCCCTGCATCGGCAGGCGGACTCTCAACCACTGCGCCACCAGGGAAGCCCGTGCAGTAGCTTTTTGAGTAGTGTTGATACCAAATATGTTTTGTTTTTCTGGGGGGGTTTTTTGGCTGCTTTGGGTCTTCGTTGCTGCACGCGGGATTTCTCTAGTTGTGGCGAGGGGGGGCTACTCCTTGTTGCGGTGCGCGGGCCTCTCTTGTTGCAGAGCACAGGCTCTAGGCACACGGGCTTCAGTAGTTGTGGCATGTGGGCTCAGTAGTTGTGGCTTGAGGGCTCTACAGCACAGGCTCAGTAGTTGTGGCTCATGGGCTTAGTTGCTCCGTGGCATGTGGGATCTTCCTGGACCAGGGCTTGAACCCATGTACCCTACATTGGCAGGTGGGTTCTTAACCACTGTGCCACCAGGGAAGTCCCCAAATAATACGAACCATTGCTGACTGCAGCTAAAGTAATCTCAGATGGTTTTCCAAGCCTAGATTTTTTAAAAGAGATGGGTCCATTATCAAATACCTTTCTAGATTTGAATATCTCCATTTAAGAAGTATCATATTTGGGGTTCCTTTTTTCTTTCCCTCTATTCATGTTTTCATTCTTTCTCCCCAACTTTTTTATGCCCCTTCTCTTCTCCTTATAACTCTAGTCCTTTAAGTTTCTGCAGCTTTCCCTGACTTATCATGGCAGGCTCGTCCCCCCTTCATTTCTCTTTCCAAAACACTGTTGATACAGCCAACATGGCAACTGTGGTTTATCTGTCTTCTCCCACCTGGCTAGGCTCTCCTCATCAGCGGGGATTGCCTTACTCATCTCTGGGTTTCCAGCTTCTAGCACATCTCCTACGTTGTAGTAGGTTTTCCATAAATGCTTGTCTCCAGCTTTTTTTTTATCACAGTAAAGCAAAAAGAAAATGGCCTTGAGATACATTAACAAAGCGTAGACTTCCTTAGGGAGGGAGCTTTAGAACTATATCCTGTGCCCTACAGTGGCCCACGTAATTAAAGTGGAATGTTTTCCTTGCTGTGGGAGGAACAGAGGAAGGAGGAATGTTTTGCGGGAAATGGAACCTTCAAACAGACTAACCTGCGTCTGTATTAAAAAGGCAGCTGATGGCCTAGCTGTGCCCCCACAGGTCTTCTTTGTCTCTCAACTTCTGATTTCTGCCTTTTGCTTTTTCTGAATTAACCCGATCATGTTTGCTTAGGAGTTGAGTTGATTTTCTGAACTTGACAGTAATCCTGAAGCATCACTGTAAAATCAAACCTGGGGTGGTATGACTTCGGGTGCTTCCCTCCCTGGAGTTAGTCGGGGGAGGTAGAGTAAGCAGAAGCATTGGAGACGGCCAACCCCACTGGGGCAGGACAGTGTCACTGCCATGCCACTGATGTCGAGAAACAAGGCAGGGATGAAGCACAGAGTTACACACGTTGATATGAAGGTTGTTTGGAAAAGTCTCTATGGATTGCACATCTGTACTTGAAATGACCAGTGGGGCACTTTAAAAGTTACAGAGACTTTCTTATCTGGTTTTAGACCAGATTTTGCTGGTTCTCCCCATGAATTCTTTTTGCTTTATTCCTGAATGAAATTGAGGCCCTCGTGGAAGGAGCCAGAATTCCATCCTTGTGTGTGGTATGGAGACACAGGCACCTTTCTGGGGAGGCTGCTCTCCAGGAGGCCCTGACACAGGCTGTCTTTTAGCCAGGGGAATGGGCGCTGATGTCCTGCCCAAAACTTAAAGAGATTAGGCCCCGCTTGGGCACTTCCTGCTTGGGCACTTCCTGCTATGGTGGGAGTTCGGGAGCCAGAACGTACTTGGAAGGTGGTCTCACCATCAGCTCCTTGACAGCGTCTTCTCTTTGCTTTTCATCAGGACCTGTCAGGCTCTGGTTCTGAGAGAAACACTTGTACTTTCAGGACTCCTATCTCTTCAGATCCCCCCAGTGGTCTGCTTGTAGATATGTGCTCCCCAATTTGGGATAGCTGGACGAGACCAGATGAGCCTGTGGGGCATAGTGGTTCACAGGGAGCCCAAGACCAGTCATTATTCCTTGAATCTGAGAGGAAAATCAGAAAAGATCCTCTTCTGCAATGGAAACTGACAAAGAGAGGCAAATTGTCCGGAAAAGTCACTTAAATAGTAACTGTTGCTGATAAAAAGATGGTATTTCCTAACTCAGAGCCAAGACCTCTTAGACCTCCATTCAATACAAGATTACTTGGATTCTTTGGAGTTGCGTTGGCTGCGGTGGCGACCAGAGGATTTGGGTTATCAGAGAGAGGGGTGCTGTGGTGGAGCAGGACACGGTGTGGTGGGGGCCCTGGGGAGCTGGTAGCCGGAGGTCAGGCTCCAGAAGGGACAGGACACCTCCTCCCACACCCCCTGGTGTAACAGATCAGGATTTGGGTTTGTTCACTCTGTCTCCTGTGAGTGTGGCTAGTATGAGTCAGCTTCACCCTCCCTAGGTGAGCTGATAAAGTCTGTTTTTTGGGACAGTAAGCTGTAGTGGTGCTGTACTTGCTGTACTTTGCACCAACGCCCAGAATAACCTATCTGTTTATCTCTTCTGCCTTTTTCTCCTCACCTCTTACCTTCTCACTTTTCCTTTTTCCTTTCTCGTGCACCTCTCAGTGTTACAAGAGTGAGGCTCTCACTGTAGTCTGCCTGCCCTTGCACATACATCCTGGTCCTCTTTGTTGCCACTGCTCCTTTTGAAGGTTGTGCCTGGGTCACGGCCTAGGCTGTTTGGGGCGTCTCCTCCCCTCCCATGCTTCCATTCCCAGCTCTCTGCTGGAGGTTCACGTGAGCATAATCATTGCAAGACTAAGGTCCTCGGCAGCCAGTGAAGCTGTGCTGCTTCCCTGGGTGAGCTGAATTTGCAGATGTTGATGTCTTGTGTCGCTCACCCGGTGGCTGTGGCTGTGGCCTCCCCTCTGCCTCCCATGAGGACGAGCCCGTCCAGAACCACCTCGCTCCCCACTGTGGCTCTTCATGACCTCCTGCCCCCATGCTTGCTTTCTTTATGGTTTCGCTTGTTCTCTCAGACCAAGAAGGATGTACCTCATTTTTGTAGAGGGGTAGCTCCACAGGAGAAGTGATACCTGTGCTTGGTAACAAGAGATCTTTTGTTTAGAATTTTGACCCAAAGAGAGGAGGCCACCCCACTTAGCAGAGAGCATCATCTTCTGGAGTCTCTTCAGTGCTACTTGACAAACAATAAAGAGCTTTTCTGGAAGGAGAAGCCATAGGAAATCAAACTTTCTTAGCACCTCCCCTCTGATGGCTTATCCCCTAAAACTTGCCTTGTGCCCCGGTGACGCTTCCTCACTCAGAGCTGAGTTATAAAGTGATGAGCTTATGGGTTTCTTTCACTAACACAGAAGTCCTTGGTCCTCTAACACAGGAGCCTTGACCTTGGGCCGGGCCTCTGTGCATCCTTTTAAAAAGAGAAGGTGCCCTTAGATAACTAGATTCTTTGTTGGGGCCCACATCTAGACGCTTCCTCACACATTCTGAGGCCTGTTTAATTCCTCTGGGCTATTGCATCTCTGGAGGAGACAAGCATTCTCCTTGTAGTGCACCCTGTACGAAAGTTTCCACTTGGTCCAGCTCTTCAGAGCATGAGTCTGAAGGCAGATTGATTGCAAAGCCTTGTCCAAGGAGAGAATGGACTGACTCGTGATACCTGGACAGACTCCAGAGTGAGATGCAGTGCCCTCTCCAGCTGCTGGCAGAACACCCCTCCCCTGCTGGGACGGCTCTGAGCATGCTGGTGTACAGCTGGCCATCTGTAGACGGCCAGGACCCGCTTTCCACCAGAGCTGTTGGGTTCATATCTTGTCCTCTCATCTGACGGAAGAATTCTTCAACTCTGATAAACCATCCTGTCTGACGCAATGGAAATTGATGAGAGTATTAGTTATTGGGGTACCAGGGAGCTGTGTAGGATTCAGGGGCTGTACGGAAGAGGGGGTCAATATCTAATGACTCTAGCAGCGTTTCCAAGGGTTTGAGCCCGCCTGGGGGTGTGGCAGCACGGGACAGGGCCTCCAGAGGCCGTAGTTCTAGGGCTGCCTCCATGATGTCCACCTTGTGACCATGGCTAAGTTCCTTAACCTCCCTGAGCAACTTGCCCTCATCCGACAGAGACGGATACAAGCTACTTTGTTTATCAGACAGGGTTGGTGTGCCAGAAAATGAGTGTTTGGGAGTGTATTAACAGCTACATTAAGCATTATAGTCCGTATGCCCTCTTGAAGGGCTCCTTTCCACCCGAGCTGTATTTGCTGGGCTTGGGCAGATTCCCCGTCTTCCCTAAGGCCCTAGAGAAAGAAGGAAGCAGTTTGCCTTCCTGAGAGGAAACCCGGATGGGACCTCTCAAATTCAGCCACTGTAATGTGTATTTTTCCACAGTGTTTTTAAAAATCAGCTAACGTGTTAGGCCCATTTGCCTCTTACGTCTTATTTGGCCCTTAAGGAGATATGAAAGCCAGAGTTCATGTAATGACGTTTAAAAATTTAGAGCTTTCCCATAAAAATCTCCTAAAATAGCAGCTCTGGCCCTGTCGTCCAGGGCTTGGCTGCCTGTCTGTAGGGGGAACGAGTGTTCTTTGGTGCCTCACAGCCCCTCGCCCCCTCACTGTGCTGCCTGCATATGGAGTTTGGTTACTTGCCCACCTGTGGAGGCACTTGATTTTGACCATTTGAAGACACCTAAATCCCACAGATGTGAAACCTTGCATTTATGATGCAGAAACTTGAATAGGAAGTCTCATCTTCAGATTGGAGCAGAATGATAGTGTGGAATTTTAAAACTACACATTGTTTGTGAAAAGCCCATAAAAGGTAGTGGGCATTAGACTAATGTGAAACATAGTATTTACTCAGGCAGTAACACTGTTATTAATCCAAAAATTTAGAAAAATTACATTACTGACTGTGCTGTGGCATAGATTCTCTTTGAGTGCATGTCTCTCTGTTCACAGAAAACATCTAGGTCATTCTCTTAGCCTCCGTGCACCATTTCTATTCAGTCATTAAACAGCCATTGGGTGCCAACTTGTGTTCCATGCTTGAGTGAGAGGTTTTTGTTCTTGCGGCTTCCTACCCCCTCCAGAGAGTTGATGGTGCCTCAGAATACAGTTTGTTGTGCTTGCCTAAATATACTTTGGGTCTTTCATAAAAACAAAAAATTTTAAACACAACTCAGCATCAGTCATAATGAGTGTGAGTGTCAGACTCGATTTAAAATTCAGCTTCATATGGTTAGGCTAGTTTCATCTTGCTTACAGGAAACAAAAATAAGGACATGGAGAGATAAGAAGTAAGAGAGGAAAACATATTCCAGGGGATACTAACCAAAAAAAAAAAAAAACTGGCATAGCTTTATTAATGTGAAATAATAGAGTTTAAGATAAAGAAGATTACTTCATAATGATAAACTTTAATGTACTAGAAGGAATAATTCTTGATTCTTTCTGTACTCCATAGATCAAACAAATCAGTAAGAATGTAGAAGATTTGAATAATATGGTTAACCAGCTTGAACTGCACAGGAAATACAGAGCGTTTGTGAAAACTAGCTACACGCTGGGCTCTGAGATGGAACTCAGCAAATTTCAGAAACTTTTTACTAAGGTAGTCATTCTTAACATTTTGCAAGTAACAGACTCCTTTGAAAATCCCATCCATCTTATAAGTCAGGGTTTCTCAGCCTTGTCACTGTTGACATTTGGGGCTAGATAATTCTTTGCTGTGGGGCTATTCTGTGCATTGTAGGATTTTAGTGGCATCCGTGGACTCCACCCACTAGATGCCAGTAGCAGCTCCCTTCCAGTAATGACAACTAAAAATGTCTCCAGACGTTGCCACACGTACTGGTGGGCAAAGTCACCCCTGGTTGAGAACCACTGTTACAGATCTACTCTCCAGAGAAATACATAATTTTGCATAATCCAGTAGCTGGATGGTCTTCCCCTTGCTGGCTGGTGGAACGTTTTTTAAGAAAAAGCAGTGGGACAGCCAAGGAGCCTGGAGGGTTGGGCTGTGCTCTGTGCACAGCTTCCCTGTCCCATGCATGGAGGCTCGTACACGAGGCTGTGGAGGAATTCCTGGTGCTGAGTGCCTGAGGACTCTGACTTCCATCCAGTTCCACAGATGCTAGGCTTCTGTTTTGTCCTAGGCCTTTTGCTAGGTGCTACTCACAGAGTTCAAGTCCATACGAGTAAGAAAAATAGATCATAAAATATGTGACACAGGGCTTCCCTGGTGGAGCAGTGGTTGAGAGTCCGCCTGCCGATGCAGCGGACGCGGGTTCGTGCCCCGGTCCTGGAAGATCCCACATGCCATGGAGCGGCTGGGCCCGTGAGCCATGGCTGCTGAGCCTGCGTGTCCAGAGCCTGTGCTCCACAACAGGAGAGGCCACAACAGTGAGAGGCCCGCGTACCGAAAAAAAAAAAAAAGAAATGTGACACATATGATCATGAAGGAATGTAAAAGGGAGAGCTTATGTCTGAGGAGCAGGTGATTAACTGTATGGGATCAAAGAAGACTTCAGAAAGAAGAGGTGGACATTCAGGCTGGGTTTTGCAGGATAAATGGGAGTTTGCAAGGAGGCGGAGATTGCAGGCAGGCAGATCAGCACGCTGGGTTCCGGGGGTTGCCACAGTTCGGTTTTGCTGTGGTGTAGCACAGGAACAGAAGCTAAGGGAATGTGTGGGTGAGGCATGCTTAGGAGCTTGGACTGGATCCGGCAAGCAGTTGAAGTGTTTTAAGTGGGGAAGTGACACAGTCAGACTTACGTTTAGAAAGTTGATACGAGTGGCTCTGTGAAGGACTGATTGGTGACCAGGAGACCAGTTGGAGGCCATGCAAAGAACCCAGCTGAATGATGAGGTCTAGAACTCTCACCGCAGCCACGGGGATGGAGGGAGATGAACCTGCAGGGAGTCAGGACCCCAAATCCTGGAGTCTCATAAAGGGAGGGCTGCATCCGTTACTTCAAAGGACACAGTAATGTCCCTGATCAGAAAGGACACTGCCCTTAGCTCTGAAAATAAAGACGTAAGTTTTTATTTGAGAGAGATTTTTTTTCCACTTTTTATATACATTTTTTTCCTCTAGGAAATAGACAGACGGTTGGAAAAAAAACTGAAGATCACACAAAAGGAGAGGTAAGGCTGCTGTCTGGTCTGAGGGCTCATGCTCTCTGCCGTGAGAGCTGGGCAGTCAGTGGTGTTCTCCAGCTGGCCGTTAGATACAGGCAGGTCAGGCTCCTGGGCAGCGAACCCTTCCCTTAGGGACACGGTGGCTTGCGGCTTTGGCAGTGAGGCTGGAGTGTTGCACCTGCCTCCTGTCTTAGTGGGCGCCCTGTGTGAGGTGGGAGGTGACAAGTCAGAAGGCTTGGGCTTGAGGCCTGACTCTGAGGTTTGGAGCAAGTTGTTTCCCTTTCTTGACATCACTTTCTCTCTCTGTGACACAAGGAGTTTGGACAGATGATTTCCCTGGGCCCTCTGTGACTTGGTGGCTTGGCGCATTACGAGGGTATCCTGGAAGAAAAGATTCTTGGGAATTCTTCAAGACCTTTAAGGATAGCTTTTTTCCCCCACCCAGGCAGCAGAGGAAGTGGGTTTCCAAAGCAGGTGAAAGTTGACTTCAGCAGTCTGCCTTTGCCCTGGTAACCTGTCAGCTTCCCGCAGGGACAGGCGGCAGGGAGGAGGCGGGGAGGGCCTCTCTGGACTTGCTTGATGGGCTGCACAGTCATCCCCAGGGAACTGGGGGTGCCCTGCCCGTCCGCTGACTTTCCTGGCTCGCTGCCTCTGTGATCCGAGTGCTGGCTCCTTGTCTGTCTGCTCATCTCTGCAACCACACTAGCGCCTGGTTACAGTCCCCTGGCCATGCTGTCCTGTCCCGCCCAAGACTTGTTCCAGCCCCCCGGCAGCGGCCCTCCAGTACCTACTCCTCCTGACAACCAAGGCTCTGAAAACAGGCCCCTGAGCGCTGTTTGGTTCTGAAGAGAAGCTAGTTGACTGCTCTGGGGAGGGTCTCTGTGGCTGTCGAGGGGTGGCCGTTCCTGCCTGTATCCCTTGTTCTCCTGTGGCTTTTGTTTCTTTCCCTTCCTGTGTCGTTTTCCTCCTCCCCTTGTGGACACATTGCCCGATGTGCACATCTACCAGCCTTGGACAGTGTTTTTCCTTTGAGCACTGCCAAGCACTGTTTCCAGGGTCGTCCTTGACCCCAGCCCCGCCGCGTCCAGCAGACCGGAGAGCCCTGGTGAGGGAGGGGTCTCTGCTCAGAAGCTCTTCTGAAGAGGCCATCCAGTGTCTGGAGTAGCTTGTCTCTGGGAGGCACAGGACACTCACCAGAGGCTGAGGCAGTTTGGTAAATCCTGTCTTGATGCCAGGCAGGGACGGCGGAGCTGGAGTGTTTGGTCTGAGCGTATGTTGTGGGACCTTGACTGGGAGTGAACACTTTGCTGATCCCCAAGCTAAGGGGCTCCCGCCGCACCGGCCTGTTACACGCTGGTCTGTGTAGGGAAGCTGGGGTTTTAACTGAGGCCACTGGATCCTGGACAAGAGGTGTTTTGCCGCAGGGGCCCGACAGTGGTTGATGTGACTTTGACGAACACGGGGATAGAAGTCCCAGAATGAGCTGGTGTTCCTGCCCCCCTTGCCTGGGGTTCGGTCTGAGGAGCAGACCTGTGGGCTGCGTGAGCTTAATAGGCAAGGTTGCTCTTTCGAGAAACCCTTCTTGAAGAGTGAGAATTCTGATGTCTGGTCAGAGGCCAGAGAATAACGAATAGAATTAGGAGGGGGAGGGAGAGAAAAGTGGTGAGGGGTGGGTGTGGGACATGGATGGGGCCTCTGTAGTCAAGGGTAGGACTTGTGAAGCTGTGTTTGCTCTTTGTCAGCAGGAAATCCAAATCTCCTCCCAAAGTGCCCATTGTGATTCAGGACGATAGCCTTCCCACGGGGCCCCCTCCACAGATTCGCATCCTCAAGAGGCCCACCAGCAACGGTGTGGTCAGCAGCCCCAACTCCACCAGCAGGCCAGCCCTTCCCGTCAAGTCCCTAGCGCAGCGGGAGGCAGAGTACGCGGAGGCCCGGAAGCGGATCCTGGGCAGCGCCAGCCCCGAGGAGGAGCAAGAGAAACCCATCCTCGACCGGTGAGTGTAGCTGGCAGGGGTGACCTGCCAGCCAGACCTGACCACTCCACCAGGCCACCTTGAGGAGGAGGAGGAGGAGGAGGAGAGTGGCCTGGCTACCTGCAGAGTAGTGAAAAGCAGGCAGAATCAGGGCTGGAACCATCGTGGCTACAGCTGCCCACCCCGGCTGGTACGGCTGGTTTGTTGTGTGCACTGGCTCCGGGACTGCTCTGAAAGCTTTGCTGGCATGCTGCCTCTGTAGGCACCAGGGGGCAGTGTGGCATACAGGGTAAGGGCATGGACTTTGAGTCAAAATCAGCCAGTTTGAGCCCATCTCTGCCACTTAACTTCTTTTTTTTTTTTTGCGGTACGCGGGCCTCTCACTGTTGTGGCCTCTCCCGTTGCGGAGCACAGGCTCCGGACGCGCAGGCTCAGCGGCCATGGCTCACGGGCCCAGCCGCTCCGTGGCATGTGGGATCCTCCCGGACCGGGGCACAAACCCGTGTCCCCTGCATCGGCAGGCAGACTCCCAACCACTGCGCCACCAGGGAAGCCCTCTTTTTTTTAAAAAAAAAAATATAAATTTATTTATTTATTTATTTATTCATTTATTGGCTGCGTTGGGTCTTCGTTGCCACCCGCGGGCTTTCTCTAGTTGTGGTGAGTGGGGGCCACTCTTAATTGTGGTGCGTGGGCTTCTCATCGCAGCGGCTTCTCTTTGTTGCGGAGCACAGACTCTAGGCATGTGGGCTTCAGTAGTTGTGGCACGTGGGCTCAGTTGTGGCTCAAGGGCTCTAGAGCGCGGGCTCAGTAGTTGTGGTGCACGGGCTTAGTTGCTCTGCGGCATGTGGGATCTTCGCGGACCAGGTCTCGAACCTGTGTCCCCTGCTTTGACAGGTGGATTCTTAACCACTGCGCCACAGAGGGAAAGTCCTCCTCTGCCACTTAACTTCTGCTTAACCTAGACCTACTTAACCCCTCTGTGCCCTCGTAGCCTACTCTGAAAAATGGGATAATGATCGTACCTGCCTCATCCATTTGTTGTGCAATTAAATAAGTGGGTTCTGGATGTTATCTTTTGGGTCTTATAATGGGCCAATGTGATGTTTCTGTGAATTTTCTAAATTCTTTTTTATTCCTGGCATTTTTTTTCTTTGCAGTCCTAGAGGTTGTATTATGTAAGTTTGTCATCTCCTGGTAAAGCAGTATTTGTTGAAACAGCCTCTTTCTAACTTTGAGACTCCTCCTTGGACGGAGTATTCTGGGACTTGAAGTGCTAATCTGTACCTTATTTCTACGCCTTCATTATTTTGATGGACTTCTGTTATCTCTCCTGTAAGCCTTCATTTGGCAAAGTAGAAAAAGTCTATTTTCTTTTAGTTTTCCACAGTAATATGAGTCAACCATTAATCCCATGATCTGGAGAGAAGCAGGAGAGCAGCGGTGGCGGGTGCCAGGTCACTCTGGTGAGCTCTTGGTTAGAGGTCTTTACCTTGGCCGGACCTCTGGGTAGTCTGTGCCATGAAGTTCTGTGGAAGATATGCTATCCATGGTCACTGCCTCTGTAGAGGATGGGCCCTGGAGCACTTCCTCTGCCTCCGGTGAATGATGGCGAACCAACCTGTGGGGAAGAGTGCTGCAGGTGCTAGAGGTGAACATGGACCGTCCACCCCACCTGCTCTCAGGGGCTTCCCAGCTTGGAGCTGCACTGAATCTGGTTGCCAAAGAAGCAGGCTCGGAGAGCCAGAGTTGGCTAATAGCCACTGTGACTTCTGCCTCAGGTGCAGAATTGGTTGATTTTAAGATTTGGGGGTCTCTTTTATACCCTTTTTCAGGCCTCACTCTGATCTTCTTCCCTTCAGGCCAACCAGGATCTCCCAACCCGAAGACAGCAGGCAACCTAACAATGTGATCAGACAGCCTTTGGGTCCTGATGGATCACAAGGCTTCAAACAGCGCAGATAAACGCGGGCAGGGAAGGATGCCGCCGCCACCGCCGTCACCACCTCCTGGGTCGTCCGCTGCGGGTCGCACTGCCGTGGCAGACAGCTGGACTTGAGCAGAGGGAACGACCTGACTTACTTGCACTGTGATCCCCTTTGCTCCGCCCACTGTGACCTTGAACCCCATGCACTGTGACCTCCCTTCCCCCCCTTCCCACTGTGATTGGCACTTCTACAAGGGCTGTCCCAAGTCAATGGAAAGGGAAAAGGTGGGGGTTAGAGGAGGGTTGGGAGGACCCACCAAGGACTCAGAGTAGAGTCAGACAGTGCCACTTGGCCGCTTGGGGTGAAGCCAGTGCCAGCAATAACAGTTTATCATGTTCATTAATTTGGGATTTCAAAACACAAATGAGAACTCACATCCACCCACCCTCAAGTGCATGTCTTCATCACTTAAAAGCAAGTTCCATTTGAAAATATCCTTTCTTTTTTTTTTCTTTCCTTCCTATTTTTGTTTGTTTATACAAATATTTGATTTGCAAAACAAAGTACATGGGAGGGGTTTTAGCAGTTTAATGAATTTTTAATTAAGAAAGGGTAGTTTGGTAGTCTACTTAAAAATGTTTCTGGGCAATCCACTAGAAACATTAACCAATAGGATTTTGGTGAGCTTAGCTTCTGTATTCCTACTGCCGCCGAGAAAAGGGGCAGGGCTCTGCAGCCCAGGACAGATGAGCACCCCATGCCTATACCTCCCTCCCCCCAGCTAAGTCCCAGAGCATCTGGGCCCTACCTGGAGACTGGGCCAGCTCTATAGGCTCAGAGAGCCTGGGGAGGGTGCCAACCCCTCACCTTTAGTATTTTGGGAGACAGGGAAAGTGAACAGACTTTCCCTTCCAAAACCCCTCAGGGTGGTTCCCTACCAGCCGGGCTTACTACTTCTAGAAGAGGGCAGGGAGTGAGGCTGCACTCCCGGGCTTTAGGAGTGAGGCTGCGAGCCTTGCTCAGTATTTTGCTGTCAGCACAAGGAAAGCCAGGAGAGAGTCTGACTCCAGGACTCTGAGCCTCCTGCCGAGTGTGGTCAGAAGGTAGGTGGGTCTTCCCACTCCAGCAAGGCTTAGAACTCTCAAGGGTCTGTGGAGCGCCATCACTGTTGATGGCATCAGCTCGGTAACTCTACCCGGTACATTTCCCTTGTGAAATCACTACCTTGGGAGCAGACCATTCTGAATAACATTTGGGGAAAGACAAGCTGTGCATTGCAAAGATTGGTAACGACAGACTGGTTCCCCATAGGCCTAGGTTACCCTCGACTCCTTTTTCCAGAGCAAGGGCCTGGAATGAAGGCAGTTTCCCCTCTGTCTTTGGAGCCTGGAGATTCGCTTTGGCTCTTCGAGGTGGAAGAGGCTTAGGGGGCCCAGCCCAGAGCAGCTGTGTGTGTACAATCTGGCCCCTCTCAGGCTGTCCGATCTCTTCCGTTGCACTTCGCCTTATGTCCCTCAGCCAGCCAGATGGCCTCCTTGCTCAGCAGATGAGTTTTGGAGTGGTTGGTGTGACATTTGTGATCAGGGCAGCTCGTGGTGGCCAAGGTGGCAAGCTAGGTCTTGGAGGCTCGCTCCACCTTTGGTTTGCTGGCTCTCAGCCTTGCCCTGTGGGGATGTCAGCCGGGCCCAGCAAGCCTTGGCCCACTACATCTTCCCATTAAGAGGAAAGGTCAGCTGTCGGTTAAGTCAGTAACTAGTCCATAGCACAGGCTTATAACTGTTTGAAGCCAGGATATTGTCCGTGAGCAGAGCTGGAACAAAGCTTCAGTCAGTAAGAACCTGCAGAACGGTGTTCTGAGGGGAAATGACCTCCAGGAGTGGGCAAGGGAGAAGGTTGCTGCTGTCTTTACAGTTCCACCGCCCTGACCAAGTTTCCGCATTCTGAACGGATAGTGTCCATCCCTCATGTGATAGTGGTTTCTGGCCCCAGATGAGCCTATCCTTTTCAGTTGGAGAAGGTACAGAGGTAGGCCAGGTGGGAAGGCCAGAAGTGCTGATTGCTCAGCTGTTGGGACCACCTGTTCTTGCTCCCCTCCTCTAGTGGGAGCCAAGGGAAGCCTGGCTGATGGGGTGTCTGTGGATCAAGGATGTAGTAGGGACTGATGCTCCCACCTCCCTCCAGCCAAAGATGGGGCTCTGCCCGCTGTGTGCCTGCCACCACCCACCAGCGGTCATGTCCTGGCTTCCCAGATGGAGAGGTGACAGGCAAAATTTTAAAGAGAAAGAAATGAAAACAGGAAACTGTCGTGTTGGGGGGAGGTGGGAGGGGAGATGAGAGAACGGTTTGGATTTTGTGTGTGTGTTTGTGGTTGTTTTGGGGTTTTTTTGTGGGGGGTAGTTGTCTGTAACTTTCATTAAGTGCTTTTTTTTTTTTTTTAATTTTTTAAAAGTAAGCTGCAGGCTTTGGCTTGGAAAACCCCAGGGGAGTTGGGGGCAGACACCTGAGGCTGCTGCCCCTTTATCTGCCTTCATGGTACTGTCCCCTTCCCCCAGCTCCTCCCTGACTCCGTGAGCCAGGCCTCAGACCTTCCAGCTAACCGCTTCCCATGAGCCACTACTCTGATGTCAGCCTATAACCAAAGGAGCTGGGGGTCTGGGCCTGGTGACCAACCCTTCTCCGCCCACTCAATCAGGGTGCTCCCCACCTGCAGGCAGGAGGCAACACCCTATCTGCTACCATCAGCCCCTTCCAGAGCCCACTGCCTCACCCCGCCCTGCCCAGCCCAGCCGTACCCTGCTCTGCCCCGTCTGGGGATGCTCTGCTCAGGGATGGGCCGGCAGGGCTGCCCCAGCCTCCCTGGTAGGCAGAGGCTCTGGAAACCTCTGGGGTCCTGTTTTCGGCCATGTGATCCCAGGGGTGCATATGGGCCCCTTGGGTATCCGAACAGAAGGGCATGGGAGGGAGGGCCGCACCCCTGCAGTCCTGCTCTGCTGGTCTAGCGGGTAGCTGCCCACCCTACCCCACCCCGCACCGCGGGCTCCTGAGTCGGCAGATTAAGCATTTTATAAATTGTATTTTAAATACATGTTTTAAACTTGTCGGAACCTTGTCCTCATTTCAGTTTCTGGCCTCCTAACCTCTTGCTGTGGCTGCTTGTTTAACCACTGGGAAGCTATCTCTGCTCAGTCCTAGGGAGGGGCTCTCTCTTTGAGTAATAGGACTGGGGTGGTGTATGGATTGGGGCCACGGACCCACATGCTTAGGCTCCAAGGGAAGGGCACCCCTGGGTCCTGGCCCTCTGTTTGTGAGAGCATGGCTGAGGCCCCTCCTGCCCTTCCACAGGGTCTGTCCGTTTTAGGGGCCAGGGTCTTTCCCAGGTACTTCCCTTATGTTCACCATTCCCTTCGAGCAAGTGGGAAAGAGAATTCCTGCCCTTATGGGACTCCTAGTCCAAGGCGTGGAGGCACCCATCTGAGAATAGTCCCAGTTCTGTGCTTTGAGAGTGCACAGGAGGTCAAGACTTTGAACCCAGGGCCGCCTCTAGCAGGACTCCTGACCCTCGGCAGGGTTTTGAGGCAAGTCTTGCTTCAGGGGCTCCGAAGCCTGAGGGAGGCTGAGGCCCTCCGCTCTGAGAGCCGAGTGGAAGGGTGAAAACCTGGGGCCTTCCCTGGCACCAGGCACAGAGGCTGAGGTTCTTGTTGTTTATTAGCTTACCAGACCACAAAAGCAAAATCCAGCAGCAGTCCCTGCCTGATGACCCGTCCATCTGCAGGCCCTGAACAGCTGCCCAGAGTCAGGACTCCGCAGGGTCAGTGGGTTCGAGCCGGCACAGAACTGAGCCACTTTTGGCTGTCAGAGCTGGGTTCCCTAGGGAGAGGGGTGGGAGGAAGTGAGCCACCCCATGTGCCCAAGGGGAGAGGAGTCCTTCCCAGGGAGGTGATGGGGCCAGCAGTCGGGCTCAGAGGCCTGATTCCAAGTCCAGTGTTCTTTTATCCCAGGATGCCTGGAAGAGGACTGCTGCCGGGGAAGCTTCCCTCCACCCAGCTGCTAAGCCTGTTTCCTACTACTCCTAACATGGAATCAGACTCAGGCAAAGGACTTAAACCCCCTGCATGAGAAAGGCAGGTAGTGCTACCGAGTCCCGGGCACAGAAAGGCGTAAGTACCCTGACTTAGGAACAATCTACCTGGGACACAGACTCTCAAAGGTTAGTTTCTTCCCCCTTCCATCCTTTCCCCTTTTTCCTCCCTGGAACAACAGTCTCTGAGGCATCTCTTGGAAGGATGGATTTCACTTGGGTTAGGCCAGGGACTTCATAAGGAAGGAGGTGGATGGGCCTGGGCTGCGGTCCCTGCCCTCTGGGTACCCACCTGCTTCCTTGAGATCCAGTCTGGAAGAAGAGGCTACGGGTGTCAGGGCCCAGGCCGGTGGGGGTACACAGCTCCAGCATGTAGTGGCTGCCCTGCTTCCGGCGGACCGTATTCTTGTCCAGCCGCGGGCAGAGCGGGATGCAAGGCACCTGGGCATAGGAGCTTTGCAGGTTGGCAGCTGGCAAAGGTGGAAGAGGCAGGAGAGGGGAATGTTTCAGAGCACGTCCAGTCCTGGGAGGCAGGCAGATCCATGTGAAATCCCAGCTTTGCCACATAACGACCTGGGTGGGTTTGGGCAAGTAACTTTACCTCTCTGAGCTTCTGCATAAGCTGGAGTTGATGGTGGCATCCGCCTCAGAGTTAATGATGAGGATTAAAGGGATAATAAATGCAAAGTACTCAGCTAAATGCTGAGAACAGTGTAAGGGCTAATACCTGCTTAAAAAGGAGCACGTGTCTTTGGGATGAGTCCTGGCAGAAGACACTCTGAAGACTCTAGAAAGCTTCTAGCCCATCACTTGGCACACAGTAGAAGTCTACTATTATGGGAAGGTAACCTTGCCCAGAGAAAAGAGCACAGGTTTTGGAGTCAGAGCTGGGTATAAACTCCCCTTTCTGACACATGCTAGCTGTGGGACCTTGGGCAAGTTGCTTAAACTTCAGTTTTCTCTTCGTGAATACGTGGGGTAAATATGTGATTATGAGGATTAAATTCTAGCATGTCTGCAAAGGGCTTAGCATAGTGAGTGACCCCAGAGGGTGCTCAGTAAATGATGAGGTGGGATTGCTAAGCACTCTTGCTTCTCAGTCCAGGCTCTTGGGACCAACCTGTGCTCAGGGCTAAGGCTCAGGGGAAAGAGTGTGCAGAAGGCTGGAGATGGGTGGTGATCATCAGCCAGCTGGCTGATGGCACACAGTTAAGCCCAAAGTGGGAAACCATGTCTCAGCTCCTGGGCCTGGCTGTGTGGGCACCCAGGGCCCTCACCATAGTTCTGCTGCTTCAGCTGGCTCAGGATCCTGATGGCTCTTCGTTCTGGGACTTCCAAGGTGTCTGCCTGCTGTGGGTTGTAGGGAAGCTTCTGGGACTGCAGCCGGCCAATGGCCGGTTCCATCTCTCAGGCCTTACAGGTGCCTTCCTTCAGCTTCTTCTGGTAATAGCTGGGGAGGCAGTGCCACCCAGCTCAGCCCAGCCGTGTTTAATTCACCCTCTTCCTCCCTCACTCTTCTGAGCCCCTGTTCTGTCTGGCCAGCTCAGGAGCAGGGCCACAAGAGGTCTGGGTTTTAGTCCTGGCTCAACCATTAACTTCCTGTGACTGTGGGCAAGTCACTGCCCTGCTCTGGGTCTCAGTCACCCCTATGTAAAGTGGGGGGAAATGGTTATCTCTACCAGTCATTGGAAGTCACTTGACTCCTCTAAGCAGATCAGTCAACGTTTTTATAGGGTTAAAAACAAAGATTAAATAACAAGACCCATTAAGCACTCAGCAAATTGACTCAAGGAAAGAGCTTAGTAAATGTTGCCCGTGATGTCTATCACTGGTATTTTTACTTAGGTGTCAAGTGCTTTGTAAGCCAGCTGTACAGTTAACTCCTCCTCATCTTCCAGATTGCAGCTTAAGGGCCATCTCTTCCAGAAAGTCCTCTCTCCTCCAATAGACGAGTTAGGCTCCCGCTATAGTCCCCCTGACAACTTGTACTTAACCCTATCACAGCCCACTTAATCTTCTTAACTCATCACTACTTGCCTTTTCCCCACTAGACTGCAGCACCATTCATTCATTCATTCAAATATTTATTGAGTGTTTACTGTATGCTGGCCACTCACCTAAATGCTTGGGAAAGAGCAGTGCAGGAGATATTCATATAAGGTCCTTGTGTCATCTCTCAGCCCCACCTCTTACTCCAGCCACTGTCACAGCAACCACTTCTACATGGGCCTCAACCAGCTCTGCACAGGGACAACCTGGCACAGTCTCACCTCAGGTCTTACCTCTTGCTGCTTGCTCCAGAGCCTCTCTGACACATGTACGCCCCAGAAGTGCAGGGGAGTTAAACACCTCTGTGGGGCACCCTTGACAAAGGAACCAGCAGCTGAGGTATACAGGCTCCTGTCTCTTCCCCTGACGGTTCTGAGCCACCATTCATAGTCTCCTCAGAAGATCCTGGGGATGGCTGCCTCAGTGGCACATCACTGTATTGGCTCCTCCTCCTTTTGTGTTCATGTCCCTTCCCTCACTTCTGCTCCCTGGTATCACCTTCTAAATCAACTACCTAGGCACATATCTAGTGGGAGAGTTGGGCCATGAACAAGTAAATAAATTATGGTACCATGTGGGGAGTGATGGGTGTTCTGAGAGAAAGTAAAAGCTGAGTAGGAGGTAGTGATGAGCTATTTTGTCCACAGTAGTCTGAAAGTCTCGAGGTGGTAGCATTTGAGCAAAATGAGGGGAGGAAGCAAGCTAAGTGGATATCGGGAAGAAGCCTCTTTCAGGCAGAGGGAATGGTCTGTGAAAAGGCCAGGAGGTGCGAAAGAGCTTGGTGAGCTCTAGGAACCGAGAGGGGCTAGAGCTTGTGTGTGAGGGAGAAGGGGGTAGAAATGGGCAGCAAGATGGGAGGGCCAGACTACCTGGGACTTTGTAGGCAGTGATGAAGGCTAGGCATGCTACTCAGAGTGTTAGGAAGCCCTTAGGGCTTAAGCGGGTGGTTCTGCTAGGGCCTCTGCCTATCCCTGAAGCCTGGAATTTTGGGTTTTACTGAGCTTCACACAGAGAAAATAGAAAATGAATACCAGAGCCCTCAAATGGAGATTGGATCTAGACCCCTGTGTAAAATTAGAACCTGAAAAGGCAACATCCTGAGTAAAAAGATGGACTAGAAAATAACTTCACCCCACAGGGGCCAACAGGACATGAGCAGAGTGTGTGCAACTTTCTCAGTCGCAATTTTAAAGGAAATTGCTTGCTCTCTACTTCCTCTCCTTCCCCTTCTTGTGGGCTTGAATTTAGATGTGTTGCTGGTAAATTGGCTTAGGATTGACCTAGGGAATGGTGGAAGAATAAGTGGGAAAGAAACTGGGTGCTTGAGCAACCTTGCCTTCCTGCCTGCTTCCTCCAAGCCATCAATATGAAAGAAATAAACTATATTGTTTGAACTATAGTACATTGGGGTCTATTCCTTAATGAATACACTAATCTAGAATTCTGTACCTAGCTAAACTATTCAGTAAGTGTGATGGTAGAATAAACACTTTTGTAGACATACAAAATCTCAAAACTCTTGCCTCCCATTCATCCTTTCTCAAGAAGGTACTGGAGGGCATGTTCTTCCAAAATGAGGGCATAAACCAAAAAGAAAAGGAAGATATACATACAGAAAGTAATAGATCTAACACAGGAGAAAGACAAAAGTTAAAGGAAGATGGTGAAGGGAGATCCCACAATGGCAGTGCAACTGCTATAGAGGACAACCAGTTTAGATTGGATCACTATAGCTTAAAAGACAGAAATTTCAAGGGCTGGCATTCCCATACCTGTCGCTGAATTACTGCCTTTCTAACCCCAAAAAGCTACTGGTGAAACATGCTCCCATTATTATTTTTTTTAAGCAAATCAAACGAAGAGTAAGCAAACCAAGAAAGAGTAAGCAAACCAAGGAAAAGTAAGACATGCGATCCAGTAGACAGAATTCCAATCAGAGGAAAGGAAGAAAGAATTCCTAGGATGACAACAGACTCCCAAGATGACGGCTCTGCAGCATGCCTAAGAAGAAATTAATCCAAAAATGAGAAGAATGGAATTATTTAGAAAATGCCTCCAAGAAAAAGAAGCTCTAGGAAGGTACAAGAATTGTCAGTGAATACAAAGAAAAAAAAAAGGCAATTGTCAACTTTTAGGAAATGAAAAAACAAGAAAGGAAATGAAATCATTATATAAAAAAATGCCCAGCTGTGAATAATTGTGTAGCCATAATATTAGAAACCCCAAACATTTAGTAAAAAAATGATAATATATTTGAATGGGGAAGGAGGAGCTGAGGGGATAGTTGTATCAGACAGCTAAATTCTTACCATAACAGGAAGTCAGTAGATACAAGTCTAAAAATCATTAACCAAAATATTGTAGTACATCCATATTATGTAGAAGTAACTGCCAAAAATACTCAAGAAGAAAGAGAAAGCCTGGAGAGGGTGTGGAGAAAAGGGAACCCTCCTACGTTATTGGTGGGAGTGTAAATTGGCGCAAGCCACTATGAAAGACAGTATGGAGGTTCTTTTGAAAACTAAAAATAGAGTTACCATATGATCTAGCAATCCCACTCCTGGGCATATATCTGGAAAAGATGAAAATTCTAGTTTAAAAAGATACATGCACTCCAATGTTCATAGCAGAACTATTTACAATAGCCAAGACATGGAAGCAACCCAAATGTCCATCAACAGATGACTGGATAAAGATGATAAAATATAAAATGGAATAAAAAAAGAATGAAATAATGCCTTTTGCAGCAACATGGATGGACCTAGAGATTATCATACTAAGTGAAGTCAGACAGAGAAAATATATGATATCACCTATATGTGGAAAATAAAAAAATGATATAAATGAACTTACAAAACAGAAATAAACTCACAGACATAGAAAACAAACTAATTGGTACCAAAGGGGTAAGTGGGGGGGGGTGATAAATTAGAAGTTTGGGTTAAAATATACACACTACTATATAGAAAATAGATAAACAACAAGGACCTGTATAGCACAGGGAAATATATTCAATATCTTGTAATAACCTATAATGGAAAAGAATCTGAAAAAGAATATATGTATATATGTAACTGAATCACTTTGCTGTACACCTGAAGCATTGTAAATCAACTATACTTCAATTAAAACAAAACAAACAAACAAAAGAACCTCCCCACAAAGAAAACAAGGTCCAAGCGGCTTCACTGTAAGTTCTACCAAACCTTTAGAGGAGACTGAATACCAAGATTTCATGAACTCTTTCAGGACATGAGAACACATAACTCATTTTATGATGCCAGCATTATACTAACAGGAACACTAGATATCACCCAAAAAGCAAGTTAACGACCAATATCTCCTTTGAACATAGGTGCCAAAATTCTTAACAAAATAGCAGGTTGAATCCAGTAATATATTAAAAGGATAATACATTACAACTAAGTGGAGTTTTCCCAAAGAATGCAGTTAGTTTACATTGAAAAATCAGTTTTATCTACTATATTAACAGAATGTAAGAGAACAACCTTAAAATCATCTCAAGATGCAGAAAAAGCATTTGACAAAATTCAACTCCCATTCATAATAAAAACTCTCAGCAAACTAGAAATAGAAAGGAACTTCCTCAACATGATAAAAGTATCTATGAAAATCCTACAGCTAAAATCAAGCTTAATGGCGAAAGATTGATTGCTTCCCCCATGATCCGGAGCAAAGGCAAAAATGTTTGCTGTCATCGCTTTTGTTTTACTTAAGGTCTTAGCCAGTGCAGTAAAACAAGAGAAAGGAATAAATGCTAACGGATTGGAAAGGAAGAAGTAAAGCTGTCTTTATTCACAGATGACATCATTGTGTGTGTAAAAATCTTAAGAAATCTACTATAAAAAGCTACCAGCACTAATAAGTGAATTTAGCAAGGTCATAGGATACAAGATCAATATACAACAATAAACTATGCTTCTATAATAC
Source organism: Mesoplodon bidens (assembly GCF_964165515.1). Lineage (NCBI taxonomy): Eukaryota > Metazoa > Chordata > Mammalia > Artiodactyla > Ziphiidae > Mesoplodon > Mesoplodon bidens. The sequence goes on along the minus strand of NC_138177.1, from coordinate 174,426,577 downwards.
CAGCAGTGGGCAATAGGAAAATGGAAACATCTACAACAGTATAAAATATTAAATATTTATGGATATATATATATATATATATTTTTTAAACTTCTTAACCATGAACTCTCATGCTTTGCAGAGGTCTAAACTCTCAGCACCTTATCACTACTTATGGATATATTCAACAAAATATGTAAAAGATCTATATCTTGAAAACTACAAAATCTTGCTGGAAATTAGAGACCTAAATAAGTAAAGAGTTATACCATGTTCATGGACTGAAAGACTTGTTATTATTAAGATGTCATTTCTCCCAAAATGAACATATAGATTCAATGCAATCCCAACAAAATACCAGCAGGCTCTTTTATAGAGATTGACAAACTGATTCTAAAATTTATATAGAAATGCAAAGGACCTAGAATAGAACAGGATCTAGAACTCTTTGAAAAAGAACAAGTTGGAGGACTTACTCTACCTGATTTGAATACTTACTATAAAGCTGTAGTAATCAAGACCTATGTAGTATTTGCAGAAATACAGACACAGGAAGAGAATAAAGAATCCAGAGGTAAACCCAAGTGTATATGGTCAATTAATTTGGGTGCGGGGACCTTCTATTTATAGTGTATTTTTTTTTTCTTAACTAAGATTTTTTTTTGATAGACTTTTTTAGATTCACAGAAAATTGAGTGGAAAGTACAGAGAGTTCCCATATACCCGCTGCCCTCCCCCCCCACACACACACCCACAGACTCCCCCATGATCAACATCCCCCACCAGAGTGGAACGTTTGTTACAACTGATGAACTTACACTGACGTATCATTATTACCATAAGGCCATAGTTTACCTTAGGGTTCACTCATAGTGTTGTACATTGTATGAGTTGTGACAAATGTGAAATGACACGTATCTACCATTTTGGTAATACAGAATAGTTCCATTGCTCTAAAAATCTGTGCTCTACTTCCCTCCCTCTCCCCTCACCCCAGTAAGAACTGATCTTTTTACTGTCTCCATTGTTTTGTCTTTTCCAGAATGTCACATAGTTGGAACTGTAAAATATGTAGCCTTTTCAGATCAGTTTTTTTCATGTAGCAATATGCATTTAAGTTTCCTCTGTCTTTTCATGGTTTGATGGCTCTTATTAGTGCTGAATATTCCACTGTGTAGGTGTAGCACAGTTAATTTTCAGTTCTTTTGGGTAAATACCAAGGAGCACAATTGCTGGATCATATCGTAAGAGTTTGTTTAGTTTTGTAAGAAACCACCAAACTGGAACTTCCCTGATGGTACAGTGGTTAAGAATCCACCTGCCAGTGCAGGGGACACGGGTTCGATCCCTGGTCTGGGAAGATCCCACGTGCCGCAGAGCAACTAAGCCTGTGCGCCACAACTACTGAGCCTGTGCTCTGCCTGCATGCCACAACTACTGAAACCCACGTGCCTAGAGCCCAAGCCCCACAACAAGAGAAGCCACCGCAATGAGAAGCCCGCACACCGCAAGTAGAGAAAGCCCATGCGCAGCAACGAAGACCCAGCGACGAAGACCCAATGCAGACAAAAAGAAATTAACTAATGAATTAAAAAAAAACCCGCCAAACTGTCTTCCAAAGTGGCTGTACCATTTTGCATTCCCACCAGAAATGAAACGAGTTCCTTTTTTTTTAATAGATTTATTTATTTTTTTAATGTATTTATTTTTGCTGCATTGGGTCTTGCATGTTTATGTATACATACATATATATATATATATATATATATATATATAAAAAATATGTAGGTAATGTTTTTCTACTCCAGATGGTATTGATAAAAATTAACTTGTAAGAGAGCTGTATCTAATTGGCTTAAAGAAAGGAAAAAAAGCTTATATAAATTAAGACTAGTCAAACAAGCATATGTTATCTCTACCAGATGTTTAACATTATAATGCTATGAATTCAACCTAAGAACAAAATGCCCAGTTAAAGTGCATTGTTTGATGTATGTCAACCATGACAGTAAATTAAAAGTAAAAAAGAATGGAGAGAGCCATACATTTAACTTTCTAGGTTCTTTGCCTCTGTGATTTCTTTTTTTCTTTTTTAATTTTGTCCGTGCTGTGCGGCCTGTGGGATGGTTCCTGGACCAGGAATTGAACCCCGGCCTCCACAGTGAAAGCGCCAAATCCTAACCACTAGGCCACTAGGGAACTCTTTGTGATTTCTGATACTTGCCTGATTTGTCCACAAAGAAAGTGATATATATATATATATATATACACACACACACACACACACACACACACACTAATATATATATACACACAGTAATATATATATTAGTATATATATAGACCTGAATCACTTTGCTGTACACCTGAAACTAACACAACATTGTAAATCAACTACACTTCAATAACAAAAAATATTTTTACAGACAAATTAGTCTTTATTTGATAAAAATGGAACTGATTGTGGAGAGACAAGTTCTTTGTTTCAATAAAAACTATAACACACCTTTGTAGGTTGTTGAACAGTTCACTTTGAGCTTTTTGTCTTCTTTACAAACTGGCTCCTCCTGCCACTTTGTGTATTCACAAAGTGAATAAACGTTTCTAGTAATCAACATTTCTAGTTCCCCTCCACCCTCCGGACCTGGCATCACTGAACACTAGGACTGCCCTTTTCCCAATGCCCTGCAAGCTAAAGCAACTTAACACAAACTTCAGTAAGAAAAAATCACTGCAACAGATCATGTGTAACAACCCTGTATGCCTGCTGCTGTCTGTTCACTGGAGCACCCAGTGCCGTCACCAAAGACATTCAGACCGCAAGCCAGAAAATTCATCAGAGAGCCACGAGGTAGCCTCACTCCACCGTTTTGTTTTTTTTTTCTCTTTTGGCCACCGTGTGGCACGCGGTATCCGGGTTCCCCAACCAGGCATCGAACCCGTGCCCCCTGCAGTGGAAGCGCGGAGTTTCAACCACTGGACCGCCAGGGAAGTCCCTCCACCATCTAAAGATGCTTTGAGACTGACATGTAAGAATCTCACAATCAACTGCCCTCTGGCCTCAAAAACTGAGTTTACAATTTATCCTAACCGTTAACCTCTGTTCCTCTTTTGTTTCCAAAGAAATGCCCCTCATTAAATGCTTGCTAGCAGCTCACCATATAAAGGCCTAAGTTAGGCGGGTGCCCTACTCCCACCTATACCATTGCCTCCTAAAGTGAGCTCCGACTGTCACTGAACTGACCTGTTCTCAGGACTAAGAGTCGGATCCAGGGCAATACGGGATCATGTGCTTAGATTTGTTCTTTTCTGCTTGTTCCGATCTGTGTTCAGCCCCCTTTCACAGATCTCTTTGCAACTTCTAACCCGACTTTTTCTCCACGGCCACCAACTCAGCTTTTAATAGATGAAACGTCTAGGGAAGTGCCAGATGGAGGAAATGAAGGAGTTTAGGACATGCCACCCCAATACGTGCCACTTCGGCATGTTGATTATTTTCAGTTCAAGGCACTTGAAAAACAATAGATGCAAGAGGGGTCCACTGACTTTTTCTTTCTAAAAGCAGGAGATAAAATTCCCAGGTGGAAGCTGCCCTCCCTGAACCAGGAGGAAGAAACATTCTTATCACAAGAGAGGAAGAGGGAATTTCGCGGCGGTCCAACGGTTAGGACTCCGTGTTTTCACTGCTGAGGGCCAGTGTATACGTGTGGTGTGGCCAAAGGGAAAAAAAAAGAAGAGTCCAGGCCAAGAGAACTCTGTACAAACAGACATGGTTAAAATAACTCTTATCTCTCTCATTCTGCATATATATATATATATATATATATATATATGTGTGTGTATATTTATGTATATATATACTTTTTTTTTTAACTGCACTGGGTCTTCTTTGCTGCGCACGGGCTTTCTCTAGTTGCAGCGAGCGGGGGCAACGCCTCGTTGCAGTGTGCGGGCTTCTTATTGCAGTGGCTTCGCTTGTTGCACAGCACAGGCTCTGGGCGCGTGGGCTTCAGTAGTTGTGGCTCATGGGCTCTAGAGTGCAGGCTCAGTAGTTGTGGTGCGTGGGCTTAGTTGCTACACACCATGTGGGATCTTCCCCGACCAGGGCTCGAACCCGTGTCCCCTGTATTGGCAGGCAGATTCTTAACCACTGCGTCACCAGGGAAGTCCCTGCCCATATATTTTAGTTAGTTTTCTACAGTTGCTGCTCTTTTTTTTCAACCTTGTATGCAAGCCCCTCGGGCTTGTCAGTTCTTTGGTCTTCATTACTCTTGTCAGGGCTCCCATGTGCATGTAAGTTAAACTTGTATGCTTTTCTCCTGTTAGTCTGTCTTACATCAGTCCCAGCTGGAAGCTCTAAGAGGGTAAAGGAAAATTTTACCTCCCCTACACACTAAATGTCATTTTTTACTTGAAAAAAGGATAAACTATGGTTATGCAGCCTTGCGTATTTTGGCAGATATTTTCTCGAAAATGGATGAAGTTAGCCCATCCTTTCAAGGAAAACAACTGACAGCATTTGTTACCTATGACAAAATTAAAGCTTTCAAGTAAAAAATTAGAATTTGGGAAAGCAAATCCATTATCATGGGACTTTCCTGGTGGTCCAGTGGTTAAGACTCTGAGCTCCCCATGCAGGGGGCCCGGGTTCGATCCCTGGTCAGGGAACTCAGATCCCCACATAACTGCAACTAAGCCCAAGTGCTCTAGAGCCCACACACTGCAACTAGAGAGCCCGTGCACCGCCACAAAGAGCCTGAGTGCCCACGTGCCACAATGAAGACCCAGTGCAGCCAAAATAATATAAATAATAAATAAAACTTTAAAAGACCCATTACAATAAGCATGTATCATATGCATGTTCATACACAGAATAGTTTATAACAGTCAAAATGAGTGAACTGTAGCCTCACACAACACTTCTAATATTTAAAAACTTTTTTTTTTAAAGCAAGGATGACTTTATTTTATTTATTTATTTATTTTTGGCCATGCCACGTGGCTTGTGGAATCTTAGTTCCCCAACCAAGGATCCAACTTGGGCCCCAGGAGTGAGAGCACCAAGTCCTAACCACTGGACCGTCAGGGAATTCCCTAAAGACTTTTCTGACGTTAGGAGTGATATTAATAATTATACATATAATATATAGAATAACTACAATGAAATGTGTCAACATTTAGAAGATACGCAATATGTTCTAAATGAACATGTTACAAAAGCCATTCATGGGAAAAGATCCATTTAAACTACAAAACAGACCAATAGATTTTTATTTAAAAGAGTACAACGAGGCTACTTCCCTGGCGGTGCAGTGGATAGGACTCCGTGCTCCCAATGTAGGGGGCCCAGGTTCGATCCCTGGTCAGGGAACTAGATCCCACATGCATGCTGCAACTAAGAGTTCGCCTGCCACAACTAAGGAGCCCTGGGGCTGCAACTGAGGAGCCTGCCGGCCGCAACTGACACCCCATGCAACCAAATAAATAAATATTTTTTTTATAAAAGAGTACAACGAACAGTTCACAGATATGGCATCAGATTCCATATTGCAACCAACTTTTAAGACACTACTGCTCGTCAAGTTTGGTGTACTATCAGAAAAATACCTCCATGATATGTGAGATATTAAATGAAAAGGCTATTAAAATACTTTTTCCAATTACATATTTGTGTGAGGCCGGATTTCTTCATATACTTCAACCAGAACAACAGATTGAATGCAGAAGCATATAGGAAAATCCAGCCAACTTCTTTTATGCCAGACACTGAAGAGATTCTCAATATTGTAAAGCAATGCCATTCTTCTCATTAATTAACTTTCTTGTTTGTTTGTTTTGGAAAATGTCATTATTTTTTCATTTAAAATGTTTTTTTCTATTAACGTAATGGGGTTATCTTCGTTAAATAAATTAATAGATATTTTTTAGATCTCTCAGTTTTAAGTTCATATATAAAAGTATTGACAGTTTCCTAGACCAAAAACTTTTTAAACTGCTGCTCTGGAGAAACTCTTGCCCAGGTATCCTGGAGACATATACAAAATATTAACACTGTTGCTACCATGGCTGGAAACTGAACATAGACCTAATGTCCATCTCAGAACAAATACATATATTGTGATGTAGTCATACCAGATAATAGTGTGTTGCAGTGAAAATGATAAATGATCTACAGCTATGCATAAGAACATGGATGAGTCACAAATACATAACACTGAGAAGAAAAAGCAAGTAACAGAGGACTTATAGTATGAGTCCACTCTGATAGAGGTAAAAAATATGGAAAGCTAAACAATAAAGTATTCAGGAATACAAACAAGTGTGAGTCAAAATTTTAAAGTGCCACTGCAGGGCTTCCCTGGTGGCGCAGTGATTAAGAATCTGCCTGCCCATGCAGGAGACACGGGTTCGAGCCCTGGTCCGGGAAGATCCCACATGCCGTGGAGCAACTAAGCCCATGCGCCACAACTACTGAGCCTGTGCTCTAGGGCCCGTGTGCCACAACTACTGAGGCCACATGCCATAGCTACTGAAGGCCGTGTGCCTAGAGCCCGTGCTCTGCAACAAGAGAAGCCACTGCAATGAGAAGCCCGCACACGTCAACAAAGGGTAGCTCCCGTTCGCCACAACTAGAGAAAGCCCGTGCGCAGCAACGAAGACCCAACGCAGCCAAAATGAATAAGCAAATAAAATTTATTTTTTTTTAAAAAGTGCCACTGCATATCCACCAGACTGACTGAAACTAGCAAGACTGACAGTATGGATTTGCACAAGATGTGGAGCAACTGGAACTCTCGTACATTGTTGATGTGAGTGTAAAATGGCAGAATCACTTAGATAAAAAAAGTCTGGCAGTTTCTTGTAAGTAAAATACACCTATCCTATGACCCAGCAATTCCATTTCTGGGTATTTACCCAAGTAACAAAATATATGTCCACACAAAGACTTGTACAAAAATGTTAATAGCAGCTTTATTCATTATAACCCCAAACTGAAAACAGCTCAGAAATCTACCCATGAAAGGATGGATGAACGAACTGTGACTGTGATATATTCATCCAATGGGATACAGTAATGAGGAGTGAACTGTTGCTGCCCACAGCAACATGGATGAATCTCAAAAGCATTATGCTGAGTGAATGAAGCTAGACACTAATGACTATATACGGTTTGTTTCTATTTATATGAAGTCAGGCAAAACCACTCTGTAATGGAAAAAAAAATTAGAAGAGTGATTGCCTCTGGGTGGGGGTGGGGGGCGGTTCAGGGACCAACTGGCAAGGGTCATGAGGGCACTTTCTGGAATGATGGTAAAGTTCTGTATATCTTGAAAGGGGTTCAGGTTACTGGGGTGTGGGCATGGGTTGAGACTCATTCAATGATACACTTAAGATCTGTGCATTTCACTGAATGTACATTATACCTCACAATATGCGGGGGGGGAAGCTCTATACAAATATTGATCATTAGCTAATGCCATGTATGCTGAAGTATTTAGAGGGAAATAACTATCATTTACTTTGAAATGAATAAAAAATAATATAGATCGGTGAACAGATAGAGGGATAGAAGCATGGCAAAAGAAGTATGGCAAAATGGCAACAGTAGAACCTAGGTGGTGGGTATATAAATGTTCACTGTAAAATTCTTTTAACTTTGCCATATGTATGACATTTTCAATAAACGATACGGGAAAAAATAAGCAGTGAAATTTTAAAACAAAAAGCCAAGGAATAAGGGTTGGTTCTTGTTAGGGAGAAAGTATTTTGTGATTGGGGTAGGGCACACAGGGGCTTCAAGATTACTGGAATTATCTATTTTTTTTTTTTTTTTTGGCGGTATGCGGGCCTCTCACTGCTGTGGCCTCTCCCGTTGCGGAGCACAGGCTCCGGACGCGCAGGCTCAGCGGCCATGACTCAGGCTCAGCGGCCATAGCTCAGGAGCCCAGCCATTCCGCGGCATGTGGGGTCTTCCCGGAGCGGGGCGCGAACCCGTGTCCTCTGCACCAGCAAGCAGACGCTCAACCACTGCGCCACCAGGGAAGCCCCATGGAATTATCTATTTTTAAACTGGAGAAATTGATACCTGGGAATTTGTTTTATTGCTTTTAAAATCATACATTTGTCGTCTTCAGAGTTATGTATGTTTAGTGATTTATAGATGCTGGGAGGAAGAAAGATCTCTTGTCTTTGGGGTTTGCTAAGTTGGTTTTAGTGGAACAGCCTGCAATCATTCCCCCTCCTCTGGCCCCTGCCGAAAAAGCCTGGTCTGTGGCAGGAAAAAATGATCCAACTTTCTGAGCGATAGGGACAAGCTTCTGTGTGCTGCAAGAGAGACCAGGTGGGCCATTCTGCCTTGACCCTCTGCTTCTAGCCCTCGAATGTTCGTGTTGTTTTTGTACACAGCCGTCTCTTCCTTAGGTGAACCACTAACCACCCACCAGCCCACTCTGGCAACACGGGGAGGCTTCCACCTCGTGTTCTCTAGCCCTAGACAGGCCCTATCACATTCCCTTTCTGGGACTGCTGTATGAGTACTGCAAGAAGGTATTCCTCTTGCTGATGAGGTTGCAAAACAAGGAGGGTATGAGTAGAGTAGAGGCTGCCGGTTGCCATCCTTCCCACTGTGGGAAGAGCCTCGCTGAGCTTGAAGCTAATGCAGAGATGAGCAGGAGAGAGAAAGCCTGAATGGTATCATCTGGTCTCCTAGATCCAGCCATTCCTGAGGCCCTGAGCAGTGATGTGAGCCAATACATTCCCCTGTTGTGTAAGCCAGTTTTATGTGGGTTTCACTGGCAACTAAGAGTCCTAATTATCAAAAGTCCTCAGCTGCCAAAATGCCAGGTGCCACTTCTGTGTCTGCAACCCTCCACTCCCAACAGCCAGTCCTACTCACCTGGTGATCTCCTCTAAGGCTGCCTCAGGTAAGGCCAGCATCTCCACCAGCAGGGACAGGATCTCAAAGAGCAGAGTGCAGGGGTTTGGGGGAGCCATGTCCGTCAGGGCCTTCTCTTCTGGGGGCATGGGATGGTGGCTGCCGTTACCACTTAACAGCCCTGGATGCCTAACGGCCCCGGCAGCCACCTAGTCCCTCCCCGCAGCTCTGAGTGCCCTGGGCTCACCCCTGCTCACCCACAGAGCAGAAGAAGCACTTGGTGTCTGTCATCACGGCCAAGAAGTCTTTGAAGTTCACGTGGCCGTCTCCTGTGGAGGCCAGAAGAATACAGGGTGGCCGGGGCCTTTCACAGCGGGCTCGGGCATTGCGACCCAGGCGCGGTTATTAGCATTTACTCATTGGGTTTGATTATAAAAGTAACGCATATTCAATGCAGAGACCGTGGTGCACACAGGAAAGTAGAAGGTGAAAATTAAAATCTCCTGGGTTAGAAGCTCCCAGGAGTTCCTGGAAGCAGCAGACTGGGTTCATGTCATAGGTGTACCACTTACTATCTTTGTGACCTTGGCAAAGTCTCTTAACCCCCCTAAGCCCTAGTTTTCTCATCTATAGGGTGAGGATGACCATAACACCTTTCTCATGGGAGAGAAATTGAAGCAACGTGCTCAGAATAGGGCCATGCATATAATACACGCTCATTAAATGCCAGCAACTCTTATTACAGTGTGCTAGTCTCTGCATGAGAACATATTTGTACCTACAGTTTTCCCACTTCGGCCTTCAGAGTCCTGCTAGGCCTCCCCGTTACCTGTCTCCAGCCTCACCTGGCACCAAACTCCCCAGCGCTAACCTGCTCTCCCTCCAGGGGCCACATTCTTCCCTGTTGCGGGCCTTTGCGTATGCTGCTTCCTCTTCCTAGACTTCTCTCCACCACCTTCCAACTCTTTGTTTGTTTGCTTGTTTTTGTTTGTTTGTTTTTTGTGGCCGTGCAGGATCTTAGTTCCCCAACCAGGGATTGAACCCGGGCCCCGGCAGTGAAAACGCAGAGTCGAAAACGCGGAGTCCTAACTGCTGGACTGCCAAGGAATTCCCTCCAACTCTTTCACTTAATGCTCCCCCTTGACCATCACTTCCTTAGGGAAGTCAGACCAGTGCAGGTCAGACCCCCTGATGGACACTGTCATAGAACCCTTGTACTTGAACCACACACTCATAAGATGTGGGATTTAACTGAAGCTCTGGGAGACAGGAACTGGCTGTTTTGTTCTGCACTGTGTCTTCAGGGCTTAAGACAGAGAGGTGCTTAGCAAATGTTCTCTGAACTACTTGACAAATTGATGAGTGGTCTCTAATTCTTAAAGCCACCCTTGTGGGGGGGTGGGGGGGAGGAGGTGGGGGGTCGCCTAATACCCTTATCCCCATGTCACAGATGAGACCTGAGGCATAGACAAAAGTAGGCTGTTGCCTGGGGTCATGTAGGGGCCGAGCTGAGGTCAATTCTTAGCTTGTGTCTGAGGATTCACGCTCAGGCAGTGATGGAGGAAGCAGAGCTGACACTCAGAAGTCAGGAGCCCAGTCCCCCTACAGCTCCGCTGTGTTCCCTGCATCTAGCCAACCAAACCACATGTGATGCTTCTCACCCTGTGCCCTATTCCCTTTGTCCAGGTTATTTCTGCCACCAGCAATGCCCTTCTTCCTTCCTCTCTCCCTGCCTAACTCCAGCTTCATCTTTCACAATTTGGCTCAGGCATCACCTCCTCCAGGAAGCCTTCCTTCCTGACCCCTTCCTCCAAGCCACCTTAAGCGCTGCTTCCTTTGGCAACTCTTCCTTCTGTGTCATTGACTGTGTGAGCACCTCGAGGGCAGGTCTCATAGGTCTTACACATGTCTTTATTCCCAGTGCCCAGCACAGGAATGGATATACAGTAGGCAGTTAATAAATATTTAGTGAATGAATAATACCAGTTAATGTCTCCCGGATGCATGCTCTGCACCAAGTGTTGTGCTCCATGCTTTGCCTGGATTATCTCATTTAATTATTTTAACAGCCCAGTGAGATGGGTATTGCTGTAAGCCCCATTTTACAGGTGGGGAAACTGAGACTTGGTGAACTTCAGTGATTTGTCCAAGGTCATACAGCTGGTAAAATGAGTGAGCAAGTCATGGAGGAATGTCCGATGAAGCACACACAAAGCTCTGGAAGGAGTGATCTCAGAGATCACCTACATCTTAGGTCAGGAAATAAGTCTTGGTCATCTCTGGGTCCCCAGAACCTGGCACTGAGTAGGTATTCAGGGAGCCCTAACTTTGGGGCCAGGACCAGCTACATCCTTTGTGGGGCCCAGTTCAAAATGCAAATGCAGAATAGGGCCCCTCTTTCAAAAATATCAAGAATTTCTAGACTGTAACAGCAGAGCATTAAACCAAAGTCAGGACCCTGTAAGCGCAGAGCCCTGTTCATGCTGCCTATGAACCTGACCCTGGCTGGGGTTCAGGATGAAGCCTCCCCCAACTCACCATCGATATCAGCACTCCTCAGGGCATCCTCCACCTGGGCCGGCATCAGGAACATGCCCACGAGGAGCAGGATGTTCTCCAGCCTCTGTGCATCCACCTCGCCATGACCACTGGAGATCTCAAAGTAGCTGCAGAAGGCTGGGGTGGGCAGTGGGGTTATGTTTCTACCATTCATCCCATCCGCTCCAACCACCCCCTGTCCAGCCTTCTCTATCACCATGGCTGAGTGGAGGGACAAACTTAACAAAGAGTGGAAGTGGAGGGGTGTGGGCCCATTGACTCACTTCACTCTCTAGTACAAGGTCAGACCAAGGGCTCAGCTGGTGTGGTAAAAGCTAAGCTAGTTAGCTGCCTTCACCTTGCACCAGAACATGCCCACTTTAGGGCACCCCTGCTATGTGCCAGGCACTGTGCTCAGCTCTTTATAGCCATGTTCTCATTTAATTCTTACAACAGCCTGGTAAGAGTAGAATGCTTATTCCCTTGTAAAGATGGGGAAACTGAGGCTCAGAGGTTAGAGGACCAGATAGATCTTTCTGACTCTGAGTCTGTGCCTTGGCTTTGGGGCTCTGCAGTTACTTATCTGGATAGACATAGCCTCTAAGACAGCTTCGTTTCTCTGGACCAGAGCAGAGGACCAGGAACAATGCTGAGAAAGTCCCAGAACAGCACCAATTGATAGAAAAGTCGTGTCCTGGTCATAACATGTGTGGTGTCTGGTTTCACAGCCCACAGCAAAATCCAGGTTAGAATCAACAGACCTAGTGATAAGACTGGCTCTACCATTTACTAAGAAGCTGGGTTGCTGTTACGAGCTAAATTGTGCCTGCCGCCTAAACTCATATGTTGAAACCCTAATACCACCCCACCCCTATACCTTAGAATGTGATGATGTTTGGAGATAGGGCCTTTAAGGAGGTGATTAAGTTAAAATGAGGCCACTGGGGTGGCCCCTAGTCCAACCTAACTGGTGTCCTTAAGAGGAAACTTGGGCACACAAGAGACACCAGGGATGCGTATGCACAGAGGAAAGACCATGTGAGGATACAGGGAGAAGTCAGATGTCTGCAAGCCAAGGAGAGAGGCCTCAGAAGAAACCAAACATACCAACACCCTGATCTTGGACTTCTAGCCTCCAGAACTAAGAGAAGATAAATTTTAAGCCACTCAGTTTGCAGTACTTCATCATGGCAGCCTGAGCAAGCTAATATAGTTGCCATGGGCAAGTCACTGTGCTTCTCTGGGCCTCAATTTTCTTATCTGTAGGATGGACAGAACAACAGTACACCCTCCCAGAGAGGTTGTATTAACTCACTGCTTGGCATATCGTAGACTCAGTAAGTCTCTGATGAACAGAACTGAAATGTGGGGAAGAGGTAGGGCTGGGATTAGGGTTGGACTAAGTGGTGAGCTGCCACAGGCAGGCACGCTGAAAAAGGAAAACTGAACAGCTCTCAAAAGTGGTAAGATCATCCCAAATGCAGGGTGGTTTGGACCATCAGAGCAGGTAGCCAGCTCTTTCCTCTCCAGACAGGGCTGAGCCTTGGGGAGAATGCTGAGTCTCTAAGCCAAAGTGGCACATTGTCCATGAACTCAGCTCAAGAAGATGGGGCAGTGGGCGCTGGACCTAGAAAAGCCCCTCCAAAAATGACTAGAGACTTTTAATGCTAAAAGGAGTGAACTTCAAGGATGGCGTCCTAGGGAGCCAGAGAGTGCATTCTGGGAAGGCAGAAGAAGGGGCTGCTCTGGCCCTGCCTGGGGCCCAGACTTTGGGGAAGAGCAGAGGGTGGAAGGAGGGCACACACCTCCTCATCCAGGGCCAGAGCCAGGTGTGGCTGGGTTGGCAGTGGATGTGGATGGCTGATTAGGCCATCTCCAGAGCCCAGAGGAAGCGGCAGTCACTCCTCAAAGCGCAGGTAGGTGGAATCACGGGGCCCAACCCCAAAGACGATGGGGAGCAAAGGGCACAGTGCCTTGCCCAGGGTGGATGTTCAGAACTTTTACATTTTTTGGTGGAGGTGGGATGCAGTGGAAAATGGGGACCTGTGTGTAACTGAGCAGGACCCTATGGGGCCTTCCTGGGACAGACCCCCCCCCACCTCCCATGTCCTCTGCCTGCCTCTTCTTGTTTGTAGAAAAACTTTAGCCTCCTAGGCCTTCCCCAAGTTCCAAAGAATGGATTTAATCAGAGAAGTGAGAAAATGCAGAAAGAAAGGAAAACAGTCAAGGCAAAATAATAATAGTTCAGACATTAAACAAAGTCAAGGACATTTAGTTCCTCCTCAAGGGCTATAGATAATATTCTGAATCATGTCCTTTGAGCTGTTTTGCAGATACTGAAACCCCTACCAAGTGGAAGAAGTTAACTGTATGCTGACCACGAGCACATAGACCCCAGACCGGTTGGAACCAGGTTGATAATGTCAACTCTCGATTACCTCACCACCAACCAATCAGAAGAATGTCCGTGAGCTGATCACGCACTCCACAACCCTGTCTCTCACCCTCTCTTTAAACACCTTTCCCTGAAAGCCATCAGGGAGTTTGGGCCTTTTAAGCGCTAGCTGCCTGGACTCCTTGCTTGGAGCCTGCAATAAACGCTGCCGTCTCCTTCACCACAACCCGGTGTCAGTAGATTGACTTTACTGCGCGTGGACAAGCAGACCCCAGTTTGGTTCGGTAACATGTCCAGGGCGGGTGGTCTTGTTAAATGGTGAGGGATGGTCTAGGACAGGTGGAGGCTCTAGAGCCCTGCGTCCCATCCAGGTGGCCTCTGCAGAGGACCAATAGCATGGGCTTGGGTTGGGGTAGGCACAAACGTCTCCAAAAATGAAAGAACTTTGCAGGGCTTGCTCCATTCATTCAGACAGGTGGCTCTGGAACAGGGAAGAGAACTGGACCCTAAGTGAGAGGACCCAGCAGGATTGTGGCTCCCCGACCCAGAGGTGTGTGAGAGTTTGGGTCAGCCTCCTACCCCACTAGCCAAATGCAGGGCTGGGGTAAGTAGCAGGGCAGCAGCATGATCAGCAACCCTGTCCCTCACCCTGGGCTTATAAACCCAAGGACTGAGGGTTCTGCCTGCCCCGCAAGGGGCTCCCCTGACCAGGCCCGCCCTCACCTTCCTCTTGCTTCGGTGTGAGGTACTCTTCCGACCTCTCCTCCCAGGTCTGACACACCTTCAGGAGGCAGTGTTCTTCCAGCTCCTGCCTGCAGAGGACAGAGCCTGGGCAAAGGGCACACATCCAGCCACCCACCCCGGCCCTGCACCAAAAGCTAGGGGCGGGTGATGGGAAGCCGGGCAGAGGGGGTCATGGGAGGAACCCCAGGGGAGGCTTTAAGAGGTCAGGAGAGTCTACGAGTGACCCAGAGGAGGAGCAAGGCAGAGGTATGGGGAGTCTAGGGGGTTAGAAAGAAAAAGGGGGTTGGCAATGAAAAAGGGGACTAGATATGTAAGATCAAGAGCTGGGAAAGACAGGAGACAGAAGTGAGGGGAAATGGAGAGGGGACACATGGGAGGGAACAGACAGGTGCAGTGACAGGGACAAGAATCTGGAAGAGAGTAGCCAGGGGCCCTGGGACCAGGCCCTGACCCCAGGCACCCTTTCTGGGGTGGCTCCTCCTGTGCCTTGGGGTAGTTCAGGCTCCTCTCCCCGCTGTGGTGCAAAAGTTATGTCCTTCTCCAGCCCAGGTCTGATGCAGGGACCGGCAGGACCGTGACGGGCACTGAAGCT
The DNA here is from genome assembly GCF_964165515.1 of Mesoplodon bidens. NCBI lineage: Eukaryota > Metazoa > Chordata > Mammalia > Artiodactyla > Ziphiidae > Mesoplodon > Mesoplodon bidens. The sequence goes on along the minus strand of NC_138177.1, from coordinate 174,411,454 downwards.
GGGGCTCCCGTGGAGGCAGGAAGTGGCCCAGGGGCTGGCGGTCGGCCCAGCATGGGGCCATGGCAGGAGCCGAGGCAGGGGTCTGAGGCAGGGTCAGAGGCAGGGTTGGGGCTGAGTTGCCAACCGGGGCAGAGACGGGCACGGGGGTCAGGGTCCTGGGGGACTTCCAGTTTGGCAGCGTGCAGGCCTTGGTGACCCTCCAATGCGTGGCCTTCTCCTCTTCCACCTCCAACAAGCACTTTATGAAGCCTGGCCGGGGGTTGCCAAGGTTCTGGGCCCCTGTGGCCCCTGCGGGCTCCTGAGGCTGCTTCTGGGTATGGTCCATCTCCCTCCTCTCGCCGATGTCCCTCGCCTCCTGGGGACGGGACTGGGGAGGGGATTTGGGAGGCCTCCGGCCAGCCAGATTGTCTCACAAAACTTCTCCCAGCCACCCACTCTGCAGCGGATCCTCACCCTGCCCCTCCCTCTCTGGGCCCCTGGGGAGGCCCACCTCTCCCCTGCAACCTACTGGGCTCCTCCCCCGTGTCCTCCCGACCCCTGACCTGGGCTCTGCCCGCTCCTGGCTCTCTGAGCTGTGGTCTTGAGCGAGTTACTCCCCGTCTCACCACTTGTTTATTTGCTTCACTGCAATCAACACAATTTGCAATGGCTCTGTCCGTGCCTGTTGTTTGCCTGCCTGACCAGAAGTAAGTTTCCAGAGGGCAGGACTTCATCTGCCTCTTTTATCCATATTGACCCAGCAGCCAGCTTGTGGTAGGCACTCGATAAATTCCCACTCATTCATTCAGCAAATGCAGCACCTCCTGCATCCGTCCCATTAGAGGGATGAGCTGTCCCCTGCCCACCTCCAACCAGGCCACGCCACGCAGGCTCCAGCCCAGCCCTTTCTCCCGTTCAAAGACGTAGCTCTCACCACACACCCGCTTTTCCTAAAGTATCAGCACTACCCTCTCCGCCAGATGATTCCCCTCAGCATGGAAACATGCTGTATTATCTTCTGTCTTTAAAAGAAAAAACTCTCCCGACAGTACAAAGCCTTCCAACTACCATCCCAGTTCTCTGCTCTTCCTTTAGAGCAAAATTCCTTGAAAGATTTGGCTGTACTCCATCTCCACTTTCCTCCTATCTGCAGTCCGGCTTCTGCCACCACGCCCCAACCAGACTCTTGCAAGGCAGTGGTCAGATCTCTGCCCTCCTCAGAGCCTACCACTGAGCGGTGATAGACCCAGATGACCACTCCACCCCTCTGGAAATGCCTTCTTCACCAGACTCCCACTCTCTCACCGGCTGGTTCCCTCCCTGAGTATTCGGCAGCCTCCTTCGCTGGCTATTCCTTGCTCTCGCTCCATTTCTTTTTTATTTATTTATTTATTTTTGGCTGCATTGGGTCTTCGTTGCTGCACGTGGGCTTTGTCTAGTTGTGGCGAGCGGGGTCTACTCTTCGTTGCCATGCGCAGCCTCCTCATTGCGGTGGCTTCTCTTATTGTGGAGCACAGGCTCTAGGCGCACAGGCTTCAGTAGTTGTGGCGCATGGGCTTCAGTAGTTGTGGCTCACGGGCTCTAGGGCACAGGCTCAGCAGTTGTGGCACACGGGCTTAGTTACTCCGTAGCATGTGGGATCTTCCCGGACCAGGGCTTGAACCTGTGTCCCCTGCATTGGCAGGCAGATTCTTAACCACTGCGCCACCAGGGAAGCCCCTCCATTTCTAAATGTGGTAGAGACCCAGTGATTTGTCCTCAGATGCCTTCCTGCTCTATATTCACTCTCCTAGATGTTATCCCCATTTTTTTCACATTTACATCTCCCATCCTGACTTCTCTGTCCTTCCTAACTCCAGACGTCCTCCTGGCATTTCTTCTTGGGTGTCTAGAACATGACCAAAGCAGAACCTTAGGTTCTTCCTGTCTGCTCCTTCCCCAGTGTCACCACCTTGGTTAATGACACCACTTGTTGCTCAGGCCCCAAACCTAAAGCCTCTTTTTTAAAATTGAAGTATAGTTGATTTACAATATTATATTAGTTTCAAGTATACAACACAGTGGTTCAATATTTTTGTAGATTATACTCCCTAAAGGCTCTTTTGATTTCTCTTTTTCCAACCTACCATTCCACCAAGCAGACGATGACTGTATATTCACAGGTTGCCCAGTCAAATCAAAGAACCAGGGAGTGGCAGAGTTGGCAGAGGTGGAGATGGCTGGGAGGGGGATGGGAGCCTCCCAGGTGTTCAGGGAAGCTTTGGGTTGTGTGCTGTGACTGAGAGCAAATGGGTGGAAGAAATCCGTGCTGATGTGGAAAAAGCCACGACCTGGGGTGAATCCAAGGACTCTAGAGTGTAAGAGCCTCCTTGACCCCCACCCAAGATGCACACACATGCACATGTGCAAACATGTACACGCATGCACATACATGTGCACACTCATGCAAACACACAGGCACACACTCACACCTTCCCCAGTTTGACTCCAAATACTGTCCCATTTCTGCCTCTGCCCCCTTCATCCTCCTGATCCCCAGCCCACCGTGTCCCCATCCCCACTGTGGCTCTACTTACAGGCCCAGTGCTGCCTGGATCTCCACAGCCTTGTCCCTAAACAAGGGAGGAACTCCCAGGTGAGGGAGGGGCTCGGCTCAAGGCTTGCCCCTTCTCTCAGCCCCCAGGACACTCAGGTCCAGCGCCCCAGCTTAGTTCCCCTGGCCTTCTAATCCCAGACAGGCTCCTCGTACCCTCACATCCCCTGTGGGGAGGTGGCTCTTGAAGAATAGGCCCATGGAACAAAGAATTCTGGTATTAGAGCTACTATACAGATGGGGAAATGGAGGCCCAGCGGGGCATGACTTGACCAAGTTCTACATCATATCAGGAGCTGTCAGGACTAGAATTCACCTCCCCTGTAGCTTAGCAGAAGAGCAGTCTTGTTGGGGTCAGGGAGTGGGGTGGGGGGCCATCAGAGGATGCCTTACCTTTCTTTGGATGTGTTAGGTCTTGGCATAGATGGTGGGGAAGAGTGGGCTGTCTTTTCCTCCAGAGTTGCCGTGGGCATTAGGAACATTGCTTCCTGGGGACTGTCCTCGTGTTCCCCTGAGCCAGGCTCTGGCAGAGCACCCTGTGGCCTGATGGGTGGGGTGTCCACTTCCTTGGGGAGCTTGTCCCCCAGTTGCTGTCCACGGCTGCCCAAGGTGCAACAGGGCTCTGTTGGCTGCGCTATGTCTGACTCATTGGCGGCCAGGTGACCTGGGAAGGGCTGACACTCTGGGTCCTGCCAAGGACAAGGACATCAAGATGGCAAGCCCCATCCTGGCTCTCAGGTGACCCTCAACACTCACCCAGAGACCAGCTGTCAAACCCTTACTCAAGCAAACACTGCAAGCATTATCTTACTGAGTTCTCCCAGCACCCCTAGAAGGTTGCCCACTTTCCCTCATTTTGAGGGATGAGGACACTGAGGCCCAGAGGAGGCAGGGCCTGCCCAAAGTCATAATCCAGGCTTCTCTGTGCAGGTGGAATGGGAGCCTGGAGAAAGTGAGATGATCCTCTTTAAATGGGATTTCCCAAGGGATGTTTCAAAGAACAAGAGTCCTTCACGGCACTCCCTACAAAGGGGATTTTTACACTAACTGATTTCAAGACTTTAGTAAGTTGCTATAATCAAGACAGTGTGGTGTTGGAATAAGGATAGACAAATAGATGAATGAAACAAAGTAGAGAGACCCACACGTATGTGGTCAAGTGATTTTCGACAAAGGTGCACACTCAGCAGAGAAAGGATAGTCTTCAACAAATGGTGCTGGGATGGTTGGACAGCCATATGCAAAAAATGAACCTCAATCCATCACTCAGACCGTATGCAAAATATTAACTCAAGGTGGATCATAACCCTAAATGTTAAACCTAAAACAATAAAACTTCTCAAAGAAAACATCAGAGAAAATCTTCAGGTTGAGTAAAGATTTCTAAGAAATAATACCAAAAGCACAGCCATAAAGAAAAAGCTGATCAATTAGACTTCATCAAAATTAACTTCTGTTCGTTGAAAGTCACTGTTAAGAGAATGGAGGGGCTTCCCTGGTGGCGCAGTGGTTGAGAGTCTGCCTGCCGATGCAGGGGACACGGGTTCGTGCCCCGGTCCGGGAGGATCCCACGTGCCGCAGAGCAGCTGGGCCCGTGAGCCATGGCCGCTGAGCCTGTGCGTCCGGAGCCTGTGCTCCGCAACGGGAGAGGCCACAACAGTTAGAGGTCCGCGTACTGCTAAAAAAAAAAAAGAAAAAAAAAAAGAGAATGGAAAAGACAGCTCCCAGACTGGGAGAAAACATTTACAAATTAACATATATTATAAAGGACTTGTATTCAGAATATATAAGAATTCTCAAAACTCAAGAATAAAAAAACAACCCAGTTTTGTAAAAAAAAAAGGTCAGAAAGTGAAATGACAATCCATAGAATGGAAGAAAAAATTTGTAAATCATAGGTCTGATAACAGTCTCGTATCCAGAATATATGAAGTGCTCTTACAACTCAACTATAAATTGACTAAGTCAATTAAAATGATGGGCAAAGTATTTGAATAGACATTTCTCCAAAGATATACAAATGGCCCATAAGCGCATGAAAAGATGCTTGACATGATTAGTCATTAGGAAAATGAAAATAAAGACCACAGTGAGATTCAACTATACACCTGTTAGAATGCTTAAAATTAAAAACTGACCATACCAAGTTGTGGGGAGGATGTGGAACAAGTGGAATTCTCATACATTGCTGATGGGAATGTAAAATGGTACAACCACCTTGGAGAAAAGTTTGGCAGTTTCTTAATAAGTTAAACATACAAATACCATATGGCCCATTCTACTCCTAGGCATTTATTTGCCCAAGAGAAATGAAAGTACATGTACATATAGACATAAATGTTTCTGTCTGTCTTATTTGTAGTAGTCAAAAAGTTGAAACAAACCAAATGTCCATCAATAGATGAAAGAATGAAGAAACTGGTTTTTGTTTATTTCCACTGTACAGCAAAGTGATTCAGTTATACATATATAAACATTCCTTTTCATACTCTTTTCCTATATGGTTTATCACAAGATATTGAATATAGTTCCCTCTGCTATATAGTAGGACAAGAAATTGTGACATATCCATACAATGGAATATTACTCAGCAATAAAAAGAATAAAGCAGGGCTTCCCTGGTGGCACAGTGGTTGAGAGTCCGCCTGCCGATGCAGGGGACACGGGTTCGTGCCCCGGTCTGGGAAGATCCCACATGCCGCGGAGCAGCTGGGCCCGTGAGCCATGGCTGTTGAGCCTGTGCGTCCGGAGCCTGTGCTCCGCAACGGGAGAGGCCACAACAGTGAGAGGCCCATGTAACGCAAAAAAAAAAAAAAAAAAAAAAAAAAGAATAAAGCATTCATCCACACAATAACATAGCTGACTCTCAAAATAATCATGATAATTTAAAGACGCCAGACTAAAAGAGTGGATACTGTATGTTTCTATTTATGGAAAATTTTGGGAAATACAAATTTATAGCGACAGAATGCAGATCAGTGGTTGCCTGAGGCTGGGGGTGAATGGGAAGAGAGATGACAAAGGGGCACAGAAAATTTTGGGGGGTGATAGATGTGTTTGTTTTCTTGATTGTGGTGATGGTTTCATGGGTATACACGTGTCCAAAACATCAAATTGTATGCTTGAAGTATGCGCAAGTGTATGTCAATTATACCTTACTGAAGCTGTTTAAAAAAAAAAACAAAAAAACCTTAAATCTTAAAATAGAAATAAATTAAAAGATATTTTACAGTCAAATAAGTTTGGAAAGGGCACCATACTCTAACCACATCTTGCAGGGTGCCATAGTGCTCAGCAGCTAAGAAACAGATGCTAGAATACCCTAGCATTTAAAAAAAAAAAAAATTGAGCTTTGTTTTTGTTGTTTTATAGTGAAAACTTTTATATTGAGAATTGGCCAGCTGGACTCAGTATAGATGATCCCAATGTTGTTGGCAACATCTAAAGCATCATAGTCAGGAGCCAGTCAAACATATGCCTTCTTTTCTCCATCAGGCCTGATCAGGGTGTGGACCTTAGCCACGTCAATGTCATAGAGCTTCTTCACAGCCTGTTTAAACTGGTGCTTGTTGGCCTTGACATCTGCAATGAACACCAGTGTGTTGTCTTCTATTTTCCTTTCTTTTGTTTTCTTTTTATTTATTTATTTTTGGCTGCGTTGGGTCTTCGTTGCTGCGTGCAGGCTTTCTCTACTTGTGGTGAGCAGGGGCTACTCTTTGTTGTGGCGCGCAGGCTTTTCACTGCGGTGGCTTCTCTTGTAGCAGAACTCAGGCTCTAGGCGCGCGAGCTTCAGTAGTTGTGGCGCACAGGCTTAGTTGCTCCACAGCATGTGGGACCAGGGCTCGAACCCGTGTCCCCTGCATTGGCAGGAGGATTCTTAACCACTCCGCCACTCCGACAAGGATGGGAAGTCCCTTGTTGTCTTCTATTTTCTTCACGTCTGACTCGGTGGTGAGGGGACCTTGATGGTGGCACAGTGGTCAAGCTTGTTTCTCCTAGGGGGCTCTTCTGAGGATATTTGGGCTGCCTCCTGAGCCGCAGTGTTTTGGGCCATCGGAAGGTGAGTGACGTCCGGATCTTCTTTTGTGTGTGTGTGTGGCTATGGACGCCTTTCCACACTGCTTTCTTGGCCTTCAAAGGCTTTGCTTTGGCTTTGGCTTCAGGAGGGGCAGGGGCTTCCTTCTTTGCCTTCGGCGCCATCTTCATGAAAAGCTGTCTGAGCTTTGTTAAACCCAGCATGTCCCGATTTTAATTTTACACAGAGCCCCCCATCTCCTCCAACAATTCCCTGCTCCCTCACCTCCCCTGTGGGTCAGTCATTCCATACCCTCCTGCCCCAGTCTCCATGGCCATTACCTGGCGGCTCTCGGGGAACTGACCCTCCACAGTCCCTAGGTTCTGCTGGCTCCCCTGTTGGTCCTCGGTCTCCTTCCATGAGCTCTGCTGCTGCAGCCTTTCCTGTGCTGCAGGGACCCTGGAGGGCAGCACCTCCAGCTCACTTCCTGGCGTGGCCTGATCCTGGCCTGCTTGCAGCTCCCCGGGCCCTTCCTGGGGGGCCAAAGATGACTGCTTCATCTTGGGGAGAACAGACAAAGGGACACCTCAGCTCCCAAACTGGGGCAGAGTTTTACATTCTTATATTTCTTCGTAGTTCCCAGAACACCCGCACAGGGCTCGGCACACCATAGGTACATACTTAATGTCTAGGAGAAGGAATAAAGGACTAACGTGAATTCCCCCAATCACAGACACTTTGAGGTCAATGTTTAAGAGAGTTAGGATTTAATATTTTTATTATTACTTATTGCTTTTTAGAAAAAAAAAAAAAGAAAGATCAGGGAGAACTGAGATTCAGAGAGGTCGGAAGACTTGAGCCTTGGGTCATTAAGCTGAAGTTGACAGGTCTGGATTTGAATCTGCACCTATCTGATCTCACTTTAATATTCTGGAGTATTTCCTGCAGGCTTCTTCCTAAGGATATACATACATATTTTTAATGGGGATTAATTTAGATACCATCTTCAATAATTACATAATTTTACCTAGTTATATTGCGAATACAATTTTGCAATCTTTTTTCAATTAACAGTATAATCTAAATTTTTCCAATGCCAAAAATCTCTCATAAGCATGCTTTTTAATGAAAGTATAAAATTCTCTCTCTCGTTTTTTTACTTTTTGGCCACACTGTGTGGCATGTGGGATCTTAGTTCCCTGAACAGGGATTGAACCTGCGCCCCCTTCAGTGGAAGCGTGGAGTCTTAACTGCTGGACCGCCAGGGAAGTCCCCTAAAATTCTCTATTTTATAGATAATCATAATTTACTTAACCATCCCCCTATTGTGAGCATTTAGTGCACACTGGTGTTTCCAGTTTTTTAGCATTTAAAATAATGTGGAAATCTTTGTGCATAAAACTTTGCCTGAATATGCACTTATTTCCTAGATATTTCTAGAAATAGATGAGGGTAAAGACAGTTTTAAAGCGGTTTAAACAAATTGCCAAGTTGTGTAGGCAGATGTGTGGAAATGGTTTCTATTTCCACCAGCACGTTGCGCAGCGCCTGTCTCAGGGGTGCTGACACCTGGCTTTGACTGATTCCCCTAACTTATCGTGTAGAAGAGATTATTTAGAGGTTTTTGGTTATAATCAAATTTAAATGATAAGCTGACCAGTCTCCCAAGTCTTTCACTTTGCCTCTCTCTGGCTCTCTCTCCATTTTCTCTTTTTAAAAAGAATATATTCTCACTGTAGGCAAGCTTAAAGATATATACAATATTTAGAAAGTAATAACAAAAATTCCACATAAATGTGTGTTTCTGTGTCTCGCAGCCTCTCTTTTGTTCATTCTTCTGTGAATTCAGTGAATACGTATTTATTGCGCATCTGCTACAGGCAGAGCCTCCGGCATGAGGGATGTGAGGTTAAACAAGACATAAATGCCCCTTGAACAAGACACATCACAGAAGTTTGTGGTCTAGTGGGGGAGCTCAGACAAAAGGTCAACATGAATAATTATTTAGTGCGATTCGTGCTATGAAAGAGAAGTACAGGGGCTGTGACTGGGTGGATCCACCTTAGCCTGGAAGTTGTCCCTCCTCTCCCCCACCACCAGGTGAGTCACAGGGGATTCTCTCCTGGAGCTGCTCTCTGGGAAGCCCCCGGCTCACCTTGGCCCTGCCGGAGGCATCAGCTCCTGGGTGCTGAGCTCTGGAGACCCCTCCTCTGATGCCTCTCTGTGTCTGGGCCCGTCCTCTGGCTCTCCTGGTTCTGATGAGGGCTGCTTCCCACTGTCTATCCCTTCAGCATCTGTAAACACAACCTAGAACGAAGATGCCCATGGCACTGGCTCAAGTGTTGGCCCATTCTGGAGGGATTCTCCCACTCTCTGGCATCATCCTGGCCTCAGGGACGGAGAGATCCCGTGCCTAACTGGGGAAGACATTGGAGAGAGGCAAGGAGGAGACAAGGGGCAGGGGGAGAGAGGCTCGGTCGGCACCAATGGCTCCAGTGTGAACCTGGAGTCCAGAGTAGTACCTGGGCCAAGGGGATGCCACTGAGGACAACTTGACAGAGTGCCCTGGGGGACTTCAAGACCCTCACAAGTTCTGAGAGAGGCTTCCACAATTTCCGCTACTTCAGAGCTCAGGCTCTGGAGCTGGGTTTTGATGCCCATCACTCTCTAGTTGGGTGACCTTGAGTCAGTGACTTAGAGGCAGCTCCAAGCCTCGCCTGAGTCAGCAAACTCCAGGCAACCTGGCTCAATCAGTTGATAATACAAGTTTGCATTGTGAGCCAACACTAAGGGCATCTACCACGGGGCAGGGCCAGTGTCAGGTGCCTCCAGGGACTTAACCCAGTTAATCCTCAACATGACACACATGAGCCCATGAGGCTCAAAGGGCTGCAGTGACATGCCCAAGGTCATACAGCTGGTTAAGTGGTGGCACTGAGACCCCCTGACTATGCGCATTGGAAAAATAAATGGGCAGGTAAAGGAAGCCCTGAATGTTTACCCCAGCCTCCTTCCAAGACCCCCATTTCAGGCCCTCTCCAGGGGCCTAGGAGAAGCCATGATTTATAACAGAGGCTACAGGGAGAGGGTGATACTTAATCCAAGGGAGTGTTGACTTTTTTTATGGTGACATTTTTGGCTCTGGGGACACAGAAAGGAAGCTCTTCTCTGTGCTCTTCAATTCATGCCACTTGGCACTTTAAAAAAATTTTTTTTTGATGGAAAGAGGCCAAGAAGAGTAATGAGAGCTTAGGTTGCAGGCCAGGGGATGAGGAGGGTCATGGATGGAAGCTTTGAGCAGCTGTCAGGGGAATAAAGGATAGAAGGGATGGGGAGGCTAAAGGCCATGGAAGTAAGTAGGCAATTCTTGTTTTGCTCACCCAGCCAGCCTCTCTTTTGGTAACAAAGCCAACATTCTTTTATGGGAAACTTCCTGTTTCCATTTGGCCCATGTGGCTCGGCGGAGCCAGCTGAGTACCACCTCTGGTTCCATTATACTAAGAGATCCAGGCCACTCTGCCCTGCCATGGTGACTGGTTCAGGGCTAAACATATGACTACAACTTGGGCCAGTGACACTGATACCAGAGACTTTCTTCAACTATTGCAAAGAGGCTCTCCTCCTGTTGGGAATGCTAAGCCAGAGGATGTAAGATGGGAAGATTTAAGCCTGGAGTGGCCAGGGCAATTCTTGCCATTTTGCAGAGAGAGCCTGCCTGGGAATGCCACAGAGGAAGGCAGAGCCAAGAGACACTCATTGAGCACCTTGATCCAGCCATACCTGAAGTCTACAGGTAGATTTGTCAGTTACGCAAGCTGATGTGTTCTCATTCCTGCCCAATCCAGTTTGAATTGAGTTTTGTGCCACTTGTAATAGAGGCTTAATTAAAGCAGCTGGGGAGGGAAGGAAACCTGGGCAGGGGAAAGGAAAGGTGGCTGCTGGGAGTAGAGATGTAGGTCCCTACCTGGCTGACTTCTGATGGCTCAACACCAGCCCTGTTGCTGGCAGTCCTCAGGCCAGGACTTGGCTGGGCCTCTGGAGCCTTGATCCTACACCCCACGTACATCTGGGCGTTTCTGTTGCCCATGGTGCCAGGGCCAACGAGGGTACCAAGTGAGGAGCATCAAATGCTGTGCTCCCAGAAAAGACATCCAATCAAAGTTCCACCAAGCCCATTACCTAACTACCTCTTCAGCAGCCCACGTGGAGTCTGTCATGCAGAGAGCCTGGCTCAGGGGAAGAGGTAGGACCAGGCCTGGCACAGGAGAGGCATGCAGCAAGACCAGAGAGCTAGCCACATGCTTTACCCACATATTTTCCCCAATTCTCACAATGACTCTGGGGAAAAGGAGGCTCTGGGAAACAAAGTGACTTGCCCGAGGTCCAACACTAAATAGGTCACAGAGCAGGAATCAAACCATGGCCTACTGGGTCCCAAAACCCACACGCTTTTCCCTACAGCAGCATTTCCTAACAGGTGTTCTTGGTGATATTTGTCCCATGAGGTACACCACAAAAAAAAGGGGGTTCTGAGGCCAAATGTGTCCGGAAAGTGCGGAGTTAAAATGAAATAGGCTCTTTCCTGCAGGATTTCTCAGAGCCCTTAATATCCTAAGATGCATTTTAAAGAGAGCCCAAGAGGGAATTCCCTGGTGGTCCAGTGGTTAGGACTCAGCGATTCCACTGCAAGGGGCGCGGGTTCAGTCCCTGGTCGGGGAAGTAAGATCCCGCGTGATGCACGGCGCAGCCAAAAACAAAACAAAACAAAAATAAAGAGAGCCCAAGAGTGTCACGGCTGCTGCTGCTATAGAGGAAAATTCCGTTCTTCTTGGAGCTAAGGAATAGGAGTGGGGAACGTCTGTCTTGGGGGCCCTAAAGTCACCAATGGCAATAGGTAGTTCACCAAAGCATCTTGACCCTGCCCTGGACACATCCCTTTCTAAAGCCTTTCTTAGGGTCTCTACTTTTTTTTTTTAATAAATTTATTTATTTTATTTATTTATTTTTGGCTGTGTTGGGTCTTCGCTGCTGCATGCACGCTTTCTCTAGTTGCGGTGAGCGGGGGCTACTCTTTGTTGCAGTGCGTGGGTTTCTCATTGTGGTTGCTTGTCTTGTTGCAGAACAGGGGCTCTAGGCGCGCAGGCTTCAGTAGTTGCAGCACATGGGCTCAGTAGTTGTGGCTCACGGGCTCTAGAGCACAGGTTCAGTAGTTGTGGTGCACAGGCTTAGTTGCTCCGCGGCATGTGGGATCTTCCCGGACCAGGGATCGAACCCATGTCCCCTGCATTGGCAGGCAGATTCTCAACCACTGAGCAACCAGGGAGGCCCTAGGGTCTCTACTTTTGCTTCTCCTATCCAACCTCCTATTTGGCTGTACTGCCATACCCTACACAAACATTCTGTTATAATCTGGGCAGACTCCTGCGATCCTAACCCTGCAGATCCCCCAGCCTCTCTGCTCGTTTCCCACTTCTCTCTCTTTCTCCAGCACCTCCCACCCCATCCTTCAAGCTCCCACCTCTTCTCCAAGCTTCCAACCACCTTAGCCTTCTCTCCGGCCTCTGAATTCCTTTGAGGCAACATCAACACCCTTTCTACAGAGACGCCACGGACCTCTCTTCACTGTTAACTGGTTTCTAAGGGTAAATCCTACCCCCTCAGTGAGACCTTGAGGATCTTGATGTTGCTTCTTCCACTTTAAATCATGACAGGCCGGCCACCATCCATGGAGGAACCTTCTATTTGCTGGGCACGTTTGCGAACGGTATTCTAACCACCCTGTCCTTGAGGTCAGTGGGTTCAGCCCTGTTTTAAAGATACGGAAACTGAGGCTCAGGGTAGCCCAGAGTCTTGTCCAATACCACACAGAAAATCTGCAGAGGAACCGGCTTCAAACCCAGGCCTGTGTGACTCCCAAGACTGCTTATCTCACCATATTATCTTGCCTCCAAAGAAGCTTAATTCATTCCCTCACTCACCCATGCAATCACCAATTGTTTAACAGACACGTGACATCAGGCCTTGGGGATACACTGGGGGTCCGGTGGCTCTCACAGTTTACCAGGGGCACAGGGGAGGTGCCCTTAACAGCTGCTGACCCGAATCCCCTCTCCCTTCTCCTTTCCTCCCAACCTTGCCTACCCTCCAGTCCTACCCTCTGGGCCTGTATCCCCACAATGCAAACAAGCCTCCGCTCCCAGGTGACCCCCACTCCAGGTGCAGCTCCAGCCTCCCAAAGGACCTAGGCTCTCACCTGGCACAGAGAGGTCAGCTCTGTGACCAAGCCCCTCTCTCTTTCCTTGGAGTTCCTCCCTTCTCTCCCATTAGGGCTCCCTAAGCCTTCCCCTTTCCTCTGAGCCTTCCTGCCCCAGAGGTAGATGACCCATCTGGGGGAAATCTGCCCCCCTCCCAGACCCCTCAAACACGCCCCGCATTGTCTCCACCTCAGAAAGCGCAGTCTCAGCCTCAGAATTCTCAGGCCCCAGTATTCCACAAGCTGGAGTTTTAAGGGGACAGAGGCTCCAGAGGGGATCCAGCCCCCTCTCCATCCCCATCTGGAGCTTACAACCTCTGTGAGAATCTAGATGAGAAGGGGAAGCCCCAACCCTAGCAGAAAGGCATGGGATCTGAGGATAGAGTTGGGGGGGGGCGGTGGCCAATATAGACTCTGTCCCCCTTTCAGGGCACTTTCTTCCTCACAACTTCATTGAGATTTAATTCACGTATTGTACCACTCATCCACTTAAAGTGTACAATTCAATGGCTTTTAGTATATTCACAGAATTGGACAATCCTCACTCCAATTTTAGAATATTTTCATCACCCCCAAAAGAAGCCCCACACCCCTTAGCCATCACCTCAGTCCTCCCACCCCACCCCTAGCTGTAGGCAACCACTAATCTTTCTGTTCCTATAGACTTGCCTATTCTGGACATTTCATTTAAATGGAATCATACAATATGTGGTCCTTGGTGACTGGCTTTCACTTGGCAGATGTTTTCAAGGTTCATCCGTGTTGTAGCTTGTATCAGCCCTTCATTCTTTTTATGGCCAATATACTACATTTTTTTTCCTTTGGCCGCACCGTGCACCTTGCGGGGTCTCAGTTCCCCAACCAGGGATTAAACCTGAGCCATGGCAGTGAAAGCCCGGAATTCAAACCACTAGGCCACCAGGGAATTCCCCATTTTGTACATCTGTTCATCAGTTGATAAACATTTGGGTTGTTTCTACTTTTTTGGATTATGAATAATGCTGTTATGAACATTTGTGTACAAATTTTTGTGTGAAGATATATTTTCATTTCTCTTGGGTGTATACCTAGGAATGGAATTGATGGGTTATATGGTAACTCTGTGTTTAGTCCCCTGAGTAATTGCCATACTGTTTTCTGAAGTGGCTGCATCATTTTACATTCCCTCCAGCAATGTATGAGGGTTCCAATTTTTCCACATCCTCACCAACACTTACTATGTCTTTTTTATTTTATTCTAGTCATTCTAGTGGGTGTGGGTATAAAGTGATAGCCCACTGTGGTTTTGATTTGCATTTCCCTGATGGCTAATGATGTTGGGCATCTTTTCATGTGCTTATTGGCTATTTGTGTATATTCTTTGGAAAAATATCTATTCAGGTTCATTGTCCATTTATAAATTGTGTCATTTGTCTTTTTATTATTGAATGGTAAGAACTCTTTGTATATTCTAGATGCAAGTCTCTTTTCAGATATGTAATTTGCAAAATTTTTCTCATATTATGTGAATTGTACTTTCAATTTTTTGTCCTTTGAAGCACAAAGCTTTTAATTTTGTTAAAGTCCCATTTATCTATTTTTCCCTTTTGTTGCTTGTGCTTTTAGTGTCATATCTAAGAATCTATTAGCTTCTTTTTATTATAACATAAATCCAAGGTCATAAAGATTTTTCTCTATGTTTTCTTCTAAGAGTTGTATAGTTTTAGCTCATACATTTAGGTCTATAGCCATTTTGAATGAATTTCTGTACATGGTGTGAGATAGGGGTCCAACTTCATTCTTTTGCATGTGGAATGTGGATATCTCATTCCAGCACCATTTGTTGAAAAGACTATTCTTTCTCAATCAAATTGTCTTGGCACACTTACGGAAAGTCAAGTGGCTATAAATGTAAGGGTTTATTCTCAGTTCTAGTCCATTGATCTATGGTCTATCCTTGTGCCAGTACTATACTGTCTTGATTACTGTCCCTTTGTAGTAAGTATTGAAATTGGGACGTGTGAATCTCCCAACGTTTTTCTTTTTTCAAGATTGTTGTGTTATCGAGTGCCCTTTTATAAGTTGTTTCCCCTTCGCTTAGAAATATCTGTGATGGCAGGAAAATACAGCAGGGAAAGATGATAAGTGACCTATCATATATATTTCACAAAGCCATCCAGGAAACTGCTCATCTCAAACCCCCACCTTGGCCCTGGACCTACCAGAAAGCACCTGGATGAACCACAGCGAGATTTTGCACCGTTGTCGTCTCCTGCCACGTGAGATGGGCTCTGTCTGAGCCTATACTCTGCCTGTTGGGTTGAATTGAATTCATTCGGCAAACAACGTCTTTAACCTGCGAGTAGCCAGTAGGCCCAAATATTCTCGGCAGCAGAGCCTTAGAAATGCATTTCAGGCATGTTTAGCCACGTGGCTGGGATTTGAGGGTAAGGTAAGGGACTGTCTGACCTCCTGCAGCTAGAGGACAGTGTGGTTTCCCTGGGCTGGTCACTGTTTCAGTGGCTCCACTACACAATGAGGATAACAATCCTTGCTCTGCTTACTTCACAGGGATTATTGTGTCAAGGTAACCTCTTCCAGAGAGCCTTCCCTGACTGCCCCCAGGCTGAGTGGGGTCTCTCTTCTCTTCGCTCCCACACCTGTGGTTTCTTCCATCATAGCACTTTTCACTCCGCATTTCTCTCTGTCTCCTCCTCTCCGTTAGCTCCATGAAGGCAGGAGCTGGGTGGGCCTCATCTCTGTGGTCCCATCACTCAGCACCTGGCCTATAGTCGATGTTCAACGCCCATCTTTGTTAGACTGAACTGAACAGGAAGTGCTCTGAACACATTGTAAAGCCTGGCTGCCCCCTGGCACGGAGTGAGCATTCCCTTCCAGATTCATGAGAGGAAGGTGTCCTACCAGGGGCAGCTTCATGGGGAGGCCCTAACAGTCACCGTGGGCTTCCCTGGTGACTCAGTGGTTGAGAATCCACCTGCCAAGACAGGGGACACAGATTCAAGCCCTGGTCCGGGAAGATCCCACATGCCATGGAGCAACTAAGCCCGTGCATCACAACTACTGAGCCTGCATCCTGGAGCCCGCGAGCCACAACTACTGAGCCCACGTGCCACAACTACTGAAGCCCATGCAGCTAGAGCCGGTGCTCCGCAACAAGAGAAGCCACGGCAATGAGAAGCCCGCGCACCGCAACGAAGAGCAGTCCCCGGCTCGCCGCAACTAGAGAAAGCCCGTGCACAGCAACGAAGACCCAACACAGCCATAAATTAAAAAAAAAAAAAAAAGTCACCGTGGGCCACCTTCACACTGCTTGGCTTCCAGAGAGGAAGTGATGGAACTTAGTGCTGATGGGGGATGCTATCCCAAAGTTTAGCTCTTTAGAGCTGGTCCTAGATGCTCTCCCAGCTGAAATTTTCTCCAACTCAAAGGGTCCAGGTGCTTTACTCCTGGGATACCCTATTTTCCCCTGCTGTTGTGCAGCACATACTGATGCAAAGACAGTGTGAAAGAGGAGACACAGTGCCTCATTCCCAAATTGCCCCTTGGCTTTGGGATGTAATCAAATGAACACACACACACACACACACACACACACACACACACACACACACTCATTTACCCATTCATTCACTGAGCACTTACTCTGTACCAGACCCTGTGCTGCTGAATATAGGGGTTCACAAAGGCAGGGACAGGGTCCTGCATCCAAGAAGCTTGCAGTCTAGGGACTTCCCTGGCGGTCCAGTGGTTGCGACTTCGCCTTTCAATGCAGGGGCTGTAGGTTCGATCCCTGGTCGGGAAGCTAGGATCCCACATGCCTCGTGGCCAAAAGACCAAAACATAAAACAGAAGCAATGTTATAACAAGTTCAATAAAGACTTTTAAAATGGTCCACATAAAATAAAATAAAAAACCTTTAAGAAACAAAGAAGAAGCTTGCAGTCTAGTGGGAGAGCAGACATGTAAACAGAATGATGAGAATGTGAGGGGACAAGATTGTCAGTGTGGGAGTGTGCCCTCCCCTCCCATCTCAACATCTCTCCCCTCCAGCTTCTAAGGGGAATTCTGTCTCTGCCACTCCAGGACTTTAGGAAAATGAGATAGGAACAAAGAACTAGGAGGAAGAAATCTCACTTCTCAATTTCCTCTTTGCTGTGCAGAATCAGAGTAAGGAGCAAAGTTGAAATTAGAAGTTAAATCAATTCACGTAAAGAGAGGTTAACTTCATACCCACTGGGATGGCTATTATCAAAGGAAATGGAATATAAGTATTGGCAAGGATGTGGAAAACTGGGACCCTTGCTGGTGGAAATGGAAAATGCAGCTGCTGTGGAAAACAGTTTGGTAGTTCCTCAAAAAGCTACACATAGAATTACCATATGGGTCAGCAAGTCCACTTCTAGATATATACTCAAGACAATTGAAAACAAGGACTTGAACAGGTATTATTCACCAGTAATCCACAGCAGCATTATTCACAATTGCCAAAAGGTGGAAACAACCCAAATGTCCATCAGCAGATGAATGGATAAAATGTGGTGTATCCATTGTTGACCTGAAATAAATAGACCGCCAGAATTTCTCCAGCAAAGATGGGTTTACATGAGATCAGCAGAGAATTGCAACTCAGAGTCTGCAACAATGGCCAGCCATGTGCAAGTTCCCTCAGGGCAAGGGAAGCAGAACTCTTTTACAGAGGGGGAACGGAAGTTGGGAAAGAGAAGGATACAGTAAACAAAGAGTTCATGGCTTTTCATTGGCTGAATTCTTGCCAGAAAAGAAGAGGAGTCTTTCTTCTTCCTGTTGGGCTCTGCTATCATCCCAGGGTGTAAGAGCTCCCCATTCTGGTCTCCTATTTAATTGCAGTTTCTGTTTATTATTTTTTTTACACCATACAATGGAATATCATTTAGCCATTAAAAGGAATGAAATTATGATACAGGCTATGACATGGATGAACCTTGAAAACATTTTACTAAGTGAAATAAGCAGACACAGAGAAAATTCTGTATGATTCCACTTATATGAGGTACCTGGAATAGGTAAATTCATATACAGAAAGTAGAATAGAGATTACCAGGGGCGGGGGTGGGTAGCAGGAAATGGGGTGTTACTGCTTAATGGGTATAGGGTCTGGGATGATGAAAAGTTCTAGAAATACATAGTGGTGAATGTAGTTCATTTCACTGAATTGTACACTTAAAATGGTTAAAATGGTTAAGCTTATGTTATGTATATTTTACCACAATAATTTTTTTTAAATTTAAGAGGGTAGATCAATCCTATAATAAAGAGCTTATAAAGAGTGAGTGAAAGGAGAGAGAGAGGAGAGGGAAGAAGGGGGTGGAGAAAGTTTGGGATTATTCAGTAAATCAGTGAATTTGGGATCAGCTGTGCCCCACAGAGGACCTGGCACATTGTAAACACTGAATTAAATATTTGTGTAATGAATGAGAGAATGGTAGAGGAGGAGAAGAGATTCTGAGAATTTGACTCTGGTTAGACATTGTAACTCCTATAAGATTCTGTGAGAAATACAAGTTAAGACTGGGATACTTTTAAAATTATTTATGTTATTACTAAACTTTGCTTCTTTGAATACAACCTTTTGCTGAGTCTAGGCAACAGGGGCCCTGGGCCCACAGTGGGTAAGGATAAGGGTGGCAGGGTAGGGACATCGCATTTAGCTGGTGGGACAGGTAAGGATTTCTCTAGGAGGAAAAGCCTCAGTTGCGGCTTACGAGTCAGGAGATGGCAGGACATTCAGGAAAAGCAGAGGGAAGCGGAGGCTGGAGGAGAGTGAGGTGTCAGGCTGAGCTGTCTAGGTAGCTACAGCTTTAAATCTCAGCCAACTGGACACCAGGTGTAAGTGTTGAGGCGATGGGGATGACCCACAACCAGACAACGGATTGCAGTGGGATCTGTATTAAAGTTTTCTTTGCGGCCCGCGAGACCTTGTGGAAGAGAAAGCCCCCAGACAACCCTACTCCCCTCCGCATCAAATTGGCTCCTAGGTCCGTCCGCCGCATTTCTTGAGCCAGAGCCTCCAGCAGAGGGCGCGTGAGCGATGCGCGGCCGAGGCCCGCGAGCTGCCGCTCTAGCCTGACATGGGTCATAGAGTCGCGCGGCTTCCGCCCCGCGGCGGGGAAGGAGCCGGAAGTCCGGCGGGCTCCGGGCGTCGAGATGGAGGGAGGCGAGTACGAGTCGGTTCTCTGTGTCAAGCCAGAGGTCCACGTCTACCGCATCCCGCCGCGGGCCACCAACCGTGGTTACAGGTGACCACCCGCCGCCGGGCCAGGCTAGCCACCACCTAACCCCTTCCCTGTCGCCCCCGACACGCCCACTGTGGGAGCTGAGGACGGCCTTGCCAGTTGACGCGCGGGGGGCGGGGGGAGGTAATGCTGCGGTTTCTTCCAGTTCGAGGCCAGAGCTGGGAGGGGGACCCAGACTTTCGCCTTTCTCAGTCTGACGCATGGGGCTCCCGGCAGCGGGGAAGGCGTGAAAGCCGAATCTGGCACCGAGCGGGCTGCCAGGGACCCTAAACGTGGTCAGGAGTGGTGGTGTCACAGACCTGTATTTTTCAGAGCTAACCGATGGCCTTGAAGGGATCCTTGAAAAGCCTTCGGGAAAGGCACTCTGTCACTGGCAGAAATCCTCGAGGGGAAGAAAGGGAGCCCAGAATCGGTCAGAAGAACCCGTCCCGGGTAGTTTTAAGCTGATGTTGAAAGCCCAGGGACCCCTCCCTGCCCAGTTTCCGTGGCACGAACTGCAGTTCTTATCACAGCCTGTGGCAGTTGGGAAGCATCCATCCGTACTTCGCTGGTGAAATGTTCACCTGAGAGAAATAGATACCCGTGTTTGTAAACGTAGAGTGTGTAGAAGGGAACACAGGAAACTACCCCACCAGAGGAAAATGGGGATTGGAAGGAGACTTCCTTTGACTTGATATCTCTTTGTACTGTTTGCATTTTGTCACCATGTATCAAAAGAAGAAAAATATTAAAAGAAAATAAGATGTACCTGACACAGACAACCTGGCCTATGGCTGTTTGTGCCACTGGGGGTGGGGGGGCTCTTGAAAGCAATGTTTGTCCAAGTTAGTTGGAAATACAGGATTGGCCTGCGCCACAAGAATGGTGGAGTGTCCACATACCTGGCCTCTTGTTACTTTCCAGTTGTGTTAATGTGGGCTTATAGCTGATTTTCTTTTCTTTTCTTTTTTTTAATTTATTAGTTAATTTTTGGCTGCGTTGGGTCTTCGTTGCTGCACGCGGGCTTTCTCTAGTTGTGGCGAGCGGGCCTCTCATTGAAGTGACTTGTTGCGGAGCACAGGCTCTAGGCATGCGGCGTCAGTAGTTGTGGCACGTGGGCTCGGTAATTGTGGCTCGCGGGCTCTAGAGTGCAGGATCAGTAGTTGTGGCGCACGGGCTCAGTTGCTACACGGCATGTGGGATCTTCCCGGACCAGGGCTCGAACCCGTGTCCCTTGCCTTGGCAGGCGGACTCTCAATCACTATGCCACCAGGGAAGCCCTTATAGCTGATTCTCTAGTGAACAAATACTTTACTGAACACCTGCTACATCCGTGACATAATTTTAAAATAATATGAAAGCAACAATAGTAATAATAACAAAAAGCACTTTGCTTTCTGTCGTCAGACTGGAGATGGACCATCAAACCAGAGGTGATCATCCACCCCCATCCCCTTCAGTAGGATGAGTTTGGTCCCTCTTGGTCCCAGGAGATCGAGGTTACCAAGTGTTAGGGCTGGCTAGCTTGGCATAAAGGAAACTGCCAACCCCTGAACTTCAGCCTCAGAACTCTGCTTATCTTGAGTCTAAGGCCTCCGGCCCGAATAAGAGGAACTGAAACTGAGTCAGCTGACTTGTGAATCGAGAGTCTGCATTTGTGTGGCCTTCGAAACAGTCTGCGTCCACAGTTAATGGTGTCTCTCCAAGTCCTGGCATATGCTAAGGGACTTCCAAGAAAAGCCTCTTGGAAACACCCAAGGTTTTTGCTTTTGGGGGGTTTTACTGAGCTGCTTCTTAGAACTAAAATATGAAGTTAATACTTTAAAAGAGCCAAAAGAGGCCATTGTGATAAGTCCGTGGTTTCCTGGGTTTATTTCTTCTTAGGCTACCTTTGAGAATATATTTCTTGAATGCTCATTCACTTATCCCACATGTCCTGTTGCTCTCCTACTGATGATTGCTCCCCTCTCTCCTTTTCCTTCGAGATGGTCTCAGTGGCCCCAAATGATTGCTCTGACCACTGCAGCCTAGCAGTGTCATAGACAAACCATGGGCCCTGGTAGCTGCTTTCTCTACAGAAAGAAAACTGGAATCCTACTTCAGAGACAGTCTCTATAATCTGGAACTGGGGTTGGCCAACTTCGACCCACTGTGTTTTTGTTTGGCTCACAAGCTAAGAATGGTTTTTACATTTTTAAGTGATTGGGGAAAATTTGAAAGAATATTCGATAATGTGAAAATGGTATGAAATTCAGATTGTCCATAAAGTTTCACTGAAATACTGCCATGCTCAGTAGAAAATATTTGGTTAAAATAATTAAAGCGCCCACATGCACATGCGCCATGACTACTTTCCCTCTGCAGCAGCAGAGTGAGTAGTTGGGACGGAGATCGTATGGCTCTTCTCTCAAAAAGTTTGTCAGCCCTTGGTCTGGAGCAAGCAGCCCACATGCCCTTCTCATTCCCACCCCCAGCATCGGAGTGGTGGAGCAGGAACCTCTGGCAGAGGCGCAATGGTTTTTGTCCCTTTAGGGCTGCGGAATGGCAGCTGGACCAGCCATCATGGAGTGGCCGGCTGCGGATCACTGCAAAAGGGCAGGTGGCCTACATCAAGCTGGAGGACAGGACCTCAGGTAAAGGCAAGGGAGGTCTGCATGGTACCGTACCTCCCATTTTGTGAAGGGATGGGCAGCCCGGGCCTGGCCAAGCCACTCAGGGATCGTGGCACCCTGTCCTGGAAATCAAAGGCCCGGGTATACTTACAAGCCGCTTCCATTCCCCCAGCTTTTAGTTTAAAAGGAAGTATTTCCTGTCAAGCACCTGTTCTTTTGGGCATCCTTAAGAAAATACTAATTTTGGAGCCCAGGGAGAGAAGACCTGCAGGTTGGTCCCAAGTAGGAAGCTCTGGAGCTTGCCTGGAAGATAAGCCGAGTGAAGACCCATAGCCCTCTGCTGCTGAGCTCGGGTCTTAATCAGGAATTCTGCTTATCGACCAAATGGTAACTTCCCAGACTGACCACACCCATTAACTGAAAGAACTGGAAACTGTCCTTCTCAGCTCTTTTTGTGGTGAGAGGACAAGCCAAGCTGGGCTGTGCTGGGGCAGCTGGCAGTTCTCACCTTTGGTGAAATCTCTCTGAAGTCCTGCACCACCGGGGCCTCTGGGTGAGCTGTGGAGGGCACCGTGGCCTGGAATAGTGCCAGCCCCACAGCCAGAGCAGGAATCGGGCGCAGGGCTTGCTCAGTCAGATGCCCCCGCATTCGGTCATTTATTTTTTCTAACATGTAGAGATTTTCCTTGTGGGGCAAATAAAATGCAAAGATTCATAGGCAAAACTGGCTGCCTCTTCTCAGCTCTGCATCACTTTTGTCTGAACTGTGGGACCTCGGGCAAGCCACGTGACCTTTGGCACCTTGGCCTCCTTTTTGGTGACATGGGGATCACATTAGCTCCTACTTCACAGGGTTGTTGGAAATACAAAGTGAGCACATATTTATCCGAATGCTTTGTGAACTGCAAGGTGACCCAAAGCACTGATTTGTTTTGAGCGTGACTGAGCGTTGGTGGCAGAGGAGTTTGAAGGGACAGCTGCTGTGGCTAGGCCAGAGAACTCTGGCTGTCAGAGTTGCTGGGATGTCCCAGGTGGTGTCACAAGGGAATGGCAACACCTGTTCTCTAGGGGCCTTGGGAACTGCCTTTAAGGTACACACCTGGTGTCCCAGCCACTGCTCAAAGCTGAGCCTCACCTGCAGGACCCGCCCCAGGATGCTCTTGGCTTGAGGTCATGCCCACTGGGTCGTGTTCGTCTCTCACTTTCCAGTCACTCCAGGCCGGAGTGTCTCAGCCTCAGCACTAGTGACATTTGGGGCCAGCTGCGTGTTGTGGTCTCAGTCACACTTAAGATATTTAGCACCATCCCTGGCCTCTACCTACTAGATGCCAGTAGCACCCCCCAAGCTGTGGCAAAAAAAAATGTCACCACATATTGCCAGATGTCCCTTGGTGGAAGGGAGGGACAAATCAGCCATGGTGGAGAATCACTGCTCTAGGCTGAAGGCATCCAGGTGAATCCCAGTCCCCAGGTACCAAACTAGAGAGGGCAGAGGAATTAACAAGAAGCTACAAACTCAGGCCACCGATTTGGATTCAGTTCAGCCTTAATTGCACAGTCACCTCTGAACCATAGGATTTAGTAGAAACTATTGGTTGAATATAACATCAACTGAGATCAGCACACGCAAAAATGATGCCAGTCGTAAATGTTCACAGAAGGTGTGTGCTGCACTGCACCCTGGAGAGCCGTCGTTAATAAGGGGATGTATTTCACAAGAGCTCCTTTTAAGAGCAGTCACTCTTTTGGCCTGAGATTAGATTAAATCCACTCAGATTCTTCTGTGAGTGCAAAAAACCTTCCCCCTTTCCACTGGGTTCACCTGCTCCTCTAGGGGCCTGCCTCAGGCACCAGGTCTGTTTTGGAGGTGTGGTCTACCTGAGCCAGGGCCTGGGGGTACGGGCCGTGGCTGTGAATGGCTGAGGCAGGTGGAATGAGTGGTCAGCAGCTCCAGCCCATCGTTCTCATGTAGAAATGGAGGCCCAGCGTTGCTAGAGCTTTTGATTTTAAGAGAAGCCAGACATCTGGATTCTTTTACAAGTAATCTGATTTTGAAGCGTTTGGCAGTTAAATTGAAAATGCTGAAACTGTGAGCTGGATCTGACCTGTAAGCCACCTCTGACATAAACCTCTCCTTGCTTATATTCCTCTGTTTTCCCTTCGGCCAAAGTGGATTTGACTTGAAACCCAGAGTCAGGTTTGCCCATCTGCCTCTCAGGAAAAGGCCCCAGTCGTGTGACAGAAACAGTCTGGGGGGTGCTCAAGGCTCACCCTCCCTTATGCTTTCAGGGGAGCTCTTTGCTCAGGCCCCAGTGGATCAGTTTCCAGGCACAGCTGTGGAGAGCGTGATGGATTCCAGCAGGTACTTCGTTATCCGCATCGAAGATGGCAACGGTACGCATGGGACTTGGAGCTTCTTCCTCTGAGAAGGGTTTTCTCTGCCTCTGGGAAGTGGGATTGATCGTGTGTTGTCCCCCAGGGCGACGGGCGTTTATTGGAATTGGCTTCGGGGACCGAGGTGATGCCTTTGACTTCAATGTTGCCTTGCAGGACCATTTCAAGTGAGTGGTTCCAGGAGACACATACTCATGCCTCCTCCCTCTTTCCCCGGACAGAATGGTCTCCCAGGTTAGGATAGCCAGGTGGTTGTGTGTGGTATGTCTGCCAGCAGAGCCTCAGGAAAACTCACTTCTCCTTCGGGGCAGGTCACCTTCTCTGCGCTCTGCCAGTCCTCATCTCTGCTTTGAAGTCATTTCCTTTACCCGAGGTGCATCTCTGCCACCCCAGTCAGCTGGCCCAGCCTTTGAGGTGTCACATCTCTTCCCTCATCAGGCCCCTGAGTGGCCAGAGTCCTTGTCAGGCTCCTTTGGCCTTTCTGGGCCTGTCCCTCCATGCTGTGATAAGCAGTGCTCGGATTCCCAGGCCACTCAGCACACACCCTCGTGGTCCTTTCTGAAGCTAAATGGGCAGGAAAGACTTCTCCCTGGCCATCTGCAGGCCTCCACCTCTGGCTGCGGGGTGTGTGCAGCTGCTCTCGTGGGCCCCTCTAGCTCTTCTCTGCTTCGGGTGGCTCCTAAGAGGGGTGCTGTATGGAAGGTAGGAGACCTTTGTGGTTGCTTTCAGTACTTTCTGGGCACTTGTCCTGTCTCACCATCTACTTTTTAAGCCCCTGGGAGGTATGTGGAGAACTTGTTTTGGTCTTCATGCCACATGCTGAGGAGGAGATGGCCAGGTTCTCAGATTTCCTAAAGGCCAGTGTTAGGACTCTCTACATAAGTGACCTCATGATTTTCATAGCAGTCTTTAAGGCATAGAGAGTTGTCATCCCATTTTGCTGATGGGGAAACTGACGTGCATGCAGCTGCTTATGCGTCAGAACTAGGATTTAAATTCACACCTAACTCCCAAGCTGCTCTCAGTTTCTACCCCGCTGCTGCAGTAAAAGCCTCGTCCTGGACTGGTGGCAGGTATGAATGAAGTGAGTGTATGAGTGCAGGGCAGCTCGCCTCTTCCTCACCTTTTCCTTCCTGTTCTCTCCCCAGGTGGGTGAAACAGCAGTGTGAATTTGCAAAACAAGCCGAGAACCCAGATCAAGGTCCCAAATTGGACCTAAGCTTCAAGGAGGGCCAGACCATCAAGCTCAACATTGCAGTGAGTCCCTACCCTCACTTGGCTGTCACGGCCACCACACCAAGCCCAGTGCAGAGCCCATCACTCTTTTCTCACAGTTCAGCACATGTTTATTGAGCAGCTGCCCAGTGCCAGGTACTGTGCTGGGGGCGAACGAAAGGGCTCTGCTGTCATAGAGCTCTGAGTTGAGCTGAGATGGGGGGAGTCTGGGTGTGATTACAGCATGGCGGGATGGTTCTACGACCTAGGGATGTCTTCAGTGCCATGAGCTCCTAGAGGAGGAGCATGCAGTCCAGAGTTAGGGGGAACCAAGGAAGGCTTCCTTGCAGAAGCGACCTGTAAGCAAGGGAAGGGAAGAGGGGTCAAAGGGTGGTTCAAGCAGAGGGAACGGCATGTGCCAAGCCTCTGCTTTGAGGAACATCAGTCACTTGCTGCCAGAGCTGGTGTTTCTGTCCTGGCTTTTGGGGGCCGGGGTGGGGTGGGGGGTCAGTGTGCTCATCCCAAGCTGTGTCTTGGTCTGAGCCTTGAGGAAAGAAGGTTTGGTAGCACTCGGGGCAGGAAAGCCTCAAGGGTGGGCGCTGGGAGTCATGGGCAGCTTCTGCTGGTGGTGTTGTCCTGGCTCCCTGTGTCTTGTCCTGAGCTGCCCTACATCTGGCTTTCCCCCGTTAGCTCCTGTTGAGAAGAGGGAAAGGTCGAGCTGGGCTGGACGGCCAAGACTTGGCCTTTACCTGGCTATGGGGGTGGAGATGAGTGATTCGGGGGAACCAAGGACCCCGTGGATTTGTTTTCTGAAGAAAGTTTGTAACCCTAAAATAACGCTCTTCCTCTTTACTTACTATCTCTTTCTCCTCTTTTCTGCTTCATGCTGGTGATGGTTTGGGACCCTTGAAGTTGGCCAGCTGGCCCTTAAGAGAAAATCCAGGTCATGTCCAGTGAACTGTTGGGGATGTGAATCTCTATCTTGCTGGGAGGAAACTAACATTTAATGAGCATCAGCTGTGTGCCAGGTAGTGTTTTTTAGGTACTTCTCATGTGAATTAAACATCCTCCCCTTTTATAGGTGGGGAAATTGAGGTTTAGAGAGCTTGAGGGTCTTGCCCAGGGTCGTAGAGCTAGAAATAACTGGCACAGCGGGGCTCACGCCCAGGTCTTTGAGGGCTTTTGCCTTCAGGCTGTGGTCTCAGCACGTGATTAAGCTGCTGCTCTCCTGATGAGGTGGGAACCACGTCGTCTTCACCTTTGAGCTGCTCTGGTTTCTGGTTCACCTGGGTGTTCAGGTTTTTGTTTTACTTTTTTAAATGTTTTGTCGAAGTATAATATGCATACAGAAAAGTACACACATTATAAATGCAGAACTCAGTGAATTTTTAAAAACCAGGTTTACCCCTACAAACTAGCCCCCAGATCAAGAAAGTGGACGATTATCAGCACTCTGGAAGCCCCTCTCCCGCTCTCTCCCACAGGATGGAGTGGCCACTATGCTGACTTTGAACACCCTAGGTTTTGTTTTTAATGTTTTATTAATTGACTCATACACTTCATACCCTTTTGTGTATGACTCCTTTCCTTTACTCAGTGTAGTATATGTGAGAGCTCCCATATTGTTTTGTGTAGTTGCTTTATTCTCGTTGTGACATGCTCTGTTACGAGAATGTATCCCAATATCTACCCATTTAACTGATGGTGGACATTTAGGTAGTTTCCATTTTGGGGCTATTGCAAGTAGTGCTGCTGTGAATGTTCAAATGTGTGTCTTTTGGTACACATGTGTATGCATGTCTTTTGGGTCCATGTAGGAGTGGAATGGCAGGGGCGTCAGTTCATACGTTCAGCTTTAAAGATTCTTTCAGTTTTTCAACGTGGTTTTCTCTGGTTACACTTCCACCAGCAGAATATGAGTGTTCTGGTTGCTCCATACCCTTGTCAGTGCTTGATATGCTACATCTTAGCCGTACTGGTGGGTGTGTAATGGTATATCATTGTAGTTTGGTTTGCATTTCCCTGATGTTTAGGTCGGGTGCTGAGTTTTTAAATTAAAAGCATTTGTGATAGCTTTAGAATTGTGATGCATTGAATACACCCCATAACAATGGAGTGTTGGATGGATGGCTCTTGACCATCTTTTGGTGATACAGACGTTTGGGGCCCAGGGGTCACCTTGGGCATCGCAGAGGCACTCCAGCAGAACTGACTGATTCGCATTCCTCCCCTCTCTTTAGAACATGAAGAAGAAGGAAGGAGCAGCTGGGACTCCCCGAGCCCGGCCCGCCAGCACAGGAGGACTGAGCCTGCTTCCCCCTCCCCCAGGGGGGAAAACCTCCACCCTGATCCCTCCCCCTGGGGAGCAGTTGTCTGTGGCGGCATCCATCGTCCAGCCAGCAGTTGCTCCCAGTTCAGGTCAGTGCTCGAGGGTGACTGTTCTTGGTGCTAAACCTGCACCTTTGGCTTCTTCTTCCTCTCTGGCAGCTGGGGCCCCATGGCTTTCCCTCCTTCGCTCACACTGGTCACACTTAGTACCCGTGTGTGACAAACTGGAAGGTGGGTGCCACAAAGCTGGTCCTGTCCACACTAGGTAAGGGCTTCCTCTCTTCCCACCACTTACCCCTTCAGGGCGTCTGTCCCCCCTGATGGGCAGGGGCTACAACTCATTTGTTGCTGTGAAATCATCAGCATGTGGGTTCCTGGTTCTCAGAGGCTGCTCATTGAGTGAGTGAGTAAGTGATGGGAGACATGGTCTCTGCTCACAGGGAGCTCAGTGTAATAGGAGAGAGGAGTCATGGGCACAGAGACCAGACGTATGGGGACCAGACTAACTACCAGCCAGCGTGATCTGGGGAGGCTTCATGGAAGAGGTGGCATTGAACTGGACCTTGAAGGAAGAAGACTGGGGCTGGGGACACTTGCCATTCCAGACAGAAGAAGAGCATGAATAAGGCTTAGACTTTTAATGTTTAAAACACTGGGTGTGTTTAGGGAGATGAAGGCAGCATAAGTGTTCCAAGGTGAGTGGTGGGAAACAAAATTGGAGATTTAGTTTGAAGCACGCTCCTCAGTGAGGCTGTTGGGTGCTGGAAAGCTGAGAGGCAGCTCCCCCAGCAGGCTGCACTGGTGCTTGTTCCAGGGTGTAGGGAATGCCTTTTGGAGACCCTGGGATTCCAGAAGTTAGTGCCTAGTGCCAGCCACGGGCAGTGCTGGGATGCCAGCCCAGTCCTTCAACGTCCCTGCCCTGCCTGCCCAGCCCAGCTTGATGCTCCTGGCCTTCCCCAGGCTGGGTGACTGTCACCTGCCCACTTTCTCCACACAGCTCTCACCAACATCTTGGGGGAATGGGGGGCAGGATCCAGACAAGAAGCCTGCTTTCTTTCCCTTTTAAGGGTCATGGACATTGGCTCCCCTATCTGGAGGTCAGGCTTCAAACCTCAGCCCTGTGGGGAATACCTTAATCTAGGAGGGTGGCAGGAGTAGCAGTCAGGGAGCACCCCTGCCTGGACCCTAGCAGTTATTCTCAGAGTGAGGTCACAGGACCACCTGCCTTGGCATCACCAGGGACAGGGGGGCAGGACTCTGCACACTTAACGTTATTTGTGTGCTCACTAAGGTCTGAGAGCCACTGTCTTAGGCCGGCCCTCCATTGCTGGTGCTTTTTCTTTTCTTTTTTTTTTTTTTTTTGCGGTACGCGGGCCTCTCACTGTCGTGGCCTCTCCCGTTGTGGAGCACAGGCTCCGGATGCGCAGGCTCAGCGGCCATGGCTCACGGGCCCAGCCGCTTAGCGGCATGTGGGATCTTCCCGGACCGGGGCACGAACCCGTGTCCCCTGCATCGGCAGGTGGACTCTCAACCACTGCGCCACCAGGGAAGCCCTGCTGGTGCGTTTTTAATGGCCAGTATGGAGTTCCTGCTATGTGCCAGGTAGTGTTTGAGACCCTTTTGGTACTACAGGCACAGCCCAAGTCCCTGCTCTCAAGGCCTTATGTTTTAATGTGTAAGACAGGCAGTTGGCATGTTCACGAACAAAATGGTGTCAGGTAATGAGAGTTGTGAAGAGCTAACATTTTTTGAGCACTTACTCTATGTTCCAAAATCAGACTAGCTGAGTTCAAATTCAGCAAATTGCCTACTACTTTGTTCCTCAATTTTCTTATCTGTAGGGTGGGGGTAGTAATGATCCCTATAGTACAGGTTTCTTGTGCGGATCCAATGAGCCAGTCCACGTACAGCACTCAGAACAACGCCTGGAACATTGTAAGCGCTCGCTGAATGTTAGCTCTCATTTCAGTGATGTTGTCATTATCGTCACTGTTTGCTGGGCCTGTTCTAAGCCTTCCACATGTATTAACTTATTTAATCCTCAGACCTGTCAATCTTATGAAGTAGTCACTGTTACTGTCTATTTTAGAGATAAGGAAACTGAGACTTAAGTAACCTGCATAAAGTCAAACAGCGGGTCCTGGCCTGTCTTCCTCCAGTGACTGTGATGAGGTTCAAATGAGATAATGTCCCTTAAGCACTTGGTGAACTGCAAAACTCAACTGTGGAGGGCCCTAGTTTTATCTGGTTTCCCAGCCCAGAGCACATTATACATAGCAAAAAAAAAAAAAAAATTTTTTTTTTTTTTTTTGCCACACCACGCGGCATGCAGGATCTTAGTTCCCCGACGAGGATCGAACCTGCGCCCCCTGCAGTGGAAGCGTGGAGTCTTAACCACTGGACCGCCAGGGAAGTCCCTAGACATAGAAAATTGGTGGGAAGGGGGAGGATGGCAGGCACAGGGCCTTCAGAAAGGACAGCTGGCAGCACTGGGGGAGGTGCCAGAAAGACACAGAAGCAGGCACTGCTGCCCCATCATGCCACCCGCTCCAGTGAAGAGATACACACAGCTGTATAGCTAAAAATGGTAGAACCTTAGGCATTCTAAGCAGTAGGTACGGAAGGACTGTTAATGCTGCCTGTAGCTTCCAAAACAGCCCAGGGATTAAAAAAAAAGCTGAAAGGAATAAATTAAACTTTATCATTCTTATGAAAAGTAGGAAAATTAGAAAAGAAATTAAGCAAGGTAAACAGAAAATACAAAGTAAAATGGTAGAAAGTAGTTCACATATTCAGTAAAAAGTATAAACTGGCAATATAACAAGAGAAATTGAGGGATCAAGTATAATAGTGGGAGAGGTCCAAAGGCCAAAAGCCTACAGTGCAGCCCTCAGCTCCCCAAAATACTGCGCGCACACACACTTTAAAAAAAGAAAAAGAGATACACACAGATGCCCACTTCTTTGTTACTTCTGGAAGGCGCTCCCCAGCCCCTAACCAGTTTGGCTCCCAGGACTTGGTACTTGTCTGGCATAGAATTGTCTCAGCTTGTTGATGCAGACTCTGGACCGAGGACTTTATAGGAAGATGACCTTGTGGTTTTGGTGGGCATCCTCCATCCAAGAGGTCAGTGCGGGAGATAGTAAATTTTAAACAGGTTTCCAACATAAACGGTTGAAACGAGGTCAGCCGCAGGTACAGGTGACGGTGTGTGACTCGCCCTTGCTGGTACCCCTCCCCTCCACCGGGTATGTGGCCTTCTGCTCTGTCTCTAGGAGCCCCTCAAGGGCTCGTAAGAAGACAGTGGAAATGAGGCTGCTTGTAGGTGTTTTGTTGCCCCAAAGCACGTCTCTCTGCGTATGTCTTTCTCAGCCACCTGGAATCTTGAGTCTGATTTCGGGGTCGCTGAGACAACCAGGAGGGGAGGTCTCTGACTCCTCTGTCTCCTTCTCTTCTCTCCCTTCCCTTCGGACTTGGGGACATCAGTAGGAGGTGCCACTGTGTCCTGGCCACAGCCCAAGCCTGCCGCTACTGCCACCGCCGACATCTGGGGAGACTTCACCAAATCCACAGGGTGAGGAGGGTCACATTCTCTGTGGGGGACTGGGGCCAAGGCCGTTTCTCTCAACAACCTGGGAGCAGCAGCTCTGGTTCAGACATTTTCCGGCCAGCCAGAGGACAGAGCCCCAGAGTGCCCACTTTGGGAGGCATGTTTCTCTCCGGGAAGGCTTTTTGCTGGTGTCCACTGCTGGGTGGCCTGGAGCCACCTTCTGCAACTCTTTCTGGTCTTTAAACCACCTCACCAAGTGCTTTGGCTTGTCACCAGTACCTCCCTCTTCCCCTCCTCCCCTGCAGCTACCCTAGGATACTGGGCTGAGAGTTAACCTGGGTTCTGGCCTTGGCCCATTGTCATGGGACCTCTGAGGCAGGGTCTCTTGCCTTTTCTGCTTCCTTAAAATTTCGAGCCTTTACTTGGCATCAGGGTGAAGAGATGCTAAATACTAGTGACACAGTTGTTTATGTGGACAAGCTCTAGGACAGGAGTCAGCACACATTTTCTATAAAGGACCAGGAAGCAAATAGTTTAGACTACGCAGACCATGTGGTCTCTGTTCCAGCTACTCAGCACTGTTCTTGTAGCTCAAAAGCAGCCACAGATAGTATATAAATGAATGAGCATGGCTCTGTACAAATGAAACTTTACCTACTAAAATAGGCAGAGGACTAGATTTGGTCTAGTCCTGGGCTGTAGTTTGCTGACCCCTGTTCTAGAACATTCGGGGACTGGTCTTCTGGAGCTCTTTCTGCCCAGAAAGAAGTCACATACTACCTGCTTTGTATTTTCAGATATCTGAAATCTCCCACCCCTCCCTATCTAACCTTTCCAGGTCGACCTCCAGCCAGCCTCAGCCAGGCACGGGCTGGGTCCAGTTCTGACCTGAGCACAACTCTTTTTCCTCATACACCTTCTGGAAAGGAGCTGCCTCATCTGGGCGGAAGGAAGGAGGATGAAGCACTCCCTGGCCAGCCTCTGTTTGGAGCGTGACTCTCTCCTCTCCTCTTCCTTGCCTGAACTCTCCTGACAGACTGGGCATGTTAGGCAGTAAATTGGCACCATGTCACGCTGTTTCCTGGGATTCGAGTGTGCAGCCAGAACACAGGAGAAGAGTTCCAGGATCCCTATCCCTGTCTGTCCTCTTGACATGAGAGAGACTCTGAGACTTCTTCCATCGCGAAGACTCGTGTTAAACACAAGCCCCTGAAGCAAAAGAAGGGGTCGAGTGTGCTGCCTGGATTCAGATCAGCCCTTCTCGGGGAGGGGGGTGGTTACAGGTGTCACGTGATCAGTGTCTGGAGGGGGGCTTTCCTCACTCCCATTGGCTGTAGCCATTCCAGTCAGGTGCCTTAAGAGGAGGGATTCCTTCCTGATTTCTGGCAGGTTTATAGGCTGCAGCTTGAACAGATAATCAGGAGGGAAAGCAAGAGTATTAACCAGACTTTTAAGATTTTTTTGATACTTGCTTTGCTAACATGCTGATCTGCACTAACTCATTGTCTTTGCAAAAGGCTTGCTTCTGTAGCCTGCGCCCGCAGGGGCCTCTGAAATCATTCCTCACTGTCAGTCGCAGGAGCTGCTCCGAGCCCCAGGAAGCAGCGTTCATCTCGGCTATGGGGCCTGGTTTCCGTGTTTGCCAGGCTGGGCAGGCGCTGGAAACCAGGTGCGACAGGGTTTGGGCTGGAAAGTGGCAGCTGTTCTCATGGAGGTGGGGCTCTGGCCTTCCCGTTCGCTGGCAGCCCTCTGAGCTCACAGCGCAGTTCCTGGCGGACTTGGGTTTTCTCCTGGGTGGTCTCTGAAGTGCCTTGTCTGCAGACAACCTCTTTCTTTGCTCCTTCAGGGACTGTACATGACAGACAAAGAATTCTGAAGCAACTGGAAGTCTAGGGTTGCCTGGTTTATAAGAAATAATTTTATAAGAAATAATTTTATCTGAGCACACTTCTAAAATTGCTTTTATCGACATACGTTACCTCTTAATTGAAAGATTTCTTTTTTTGAAGGGTAAAGATGATGAACTGAAAAAAAGTGTTGGCCCCTTTGTGGGACCAGATTTCTAAGATAAAAAATAAATATTTCTACTCTGTCAGTGTACGTCAAAGATGGAAGTGTTTTTGGCGGCATGGCTGCTAAACCCTCCAGGATGCCTCAGCCACCTCTCACCACTGAGCGTTTGTCCAGACTTAAAAGTCTGGGGCCACGGTGACAGATTGGCCAAAATAGGGGAATTTGGCCCTGTTGCCCTAAGGCAACCAGCAATTTCCCTTCCACATAGAAGAGACAGTCTTTCTGCCATTCTGGGACATTCTGGGCTCCTTGCATTCTAATGTGGGAGGAGAGTCCTGCCTCCCACCAAGACCTCCCCATAGAAGCATCTTCCTAAATAGTAAGGGTGTCTGGGCACACAGAGGCCAAAAAATAAGAGAAAGGCCTTGGTGCTTGTCATGTCCGTGGGTTCTGTAAGAAAGCTGCATTATTGTTGTTATAGAAATGCCCGCTCTGGCTAATAAACTGTGTAAGGGAGGATGAAGAACATTGGAATTGAGGATCCTCATGTCCTTTGAATACGGAAAAGGAAATTGCATCAAGGGATTCTCAGGAGTAGTAAACCTCCTTGTGTCTGCTTCCCATAACTCCCCATCTTCTTTATAAGTGCTTAGAGGCTAGAAAAGAGGAAGCTTAGAGTTAGAGGAGACCCTTAACCAGAAGCATATACCACTGAAGGTAAGCCCTTGGGTCCTGCAGACAGACCGGGGCTTTGATCTAGGTTCTCTACTGGTAAATGTGTCACCACAGGCTCCTTAAGCCAGGTGTCACTCAGATGAGCCATATGAAGCACTAGCAGTTGCCTATAATTTGACCTTAATCACCTTGATGTAGAATCAGGTACGCATCCAGAACCATTACTCATAATGGTGCTGATAAGGCAGCTGATGAAGAAACGGCAGTCAAAAAATCTAGCCTGAAAAGCCCCTTGAGGGGTCTCTGGCGGGCAGGGGATAGTCTGGTGCTCTCCATCACCAACTGGAATCCCAGCTATGGGACCAGGGTTCCCAGGAAAACTCCCAGTACCAAACCAGGCATCTCTTCACTTACACCCTTGACTGGAGCTTCCAAATTGGTGGGGTGGGGGTAAGAGATGGGTGTTGGGTTTGGGGATTTTGAGACCTGAGCTGCTGTCTGTACAGCAGGAGGTCTTGGACACATTGCGGTGGCAGGCGGACTACAGCAAGTTGTTTCCATGATTAAATGACAGCATTGCAACATCTGTCTTGCTTTAAAGAAACCAGCTGCCATGTTGTGTGAGTTGCCCTAATCCGAGGGTCACAGTGTCAAGGTGGCAAAAGTAGCCAACAAATAGCTGAAGCTCTTAGGGCAGCGGTCTGCACGGAACCAGATGCTACCAAAACCACCTGAGCTGGGTAGCAGAGCCTTACTTAGATGATCCTCAGATGAGCCCCGCTTGCCAACACTGTGAGTGCAGCCTTACAGAGGACCCAGCCAAGCTGTGCCCAGACTCCTAACCCCCAGAAACTGAGTGAGTAGATGTGTTTCAAGCTGCCAAGATGATGGTAATATCATTAGGCAGCAATAGATAACTAATACAAGAGGTGAGTGAAGGGCACTGGAGATGGAGTCAGTGTGAGAAGAGAGTCTGGACAGGGACCTCCCTGGTCGCGCATGGTTAAGAATCCGCCTGCCAGTGCAGGGGACACGGGTTCGAGCCCTGGTCCGGGAAGATCCCACATGCCGTGTAGCAACTGAGCCCGTGCGCCACAACTACTGAGCATGCGCTCTAGAGACCGTGAGCCACAACTACTGAGCCTATGTGCCACAACTACTGAAGCCCGTGCGCCTAGAGCCCATGCTCTGCAACAAGAGAAACCACCAAAATGAGAAGCCTGCGCATCGCAATGAACAGTAGCCCCTGCTCGCCGCAACCAGAGAAAAGCCCACGCGCAGCAAAGAGGACCCAACGCAGCAAAAAAATTTTAAAAATTTGAAAAGGAGAATCCTCCTGCTAATGCAGGGGACACGGGATCGAACCCTGGTCCAGGAAGATCCAACATGCGACGGAGCAGCTGAGCCCCTGCACCACAGCTATTGAGCCCGAGCGCCACAGCTACTGAAGCCCGAGCGCCTAGAGCCCGTGCTCTGCAACAAGAGAAGCCACCGCAATGAGAAGCCTGCGTACCGCAAAGAAGAGTAGCCCCTGCTTGCCGCAAGTAGAGAAAGCCCGGGAACAGCAACGAAGACACAATGCAGCCAAAAATTTTTTTAAAAAGTGGACAGATTTAATGGCTGTATGGCCTTGGGAGGTCGCTTAACCTGCTCCTTGGGGCTTCACTTTCCCTGTATGTGGACAGCAACTATTGCTTATGTGCTGCTTACTCTGCGCAAGGCACTGTTCTATGCACTTAACACAAAATTCATTTCAGGCGGTCCAGTGGTTAAGACTCCTCGTCCTCACTACAGGTGGCACGGGTTCGATCCCTGGTCGGAGAACTAAGATCCTGCATGCCGTGCGGCCAAAATAAATAAATAAATAATTTTTAAAGATTCATTTCATTGTCACAATAGCCCTGTGAGATAGATACTCATCCCTGTTTTACAAGTGATGAGACTGAAGCACAGTGAGATTATGTAATTTGCCCAAAGTCACATAGCTGCTAAGTTGGAACCGAGGCAGCCTGGCTCTAGCATCCATGCTTTTAATCAGGTTGATCTTTTTTTTTTTTTTTTTTTTTGCGGTACGCAGGCCTCTCACTGTTGTGGCCTCTCCCGTTGTGGAGCACAGCCCAATCAGGTTGATCTTGAGTGCTGCTGCTGACAGGGCTGGCACCTAAGACCCGCCTAATACATGGAAGTTCCCATTCCCTCCATGTGGATTAAGAAAGTCCTAATATGGGAGCTTCCCTGGTGGGGCAGTGGTTGAGAGTCTGCCTGCTGATGCAGGGGACACGGGTTCGTGCCCCGGTCTGGGAAGATCCCACATGCCGCGGAGCGGCTGGGCCCGTGAGCCATGGCCGCTGAGCCTGTGCGTCCGGAGCCTGTGCTCCGCATCGGGAGAGGCCACAACAGTGAGAGGCCCGCGTACCGCAAAAAAAAAAAAAAAAAAAGGAAAGTCCTAATATGGCAGGTATTCAATGATAGGCCAAGGGGTGGGGCTTTATTCCATAGGTAATTGGAAACTACTGAAATGCATCATGGACACACAGTAGGTGCTCAATATCTGTTGATTTCTCTGAGCAAGGAATGACAGGAAGATACCATCCTCTGTGGGCAGAGTAGACCTGATTATGGGTGTGTAATGCAATAAGAAAACAGAAAAAACAATATTAACAAGCAAATGTAATATTATCATAGCAAAAGACTGGAGATAGCCTACATGTCTATATTAGTTATCTATTGCTGGGTAACAATCACCCCAAAACCTGGCTTAACACATTTCTTGTCTGACACCTGGACTGCAGCCTGTGAGAGGTGTGGAGACAGAATACCCAGCTAAGCTGCACCTGGATTTCCCACCCACAGAAACTGAGACAATAAATGTGTTAAGCTGCTAAGTATTGGGGGTAAGGTGTAGACGTGCTCTCTTTCGCATAAGATGGAAAGGGGAAAATATACTTTATGTGCATAAAATATCTGGAAAGATATATAGGAAACAGCACCCCACAGGTTGCCTGCAGGGAGAGACTGGGTGACTAGGAGACAGGGATGGGAGGGATACTTACTTTTACTTTACAAAGTTCTGCACTATTTGAATTTGAAGCATATAAATGTACCATCTTTTCAACAAAAGAAAATCTATGTTTAAGAGGTCATCTGTCATCCTAACACCCAAAGATAGAATGGTTAACATTTTAGTGTCTTCTCATGTTTTTCCTATTATATCTATATACAAGAAATACTTTTCGGGAATTCGCTGGTGGTCCAGTGGTTAGGACTCGGCACTTTCACTGCTGTGGCCCAGGTTCAATCCCTGGCCAGGGAACTAAGATCCCGCAAAAAATAAAAAAAAATTTAAAAATAAAAATTTACAGGGCTTCCCTGGTGGCGCAGTGGTTGAGAGTCCGCCTGCCGACGCAGGGGACATGGGTTCGTGCCCAGGTCCGGGAGGATCCCACATGCCGCGGAGTGGCTGGGCCCGTGAGCTATGGCCGCTGAGCCTGTGCGTCCGGAGCCTGTGCTTCGCAACGGGAGAGGCCACGGCAGTGAGAGGCCCGTGTACCAAAAAAAACAGGAGATGAGCCCGGTCAGAGCCAACCCTACCTTTGGGCGCAGGGCTCTCTCTGCCATTAGCTGCATCCAGGTCTGGCCTGTCAGTTTTTGAATTCGAGATTCTGGAACTGGCAGGGTGAATGGGTCAGGGGTTCCCAAAGGCCTGTCCATGGACCAGTGCCAGGTCAGTTGCCGGAAAAGTGGCTGAGGAGAGTCTGTTAAAAAAAAAAAAAAAAAAATTACAAACAAGGGCTAATTCTGTCCTACTGTTCCGAAACTTTTTCACTTAATATAACAATTTCTGGACTTTCCTGGTGCACAGTGGTTAAGAATCTGCCTGCCAATGCAGGGGACACGGGTTCAAGCCCTGGTCCTGGAATATCCCACATGCCAGGGAGCAACTAAGCCCGTGCGCCACAAATACTGAGCTTGTGCTCTGGAGCCCACGAGCCACAACTACTGAGCCCATGTGCCACAACTACTGAAGCCCGCGCTCCTAGAGCCCGTGCTCCACAACAAGAGAAGCCACTGCAGTGAGAAGACTGAGCACCGCAACAAAGAGTAGCCCCTGCTCGCCGCAACTAGAGAAAGCCAGCAAGCAGCAATGAAGACCCATCGCAGCCAAATACATATATACATACATACATAAAATTAAAAAATATATATATAACAATTTCTCCAGTTGCTGAACTTTTTTTGTAACATTTGGAATGACTTCATAGTATTCCATTAAACGAACAACTTACATATTCAAGTCCCCTATTGCTGGACATTTTGGTCTTTCTAATTTTTTGCTATTAAAGCCAGGCATTAAAAGGCATTGCCAATCAGCCTTAAGATATCTGGCAAAACCAGTTAGCCAGAACATCTGTCCTCTAAGCCTCCTGGGTAATGTGGTTTTGCTGATGGTGGGCAGAGTCCAACCCAGCCTAGCACCCGGGTTCAGCAGGCACTTGGCCCCAGCAACCTGGGGTTGGTAAGTCCCAGTCACTTGTTTCCCAGTTACCTGAGTTGCAGATTTAGAACCCTCCGCAGTGAGCAGGTGAGTACCAAACACAACTCCCTTCTGGTGGCTGGACCTTGGGGCCCTGGGCTGGGCACCACCTGGTTATGGAGCAGTGAACAGTGGGCAGCAGCCCTGGGGATTCAAATGCTCACAGGCCAGGCTGAGCTGAGCAGAGTCACTGAGTCAGCACAGCAGGGGAGCTCAGGGCCTCTGGAGGAGGGTTGGTGTAAGTATGTGCCTCCCTGCAGCAGGATCCTGGGGCCCCCGGGGATAGGGTCAAGGAGAG
Source organism: Mesoplodon bidens (assembly GCF_964165515.1). NCBI lineage: Eukaryota > Metazoa > Chordata > Mammalia > Artiodactyla > Ziphiidae > Mesoplodon > Mesoplodon bidens. The sequence goes on along the minus strand of NC_138177.1, from coordinate 174,372,744 downwards.
AGGAACTGTGTTTGCTGTCCCTCCCAAAATCTCACATTAGGCAGCATGGTGTAGAGGAAAGAGCATGGGTTTGGGAACTTCACTGGTGGCGGCGTGGTTAAAGATCCGCCTGCCAATGCAAGGGACACGGGTTCGAGCCCTGGTCCGGGAAGATCCCACATGCCATGGAGCAACTAAGCCCGTGCACCACAAATACTGAGCCTGCGCTCTAGAGACCGCAAGACACAACTACTGAAGCCTGCACACCTAGAGCCTGTGCTCCACAACAAGAGAGGCCACTGCAATGAGAAACCCACGCACCGCAACAAAGAGTGGGCCCCGCTCTCTGCAACTAGAGAAAGCCCATGCACAGCAACTAAGACCCAATGCAGCCAATAAATAAATAAATAAATAAATAAATAAATAAATAAATAAATAAATAAATTTATGTTAAAAAAAAAGAATGCAGGGAACTTGAGGCCAGGTGAGAGGATGGACATCTAACCTATTGTTAGAATAGACAGGACACATCACTGTTTAGTTGCAAAAGCATGGTTTTCTCTATGGTCTCATCCCCATCCCATGTGGAGAAGGCACCTGAGCTTGTGAGAAGGAATGGGCAGCTCCGCCATTTTACCGATGAACAAACTGAGGCCAGAGTGCCTCAACCAAGGTTGCAGGACAATCAGGAAAACAAAGACATTCTCCCGACAGGTTAAGTCATTGAGGTCTCACGTGGCTTGGGCTCTGAAACGGGGCAAGCATGACCCCTCAGTCTGGTTGGACGACGGGGTCAAGGCCAGAGCTTAGGAGCTTAAGGACTTTTTTAACATTTTTATTGGAGTATAATTGCTTTATAATGTTGTATTAGTCTCTGCTGTACAACAAAGTGAATCAGCTGTATGTATACATATATCCTCTTACCCCCTCCCTCTTGCGTCTCCCTCCCATCCTCCATATCCCACCCCTCTAGGTGGTCACAAAGCACCGAGCTGATCTCCCTATGCTATGCGGCTGCTTCCCACTAGCTATCTATTTTACATTTGGTAGTGTATGTATGTCATTGCTACTCTCACTTTGTCCCAGCTTACCCTTCCCCTCCCCGTGTCCTCAAGTCTATTCTCTACATCTGTGTCTTTATTCCTGCCCTGCCCCTAGGTTCATCAGAACCATTTTTTTTATTCTCTATATATGTGTTAGCATACGGTATTTGTTTTTCTCTTTCTGACTTGCTTCACTCTGTATGACAGACTCTAGGTCCATCCACCTCACTACAAATAACTCCATTTTGTTTCTTTTTATGGCTGAGTAAAATTCCATTGTATACATGTGCCACATCTTTATCCATTCATCTGTCGACGGACACTTAGGTTGCTTCTATGTCCTGGCTATTGTAAATAGAGCTGCAATGAACATTGTGGTACATGACTCTTTTTGTAGGGATTTTTTTTTTTTTTTTTTTTTGCGGTACGCGGGCCTCTCTCTGTTGTGGCCTCTCCCGTTGCGGAGCACAGGCTCTGGACGCGCAGGCTCAGCAGCCATGGCTCACGGGCCCAGCCGCTCCGCGGCATGTGGGATCTTCCCGGACCGGGGCACGAACCCGCGTCCCCTGCACCGGCAGGCGGACTCTCAACCACTGCGCCACCAGGGAAACCCCATGACTCTTTTTGAATTATGGTTTTCTCAGGATATATGCCCAGTAGTGGGATTGCTGGGTCATATGGTAATTCTACTTTTAGATTTTTAAGGAACCGCCATACTGTTCTCCATAGTGGCTGTATTAATTTACATTCCCACCAACAGTGCAAGAGGGTTCCCTTTTCTCCACACCCTCTCCAGTGTTTATTGTTTGTAGATTTTTTGATGATGGCCACTCTGACTGAGAAGAGGTGATACCTCATTGTGGTTTTGATTTGCATTTCTCTAATGATTAGTGATGTTGAGCATCCTTTCGTGTGCTTGTTGGCAATCCGTATATCTTCTTTGGAGAAATGTTTATTAAGGTCTTCCACCTATTTTTGGATTGGGTTGTTTGTTTCTTTGACATTGAGCTGCATGAGTTGCTTGCATATTTTAGAGATTAATCCTTTGTCAGTTGCTTTGTTTGCAAATATTTTCTCCCATTCTGAGGGTTGCCTTTTCGTCTTGTTTATGGTTTCCTTTGCTGTGCAAAAGCTTTGAAGTTTCATTAGGTCCCATTTGTTTATTTTTGTTTTTATTTCCATTTCTCTAGGGGGTGGGTCAAAAAGGATCTTGCTGTGGTTTATTTCATAGGCTCTTCTGCCTATGTTTTCCTCTAAGAGTTTTATAGTGTCTGGCCTTACATTTAGGTCTTTAATCCATTTTGATTTTATTTTTGTGTATGGTGTTAGGAAGTGTTCTAATTTCATTCTTTTACATGTAGCTGTCCAGTTTTCCCAGCACCACTTATTGAAGAGGCTGTCTTTTCTCCATTGTATTGTATATTCTCACCTTCTTTATCAAAGATGAGGTGACCATATATGCATGGGTTTATCTCTGGGCTTTCTATCCTGTTCCATTGATCTATATTTCTGTTTTTGTACCATACTGTCTTGATTACTGTAGCTTTGTAGTATAGTCTGAAGTCAGGGAGCCTGATTCCTCCAGCTCCGTTTTTCTTTCTTAACATTGCTTTGGCTATTCAGGGTCTTTTGTGTTTCCATACAAATTGTGAAATTTTTTGTTCTAGTTCTGTGAAAAATGCTTGTGGTAGTTTGATAGGGATTGCATTGAATCTGTAGATTGTTTTGGGTAGTAGAGTCATTTTCACAATGTTGATTCTTCCAATCCAAGAACATGGTATATCTCTCCATCTATTTGTGTCATCTTTAATTTCTTTCATCAGTGTCATAGTTTTCTGCATACAGGTCTTTTGTCTCCTTAGGTAGGTTTATTCTGAGCTATTTTTTTTTTTTTTTTTTTTTTTCTTTTGCTGTACGCGGGCCTCTCACTGCTGTGGCCTCTCCCGTTGCGGAGCACAGGCTCCGGACACACAGGCTCCGCGGCCATGGCTCGCGGGCCCAGCCGCTCCGCGGCATGTGGGATCTTCCGGGATAGGGGCACGAACCCGTGTCCCCTGCATCGGCAGGCGGACTCTCAACCACTGCGCCACCAGGGAAGCCCTATTCTGAGCTATTTTATTCTTTTTGTTGCAATGGTAAATGGGAGTGTTTCCTTAATTTCTCTTTCAGATTTTTCATCATTAGTGTATAGGAATGCAAGAGATTTCTGTGCATTAATTTTGTATCCTGCTACTTTATCAAATTCATTGATTAGCTCTATTAGTTTTCTGGTAGCATCTTTAGGATTCTCTATGTATAGTATCGTGTCATCTGCAAACAGTGACAGTTTTACCTCTTCTTTTCCGATTTAGATTCCTTTTATTTCTTTTTCTTCTCTGATTGCTGTGGCTAAAACTTCCAAAACTATGTTGAATAAGAGTGGTGAGAGTGGGCACCATTGTCTTGTATCTGATCTTAGAAGAAATGGTTTCAGTTTTTCACCATTGAGGACGATGTTGGCTGTGGGTTTGTCATATATGGCCTTTATTATGTTGAGGTAAGTTCCCTCTATGCCTACTTTCTGGAGAGTTTTTATCATAAATTGGTGTTGAATTTTGTCAAAAGCTTTTTCTGCATCTATTGAGATTATCTTTTTTTTTTTTTTTTTTGCGGTACGTGGGCCTCTCAGGCTCTGGACGCGCAGGCTCAGCGGCCATGACTCATGGGCCTAGCTGCTCCATGGCATGTGGGATCCTCCTGGACCGGGGCACGAACCCGTGTCCCCTGCATCAGCAGGTGGACTGTCAACCACTGCATCACCAGGGAAGCCCTATCATATGGTTTTTATCCTTCAGTTTGTTAATATGGTGTATCACATTGATTTGCATATATTAAAGAATCCTTGCATTCCTGGGATAAACCCCACTTGATCATGGTGGATGACCCTTTTAATGTGCTGTTGGATTCTGTTTGCTAGTATTTTGTTGAGGATTTTTGCATCTATGCTCATCAGTGATATTGGCCTGTAGTTTTCTTTCTTTGTGACATCTTTGTCTGGTTTTGGTATCAGGGTGATGGTGGCCTCTTAGAATGAGTTTGGGAGTGTTCCTCCCTCTGCTATATTTTGGAAGAGTTTCAGAAGGATAGGTGTTAGCTCTTCTCTAAATGTTTGACAGAATTCACCCGTGAAGCCGTCTGGTCCTGGGCTTTTGTTTGTTGGAGACTTTTAATCACAGTTTCAATTTCAGTGTCTATGATTGGTCTGTTAATATTTTCTATTTCTTCTTGGTTCAGTCTCAGAAAGTTGTACTTTTCTAAGAATTTGTCCATTTCTTCCAGGTTGTACATTTTATTGGCATATATAGTTGCTTGTAGTAATCTTTCATGATCCTTTGGATTTCTGCTGTGTCAGTTGTTCTCCTATTTCATTTCTAATTCTGTTGATTTGTTTCTCCCTTATCTTCTTTTTTTTTTTTTTTTTTTTGAGGTACGCGGGCCTCTCACCGTTGTGGTCTCTCCCTTTGCGGAGCACAGGCTCCGGACGCGCAGGCTCAGCGACCATGGCTCACGGGCCGAGACGCTCTGCGGCATGTGGGATCCTCCCAGACCAGGACTCGAACCTGTGTCCCCTGCATCAGCAGGTAGACTCCCAACCACTGCGCCACCAGGGAAGCCCCTCCCTTATCTTCTTGATGAGTCTGGCTAATGGTCTATCAATTTTGTTTATCTTCTCAAAGAACCAGCTTTTAGTTTTATTGACCTTTGCTATTGTTTCCTTCATTTCTGATCTGATCTTTATGATTTCTTTCCTTCTGCTAACTTTGGGTTTTTTGGTTCTTCTTTCTCTAATTGTTTTAGGTGTAAGGTTAGGTTGTTTTTTTGAGATGTTTCTTGTTTCTTGAGGTAGGATTGTATTGCTATAATCTTCCCTCTTAGAGCTGCTTTTGCGGCATCCCATAGGTTTGGGGTCATTGTGTTTTCATTGTCATTTGTCTCTAGTTTTTTTTTTTTTTTTTTTTTTTTTGCTGCGTTGGGTCTTTGTTGCTGTGCACAGGCTTTCTCTTGTTGCGGCGAGCAGGGGCTACTCTTCGTAGTGGTGCACGGGCTTTCTCATTGCAGTGGCTTCTCTTATTTCAGAGCACGGGCTCTAGGAGCACGGGCTTCAGTGGCTGTAGCATTTGGGCTCAGTAGTTTGGCTCATGGGCTCTAGAGCGCAGGCTTTGTAGCTGTGGCGCAAGGGCTTAATTGCTTTGCAGCGTGTGTGTTATTTTTTACAGTTTTTTTCCTGTAACTGATATCTAGTCTCATAGCGTTGTGGTCGGGAAAGATACTTGATACGATTTCAATTTTCTTAAATTTACTGAGGCTTGATTTGTGACCCAAGATATGATCTATCCTGGAGAATGTTCCATGAGCACTTGAGAAGAAAGTATTTTCTGTTTTTTTTGGATGGAATGTCCTGTAAATATCAATTAAATCCATCTTGTTTAATGTGTTATTTAAAGCTTGTGTTTCCTTATTTATTTTCATTTTGGATGATCTGTCCATTGGTGAAAGTGGGGTGTTAAGAGTTTAAGGCCTTTAAGGCTGGGCCAGGGAACACAAAGCCGAGACTGCAGCTGGGTCTTGGTTCCCAGTCGGCTCTGCCACCCTTCAGCTTCGAGACCCTGAGCAATTAGCTTAATCTTCACTTTCTCGTTTATGCATAAGGAGCTAATAATCCCTGTTTGCTGGGTTGTCCGGAGCAGTAAATGCGATCGTGTATGAAAAGCCCTCCGTCTAGTGCGGCTCCCAGGTAAGCGCTCGTAGACTGAGGCCGCCGCACGCTCCCAGCGGCCGGCCCCGCCCCGGGCCCAGGGCGCGCCCTCCACCCCAGGCGACGCGGGGACGCGGGCGGGTCGAGCGCGGGCTCCGCCCTCTGGCTTCGCCTGGCCCGGCCCGCTCGGCCTCGGCGGCAGCGGTGGTGTCGCGCGAAGGTAGGAGGCCCGCGGCGCGCGCTCCCGTGGGTCAGTGGCTCGGGCGCGCGGGGCGGGCTGCGGTGGGAGAAGGCCGCGGGGCCGAGATTGCGGCGCGCGCGGAGGGCGGGAAGGCGGGCGCGCGCCAGGGGGCGGGCTGGAGCCGCCATCCCGGCCCTGGAGGCGCTCAGGGCGTACGCGCCGCACCCCCCGGCGCTGCCCGGCTCGGCCTCCTGGAGAGCGCGCCCGGGGCTTCTGCGGACATCCTGCCAGCCGTCCTGCTCCAAATCCTGCCCGGATTCCCGCGGGCTGGGGTGGGCGGCAGGAGGCGGGAGCCTGCCCGGGCGCAGCGGCCTGCAGACAAGCGCCTCTCCGCCCCGGGGGTCCTCTCTTTCCAGGCTGAGCTGCGGTAGGAGGCTTTTCCCAATTGTCACCACCAGCAGCGATAACTTGCTGCGGCTCCCTGTGGGCCAGGCACCGTCCCTTCCCTCCTCGCTTGGGATAGTGTTTCAGTGCAACATACGGAGTCGAAAGTAGCTCCGTTTTACCGATGAGGAAACTGAGGCCCTGAGCAGTCAATTGAACTGCCCAAGATGGCACAGCCTGTGCAGGGATTTGGGCCCTCCTTGGGTTACTCAAAGTAGGGCCTGAGACCCCACCCTCGTGCCAGTCTCTGGGGTTGCCGTTACGATCAGGCTCCCTTGTGATCTTTATGCCAACCCGAGAGGACAGTGCTCTGAGGCAATGTCTGTCCCTTGGTGGCCAGTCTCCCCGGCTCCATCTGGGACCTTGACTTGTCTGGGGGATTGGGACACTGGGGGAGGGGGCCATGAGGGTACCGTCGGCTTTCATCTGAGATTTCCTGTTTTCCTTAGCTAAGCTCACAGTAGGTGCTTAACAAACAAATCCTGTGGCCGGATCAGACCAGAGGCTAAGGCCAGGCTCCTCAGTCAGGAAAGACCTCAGGAGTTAGAACCTCTGGATCTTGGAGGTTTCCTGGACTTAGCTCCTCCTCTCTGGTCTTTCTCTCAAGCCCTGGGGATGGGGGTCAGCCCTCGGAGACTAGGTACCCCTCCCACTCAGGAGTCCCCTGTGGGGGACACTGCCTGGTTTTTACCTTGAACTCCTGCGAGGTGTTCAAGTGTTGGGCATGTGTTTGCTGGGGCCCTTAAGGGAACTCAGTCTGTGGGTCACGTCAAACATGGCCAAGACTTGCTCTGTGTGACCCCTGCCAAGCCGTTTCTATTTTTTTTCATTTAATTTCCTATATTACTACTTGTCTCCTAGCATTTATTCACTCACTCAACAGCTGTTCATGGGGCTTTGGGCCTTAGGCCCTGTTGGAGACAGCAATAAACAAGGACGACCTGGTCCCTGACCTTGGAGCAGACCGACGACATACATGTAGGAGAAAACAGTGAAGTTACTGGCAGGAACCACTTGGGCTGGGAGGTCAGGGTTCACAGTCTCAGAAGGTCTGGAGTCAGCCATGAAAGGAAGGGAGAAGAGCATTCCAGGCAGAGAAAATGACAGATGCAAAGGCCCTGAGGTCGGAGCATGCTGGGTGTGTTTGAGAATCAAGAAGGCCAGCATGGCGAGAGTGGAATAGCCGGGGGAGAGGGGAGATGAGGTGGAGAGGTAGACCAGGGCTAGATTGAGCAGGCCTTGTTCACTGTGGTAGGACTTTGAATTTTATTTTGAGTGTGGTAGTAGCCAGCGTGGGGGTTGAATAGAAGAGGGATGCGTGAGAATAGACTGGGCTGGGGGACAAGAGAGGAAGTAGGGAGACCCCTGAGGAGCCATCTCAGCAGGCCAGGCAAGCAGTGGCAGTGGCTTATATAATATACATCAGAGACCTAGGGTGGCGCCTGGCATACAGTAAGCACTCCATGATGGTAGCCATTGTGTGATTGTTTAAAACTTTGGAACCAGGCATACTTCTCACCTGTGGCTTCAGCTCTTCATGGCTGGATGACTTTGAGCAAACCATTTAACTTCACCCAGCCTTCGTGTTGTCATCTGTAAAGTGGGTAGAACAGTACCAGCATCATGGGACTGTCAAGAAGGTTAAAACAGATACGGTACAGATGCGGAAATTGGGGCACAGAGCCTGGCTCATGGTTGGCTCAATATTTTTATTATAATTTCTAGTCAGCAACTGGAGAATAAAGAAAGGATAAGTGGGTGAGAGCAGCTGGTATGTTTGAAAGTCATGAGTGGCCTTTGAGGGACTTTTTGGCTAGGGCCTGCAGCTGGACCTGGTAAATGGCAGCTTTGCAGGGTGGTCAAAGGACTAAGCAGGACTGGGGAGGGAGTGAGTGCAAAGGGTGTGTCCTCTGTGTTTATTCGCCCAACCATGGCTGAGGGTCTACTGTGTACCAGGCAGGGTTCTAGACTGGGTAGGGCGCTGGCTGGGGAAAGGCACAGAATAATTCAGTTCAGTTCACCAAGCACACTGGGTACGGGGAGGAGCCAAGAACACTAGTGATGATAACACTAATAATAGACAACACATACACATTATGTAACAGTGGGTAACCATTAAGGTAATTCTAGCTGATATGATAGTGAAATCCTGAAACCTCAGTGGCTTAACACAACAGAAGTTTACTTCTCATTTGTGAAAAGCCCTGTTCGGTGGCTTTCTACATGGTGACCCATGGACCCAGACCCCTTCCAGCTTGTGGCTCTGGCATCCCCTAGGAACTCAGCATTATTTCCTTCCAGCTGGGGGAAGGAGAGAAGTCCTTGTGGGAGGTTTTTATGGGCCAGGTCCGAAGTGGCACACCTTCTTTCTGTCTTAATTCTGCTGGTCAGAACTTGATCACATGGCCATATCTGACTGCAGTGGAGTCTGGGAAATGACTTCTGGCCATATTCCTAAGAAGAATCAGAAATGCTTTTTGGTGAACACAGAGCAGCTTCTGTCACACCATATCCAGGCACATAGCTAAGCATAGATCATCTTATTTAATCCTCCTAATAGAAGCAGGCACTGTTATAATCCCATTTTACAGAAAAGGAAACTGAGGCTCAGAGAGGCAAAGTCATCGGCCATTGGCCCAGGGTCACACAGCTTGTGGGGAGGCACAGCCAGATTGGATTCCTGGCAGGCAGACGCTGAAGCTATAACATCCAGATCTTTCCTATGAGGAATTCAGTTGTTCTGAGAATTGGATGGAAGCTGCAGACATTAGAAAATGCACATACACGCAGGGTTTAGATATGGTTTCTTGGGCTTTATAATAGAACCCAGAAGGACTGGAGGGGGAGAACTTTGTGGACAGAGCCAAGGGTTGGAATCACTCAGTGCAAAGGGTTCTGGCATCCTGCTCCCTTCCCCCATCCCCTAGGGTACTGGCTGGGGAAGGGCACAGAATAATTCAGTTCAGTTCACCAAGCACATCTGGGGCCCCCTCTCTGCCAAGCTGGGCGAGCAGGTCTGGAGAGCCTGGCCTGGGGTGTTTGTGGCCTCCCCCTGCTCTGGTTATGGGTGTGCAGCCTGTAGAGGGGATTTCTGGAGGCTGTCTGGAGGTGGGAAAATGGAGTCTCAGGGTTTTGTAGTGACAGCTTCCTGCCTCTGGCTGAGTTTAGTTTTGCCTAAATCTGGCCTTGGTTGCCATGGCAATGTGGAGGCACTTATTTTTTTGGCCCAGTGTGCCCTGTTTCCTGGTTATCCATTTCCAGAGCAGATTCCCTAGTTGGGGGTGAGGGTTCCAGGCTCCGCTTGGACTGATGTACATTTATGCAGCACCTGCTGCATTCCTGGGTCTGACTTAGACACGGTTGGTAGAGCGTTGAAGTGCAAATGCCCCGGTCGGTCTTGCCCTTGAGGCACTTATTGGGAGGCTGCCTGGCTTAAGTGCAAAGAACTTAGGGCTTCCCACTTCCCTGCAGCAGTGTGCCACTTTGAATAGGTAAGAGCCCCAACCTCTCTGTGTCCCGGTTTTCTCATCTGGAAATGGGTTGAGGTGAGGATTTAATGAGATAACATGAATGTGCCTCCTATGGGACACGGCATTAGAGCAGAGGGCACCCTGAGGCCGTGGGCCAAGAGGTAGCAGGAGCCCAGACACATGGTGCTAATGACGATAGGAAGGGCAGCCGCCATTTACTCACTGCTCACCACGTGCCGGCTGTGGTGCAAACCCCTTACACTGTTCAACCCATTTAATCTTCACAGTGATAGGTGCTGGGAGAAGTATAGTATTGTATTTGTAACAATATGGTTCTTTGTATACACAAAACTCAATGATCTCTCTATATAAATATAAATAAATATATAAATAAGAGCTATATACACGTGAGCCTGGAATGTTGATGCCGCTCACCCACTGAATGTACTTCCTCTGACAGTCTGGTCACCGGGCTGGCCCACCCTCCCCTCCTCCATACCGTTTTGGGGGTTGTGATGTATTTAATGTGTTCTCTTCCTTTATTTAACTGAACGCTGTGGTAGGTGCTATCAGTTTCATTTTAGAGATGAGGAAACTGAGGCTCAGAGAGGTAACTTGTCCAAGGTCATACTGCCAACAAGAGGCAGAGCTGGGGCTCCGATGCGACCCCATATCTGACCCTGATTTCAGAGCTGACAGCCTAACCACTACACCACACAGCCTCCTTGCCTTAGGGAAGGAACAATGGCAGGCAGCGGGTGGACCTCTGAGCCCCAGGGTCCGGGGTACAGGGACTGTACATTTCGGATTGTCGGATGAATGAAATCAGCGTTGATCACATGCTCACTCTGAGCCCCGTGCCCAGTCGTCAGCTCTCTGTGCCCCCAGGTGACTCCATGGGATGGGTGCCAATACGCATCTTACACGAAGACAGGAGGCTCAGATAGGCAAAGTTGCTTTCCCTGGGGCACATAGCCAGTGCGGGGGTGGGGCTGGGAGTTGGAGAAGGGGGATTCAGCTCCTTGCCTGGACTGGGCAGTTCCACAGCCTGCACCTGATGTGGGAAAACGTCATCCCAGCACCCTGTAAAGACATTCTTAGCAAACCCTGTGACCCCTTTTCTGGGTCAGTAAAGACGGTCTTGAAGACTGGCCTTTCCCGCCTCCTGCGTGCTGACCCCACCCCCTGCGCTTGGAGAGGGGAGAGAGAGAGAGAGAGAGAGAGAGAGAGAGAGAGAGAGCGAGCGAGCGAGAGAGAGAGCGAGCGAGCGAGAGAGAGAGAGAGAGAGTGTGTGTGTGTGTGTGTGTGTGTGTGTGTGTGTGTGTGTGTGTGTGTGTCCTTTCCCTCTTCTTTCCACTCCTTCCCTTTCTCCCCAACCTCCTCCCCTCTCTCCTCGCCTCCCCCTATTCGTCCTTCCTCCTCCTGTTCCCCGCTGCCCAGCTTCCCGCCCACCCTCTCCTTTCCCCTACCCTCCCCCCTCAGCCCCGCCCACCTCCCTGATCACGTGGGGGCGCCGCCGGATTTAAGCCTAATCTGCCCAGCGCTCAGCACAGCAGTCTGGCTGTAGGGTGGGCGGGCTGTGTAGGTCTCCAGGGCCCTGGCGCAGGGCCTGGAGAGGGGTGCCCACGGCCTCCACCCCATGAACTTGGGGCCGGAGGGGTCGTTGGAGGCCCAGCTGACACTGGAGCCCGTTTTCCAGGTGGGTCCTCGGGGCTGTGCCCACCCTGTCCAGGGCAGGGGAGTGTGGGCCTAGCAGGAGTGGAAGGCGTGGGCACATCTTAGGGGTCCAGGGGTGGGAGAGGTGTGGTGGCGGGGTGCGCAGGGACCCCAGCTTGCAGCTCCCGGCCAGACTGGGGGTAGGGGCCTGCTCAGGGCTCAACTCCGTGACTCCCTTATCCAGTGCCCCTCGAGTGAAAGGGAGTCCCTACTTCCAGATTTTAGGGTTGAGGTGACCTCTGCTGGAGCAGTGGGGTCATCACCCATCTAGGGCGGGAGCTGGATTGGAGCCCCCAACGCTTGTGCTGCCCTGGGAGGTCTGTGAGTGGGCCTCGGGCTTTGGTTTGCTTCTCTGGCCCCGGAGGGGGCCTCCTTCCCGGGGCAGGGGGCACACAGAGTATCCTCCCATTGGGCTTTTTGCGATTCTAACTCCCAGGCTTCCTTCCATTTGGGGATTTCCCGAGGGTCTCCTGGGCACCCACATCTTTGTTTGATGCGGCAGGACTTTGTTTCTCTCCCACCCACGCCAGGGAGCCCAAGGTCCCAGGTTCCCCGCAGACCCTCCCTCTTTCCCTGCAGACACTGGAGAGCAGCATCCTGGGGTCGGGCCAGGAGAAGGGCCTGAACGTGCAGGACCCGGCCCAGGATTCCCAGCCCACCTGCCTGCCTGCCCGCATCACGGAGATTGTCACCCGCAACTTCTCCCAGCCTGAGAGCCCAGGTACCACTCCCCTTCACAGACACTGCCTGCATCTCACCTCTTCTCACATCCCCCTCCTCCACAGTCATAATGACGATAATGAGTGCAGCTTCCATTTCTTGAATAATCACGGTGAGGCAGGTACAAACCTGTGATGGAGGGTCCCATTTTACAGATGAGGAAATGGAGGTTCAGAGGTGTAATTTTCCCAGACTTGTTCTCCATGTGATGCTGCTGGAAGGCAGGGCTGAGCATCCCCTCCTTGCTTGCAGGCAGCCTGCTGCAAAGACCTAAACCCCAAACACCACATTCTCTCCCAGGGAAGGTGTGAGCTGGATGAACCCAAGATTAGAGGGGGAGGGCAGCTCAGCTTAGTTCAGGACTTTGTAGAAGTATAAGGGGTGGCAGTGTCCATTCCCCACCCGGGCAGAAAGTCTGATGGGCCCCTGCTCCCCCTGGAGGGTGGCACCCACACCTCATATGTGGGTTGAGAGAGTCTGGGAAGGGCCCCCCCAGCTACAGCTCCTCGTGGGGACCTGGTCCATCTTCCTGCCTCCAGGGATGGGTAGGGCACCTGTAGGGGGAGGCGGTCCCTCAGGATGCAGGTGGAAGCTAACTGTGTGCCCACTGTCCCTCTCCAGCCCTGCTTCCGGCCACCGAGATGGCATCCATGCTGTCACTGCAGGAGGAGAACCAGCTTCTGCAGCAGGAGCTGTCCCGCGTGGAGGACCTGCTGGCCCAGAGCCGGGCTGAGCGCGATGAGCTGGCCATCAAGTACAACGCGGTCAGCGAGAGGGTGGGTGCTGCGGGGGGCTGAGAGCTGGGCTGGGGGCTCCCCTGCCGCAGGGGTGGGGAGACAGCCAGGGCAGGCCCGCTTCCTGGGCAAAATGTGGGCCCTGGAGTCAGGCCGCCTCCATTCAGATTGTGGCTCTGCCCACTTGAGCGGCCTTGAGCAAATCACCCTGCTCTGCGAGCCTGCTTTCCGTAGCGGGGACAGTAATGTGACATGGAGCTGTGAGGAATCAATGAGATGAGGGGATGAAGTGCCTGGAAACGGGTATTTCATTCCTGGCTGTCCCGAGCCTGCTTGGGGGGTGGGGCACAGAGCACAAGACCCCTAGAGGCCCCTGCCACCCCTTGAGTCTCTGGGCATCTTCCTGTGCCCCCAGTTACCTGGGCTTGGGGTCCACCCAACAGGCTGGGGTAGGCACAGGCAGCCACAGACCTGCCCTGCTCCCCGTGGGGGTGAGGCCCAGCAAAGGAAGGAAGGAAGGAAGGAGAAGCCGGGCCTGCCTGCAAGTCCAGGCAGGATTCACGTCCCCCGGGACCTGTGCTGCAGGGCCTGGGCAGGAGGTCGGTGTGAGTGGAGTACAGGTGGTTCTTAGTGCATTTTCTCCTTTAGGCCTCCAGGCTCATGGGAAATGACCCTGGGGAGTTGATGGTGGCTGAAAGTTGGTGAGAGAGTTGCATGAGGGAGGGAGTGTGTGTGCGGATGGGAGATGTGTGGGTGGTAATAACACTCATCATAGTAGCTGCTGGTTACTGAGTGCCTACTGTGTGCCAAGCATGTGCTGGGTGCTTTACATTTAATGCACCAAGGTCGGGACCATTAGGATGCTCATTTAACAGAGGAGATAACCGAGGCTCAGAGAGGGAAAGCACCCTGCTTGGGGGTCACACAGCCGAGGGCTCTGTGTTACAGTTTTGTTTCCTGGGTATGGGAAGAGGCAACCGGCCTGGAAGTTCCAGGGGGCACCTGGCCCTGGGAAAGCTGGAAGGGCCTCAGACGTGACCCCTGATGTTACAAACGGAAGATTGAAGCTGGCCCAGGGTCCCCTGTGTGGGACTGGCAGAGCTAGGGATGGCTGGACCCCTGAGCCAGGCCTGTCCACACAGGGGCTTGTATACCCATGATGGGAAGAGAGATATGTGTTCCTCTGTGTCGTTGTGGGATGTGCCCGTGTCCTGGCATCCGCCTGCCTGGACAAGCCCCTGACGTGTTGGGACTTGCAGAAGAGCAGGATGGTCGCCGGCACTGGGGACCATGCAGAGCTAGCTTTCCCAAGGTTTGCAGGGGGCGTGGCAGGTGGGCTGGGCGGAGTCTGTATTGTTGGTGGTGGGCCCTGAGACAGCCCCCTCCTAGTTTAGGCTGGTCATCTTTTGGCCCCTGGCACAGTGTCAGGCCCCTGGGGGCTGCCTCTTTTAAATGCCAACTTCTGACTGACAGTGAGGCTAGCACTGCCCCTCAGGCTGGCATGGGGAGGGAAGAACAGGTGGAGGTAGCGGGTCCCTTTTCTGCTACAACACAGCTGTGGGGCTGGGCCGGTTGGGGGAGCTGCTTTAGTCTAGAAAGTTTCCTTGTGTGGCTGGAGAGGCCCCTGAATAGCATGTAGAGCGATCCTGGCAGGAGACTGTCCTCTGTCTGAGATGTGGACCCGTGGAGGCAGGGGCTGCATGACAGTGACCTTGAGGCCTTTTCCTGGGGGTGGGTCCACAGGGAACCTCAGAGCCTGGAGATCACCTCATTAGAGATGGGGAAACAGGCCCAGGGAGGGGACGTGACAGGCCCAACGTCGGTGGTGGAGCTGGGCCGAGACCCCTGGTCCCGGGGCTCTGTGCTCCTGCAGCGCAGTCACTCTCTGCTGCCCACTTGTCCCCGGGCTGCAGGTGACAGGGCCTGCCCTTGTGGCCATAACTGCTGCACGTGCGCTGGCTTAGGGGGCCAGTCAGTGAGGTTGTTCCGACCCCTTAAACCCCACAGCATCCCTGGGAAAGGGGAGTGGAGGTGAGGTCAGGATCTCTGTCCTATTGACTACATGTAGGGAAACTGAGGCAGGGGCTCCCAGTGTCTACCTCCCAGGTCAGAGGGAGAACCTCAGGGTCCCAGTGGAGGCCCCCGCTTCTTCCTGTCCCTGATGAGCAGGTGCTGGGCGAGGCAGCTGGGATGGGAAGGAGTCGGCTCCACAGGCCAGGCCCCCTGCGCCCCCCCACCCCAGTGTCCATGGCAACCTGGACCGGAATGGCGGAGGCTGGGGCAGCGGTTGCTAGGGGAGACAGTAAACTTCTTTCATCCCTGGCTTGGTAGCAGCCTCCTTCCCTCTTGAATTACAAGTAAAATTGAAAGGCTGCTTGGTGAGCAGCAAAGTTTGTGGAAAGGGGTGGGGTGTGGCCAGGAGTGGCTTGGGTCTGGTGGTGAGCACTGGAGGAGTGGTGGAGCATTTGGCGGCTGCAGGAAGCCCTCTAAAGCCGAGAAGCAGACAGCAGCTGGTTCACACAGATGTGCAAAATGCACACAACACAAGCCACAATCAGACCCTCCCCACACACCAAGATAAACCCACCTCGGGGAGACACTCAGATTCACAGAAGCTGCCCAGACACCGCACAATCCCACCCACATGCACAGTCACACACCGTGGTATATCCGGCATAGCCACACCGCAGACAACACAACATTGTCTCACAGCTCCTGGACACCTACAGCCAGACAAAGGTACACACAAGTCCACGGACGCGTGCAGAGTCCAGCTTCGCTCCCCAGGTCCGCCCACTTGTGACTGTGCACACAGTCATACAGACACATGGACACACGGGTGCACACGAAAATGTACCCATCGCCCATAGCACAACGTAGACCTTGGACTGCAGCTGCACCTCACCCGGTCCCTGTGAAGGCCCAGACCCAGAGACACACAGGGTCCCACATGGAGGCAGATGACAAGACGCACCCCACCCACACCCAAGGAAGCGCCCACATCCGTGCGCAACACACTCACAGCATCTCGGTGCCACTGTCACCACACGCAGATGTGGATGCTCTGCCCATCACCTGACTTAGGTGGACTTCACGCAGATACTGGCCACGGGCCTGCAGCACACCCTCCAGGCGGAGACCCCCTGCACATTGCCTTCTCCTCCACCCTCACCAGATTCCCCCCCACATAAGCTGAAGCCCCCAAGCAGCCTCCGTGGGCACAGTCACCCTGCCCAGCAGTGTCCCCGGGGGTGGGCGTGGTTTTGCTGAATATTGGCTTCCCTGTGCACCGAGGCCGAACAGAAATACGGAGACAGGGATTTTGGAGGAAGAGAGAGATGGCTTTATTTTTCTGCCAGGCCGAAGGCAAGACACAGCAGGCTAGCGCCTCAAGAACTGTGCCCCCCCTCCTTGGGAATCAGGGACGATTTTATATGTGGGGCTCGCAGTCCGGGGTATGTGATAAGGATCAGAGTAGTGAAGGTCTTGCATTCTTCCTTTCCTTTGCATTATTTCAAAACAGTCATAGCTGGCGTCAGGTTGCCCAGTAATTGGGGTCTGGTAATGGTGTCTGTTTGCCTCGTCCGTTTGCCTCTGGTTTTTCAGCTGGCGACCTTGTTTCTTTTTTTTTTTTTTCATTTTTTATTATTATTTATTTTTTATTTTTTTTAACATCTTTATTGGAGTATGATTGCTTTACAATGGTGTTAGTTTCTGCTTTACAACAAAGTGAATTAATCATACATATACATATGTTCCCATATCTCTTCCCTCTTGCGTCTCCCTCCCTCCCACACCCCCATCCCACCCCCTAGGTGGTCACAAACCACCTAGCTGATCTCCCTGCGCCATGCGGCTGCTTCCCACTAGCTATCCACCCTACGTTTGGTAGTGTATATATGTCCATGCCACTCTCTCACTTCGTCACAGCTTACCCTTCCCCCTCCCCATATCCTCAAGTCCATGCTCTAGTAGGTCTGTGTCTTTATTCCCGTCCTACCCCTAGGCTCTTCATGACATTGTTTTTTTTCTTAGATTCCATATATATGTGTTAGCATACGGTATTTGTTTTTCTCCTTCTGACTTACTTCACTCTGTATGACAGACTCCAGGTCCATCCACCTCACTACAAATAACTCAATTTCGTTTCTTTTTATGGCTGAGTAATATTCCATTGTATATATGTGCCACATCTTCTTTATCCATTCATCTGTCGATGGACACTTAGTTGCTTCTATGTCCTGGCTATTGTAAATAGAGCTTCAATGAACATTGTGGTACATGACTCTTTTTGAATTACGGTTTTCTCAGGGTATATGCCCAGTAGTGGGATTGCTGGGTCGTATGGTAGTTCTATTTGTAGTTTTTTAAGGAACCTCCATACTGTTCTCCATAGTGGCTGTATCAATTTATATTCCCACCAGCAGTGCAAGAGGGTTCCCTTTTCTCCACACCCTCTCCAGCATTTATTGTTTCTAGATTTTTTGATGATGGCCATTCTGACTGGTGTGAGATGATATCTCATTGTAGTTTTGATTTGCATTTCTCTAATGATTAATGATGTTGAGCATTCTTTCATGTGTTTGTTGGCAACCTGTATATCTTCTTTGGAGAAATGTCTGTTTAGGTCTTCTGCCCAATTTTGGATTGGGTTGTTTGTTTTTTTGTTATTGAGCTGCGTGAGCTGCTTGTACATTTTGTAGATTGTCAGTTGTTTCCTTTGCAAATATTTTCTCCCATTCTGAGGGCTGTCTTTTCGTCTTGTTTATGGTTTCCTTTGCTGTGCAAAAGCTTTTAAGTTTAATTAGGTCCCATTTATTTATTTTTGTTTTTATTTCCATTTCTCTAGGAGGTGGGTCAAAAAGGATCTTGCTGTGATTTATGTCATAGAGTGTTCTGCCTATGTTTTCCTCTAAGAGTTTTATAGTGTCTGGCCTTACATTTAGGTCGTTATTCCATTTTGAGTTTATTTTTGTGTACGGTGTTAGGGAGTGTTCTAATTTCATACTTTTATATGTACCTGTCCAGTTTTCCCAGCACCACTTATTGAAGAGGCTGTCTTTTCTCCACTGTATATTCTTGCCTCCTTTATCACAGATAAGGTGACCATATGTGCATGGGTTTATCTCTGGGCTTTCTGTCCTGTTCCATTGATCTATATTTCTGTTTTTGTGCCAGTACCATACTGTCTTGATTACTGTAGCTTTGTAGTATAGTCTGAAGTCAAGGAGCCTGATTCCTCCAGGTCCATTTTTCGTTCTCAAGATTGCTTTGGCTATTCGGGGTCTTTTGTGTTTCCATACAAATTGTGAAATTTTTGGTTCTAGTTCTGTGAAAAATGCCAGTGGTAGTTTGATAGGGATTGCATTGAATCTGTAGATTGCTTTGGGTAGTAGAGTCATTTTCACAATGTTGGTTCTTCCAATCCAAGAACGTGGTATATCTCTCCATCTATTTGTATCATCTTTAATTTGTTTCATCAGTGTCTTATACTTTTCTGCATACAGGTCTTTTGTCTCCTTAGGTAGGTTTATTCCTAGATATTTTATTCTTTTTGTTGCAATGGTAAATGGGAGTGTTTTCTTAATTTCACTTTCAGATTTTTCATCATTAGTGTACAGGAATGCCAGAGATTTCTGTGCATTAATTTTGTATCCTGCTACTTTACCAAATTCATTGATTAGCTCTAGTAGTTTTCTGGTAGCATCTTTAGGATTCTCTATGTATAGTATCATGTCATCTGCAAACAGTGACAGCTTTACTTCTTCTTTTCCGATTTGGATTCCTTTTATTTCTTTTTCTTCTCTGATTGCTGTGGCTAAAACTTCCAAAACTATGTTGAATAAGAGTGGTGAGAGTGGGCACCCTTGTCTTGTTCCTGATCTAAGTGGAAATGGTTTCAGTTTTTCACCATTGAGGACGATGTTGGCTGTGGGTTTGTCATATATGGCCTTTATTATGTTGAGGGAAGTTCCCTCTATGCCTACTTTCTGCAGGGTTTTTATCATAAATGGGTGTTGAATTTTGTCAAAAGCTTTCTCTGCATCTATTGAGATGATCATATGGTTTTTCTCCTTCAATTTGTTAATATGGTGTATCACATTGATTGATTTGCGTATATGGAAGAATCCTTGCATTCCTGGAATAAACCCCACTTGATCATGGTGTATGATCCTTTTAATGTGCTGTTGGATTCTGTTTGCTAGTATTTTGTTGAGGATTTTTGCATCTATGTTTATCAGTGATATTGGCCTGTAGTTTTCTTTCTTTGTGACATCTTTGTCTGGTTTTGATATCAGGGTGATGGTGGCCTCATAGAATGAGTTTGGGAGTGTTCCTCCCTCTGCTATATTTTGGAAGAGTTTGAGAAGGATAGGTGCTACCTCTTCTCTAAATGTTTGATAGAATTTGCCTGTGAAGCTATCTGGTCCTGGGCTATTGTTTGTTGGAAGATTTTTAATCACAGTTTCAATTTCAGTGCTTGTGATTGGTCTGTTCGTATTTTCTATTTCTTCCTGGTTCAGTCTCAGCAGGTTCGGTGACCTTGTTTCTGAAATGCAAAAACTATAGGGCGTGATTTGTTATCTAATGTAAGTGCCGGCACAAGGGGATGTAACTTGCAGAGCTAGGCGTGATTGGTGCTGAATGTAAATTACAGTGTCAGGGAGTGAGGTTAGCTTTGTCAAGTTACTACAAATTAGTGACAGTTAAAGTAAAACAAGGAGTGATTAACTCTTTCAGGCCAGGTTATGTTTCTTCTCTAGCCTGTTCACTGTTCCCTTTATTCTCCTTGTTCTCAGGCGAAGGAAAACTTCATTTCTGTATTTGCTGCAACAGGGGTGGGGCTGGAGATGACTGTCAGCTGGGTGGCTCACTGGGCCTGTCCTGCCATACTGCTTAACACAGGCCCGGAGGGCTGACCTGGCCTGGCCCCGTTACTAGCGTGGGTCAGAGTAGTTGCCCTTGCCATTGGCTTCCCTGGAACCCAATGTAGGTGGGCATGTGAATACCCTGCCCGGGCTTTTGCAGGCCAAGCACTGGGCTGGGCTCTCGTGCTGTTGGTTCTCCCTGGGCACTGTCGCTCCTCTGTTGGTCCTGCTTGTCCTCAGCGGCCTCCTCCCTCCTCCCTTCCAAACAGCTGGAGGAGGCTGAGGGGCCCCCTGGGACCAGCGGGTACCTAAGGGTGTTAGGGGGTTCCAGGCTAGCGAGGCAGTCAGAGCCGGCAGGCATCCTGCCTCTGCCCCCAGGGTCTGATGATGAAGGGGCTGCAAGCTGCCTGTGGGTAGGGGAAGGCGGTGACTGCAGAGGCTTCCCATGAGGCGAGGGAGAGGAGGGAGCCCAAGGCTAGGCTGGGCTGAGAGGGCGTTAATAAATCACACCTTATATTAGAACACATGTGCGCACCTCTGACAATCCTGAGTGCTGTGTATGTGGGGAGTGGGGCGGGGTGAGTTCATCTGTGTCACCTTCGGGGTGTTTTAGGTGGCCTGTGTGTGTTATGTGCGTGCATGTCTCTAAGCTCAGATATGCATACGTGTATTGATGCCTGTTAATGTATTCACGTGTGCTCACGCTGTTAACTCATTAACACTGCTACTGCCACTGTTCTAAAATACAATGCGGAACAAAATCGAGGCTTTCCTGAGCTCCCTTAGGGTGGGGGTGGGGAGACAGGGGCATGAATCCAATAATTATCCACCACAGGGGGTTGGGTGTCTTGGAGGAGAGGCTCACGGTGTACCCAGGGCCTTTAAGGTTTACCCCAGGTGCATCTTTGTGTTTTGCATGCACACGTTTGTGGGCCCACCTGCATGTGTCCATGCACACCCAGTCTGTGTATCCGTGCTTGCCCAGTCTGTGTGTCCATGCACGGCTGCATTACCTGTGCACACGTGCATTGCATCCTGGGATTGCCCACATGTGCCTGCAAGGCATTGTGGGTCCAGGTCCAGCCTGGCGCCCCCTGCAGAGGCCTGTGACTGCCTTCCCGGGGGGCCCAGGACTCTCACCCAGGGCCCTTCCCTGCAGCTGGAGCAGGCTGTGCGACTGGAGTCTGGGGAGCTGGAAACACAGGAGCCCAGGGGGCTGGCACGGCAGAGCGTGGAGCTGCGGAGGCAGCTGCAGGAGGAGCAGGCCTCCTACCGGCGCAAGCTGCAGGCCTACCAGGAGGGCCAGCAGCGGCAGGCCCAGCTCGTGCAGCGGCTGCAGGCCAAGGTCAGGGCCACCCACTCCTGCTCCTGCCCACCCTTGTGCTCACTTGGCCCGGCCCCCATGCCCCCTGGGGCTGACCGGCCACTCTCCACGCATCCCCAGATCCTCCAGTACAAGAAGAAGACCTCGGAGCAGGAGCAGCAGCTGCTGGAGAGAGCCGCGGAGCTGGAGCAGCAGCGGCTGAGGGTGGGTGCCGGGCTGGGGCAGGGCAGACGCTTCCCTCCACGTGCCCGGCCTGATGCCCCCGCTTCTCCCACCCAGGACACAGAGCACAGCCATGACCTAGAGAGCGCCCTCATCCGGCTGGAGGAGGAACAGCAGAGGTGGGACACAGTGGGGATAGCACGTGGCTGGCAGGGCTGTGCTCTCCGGCCACGCACCCACTGGTCCCTTTTCCGCCACCCAGAAGCGCCAGCCTGACCCAGGCGAACGCTATGCTCCGAGAGCAGCTGGACCAGGCGAACTCGGCCAACCAGGCTCTGAGTGAGGACATACGCAAGGTGACCAGCGACTGGACACGCAGCCGCCAGGAGCTGGAGCAGCGGGAGGCAGCGTGGAGGCGCGAGGGAGAGGTGGGCACCAGGGAGCTGACCCGAGGGGAACGGCCTATGGGGTAGGGGGGAGGGGGAGGGGAGGGGGAGGGAGGGCCCTGCTGGTCAGGTGAGCCCTTTAGTAGAGGTACATGGTTGTCATAATAATAGCCTTGATCAGCACATACCACGTGCCAGTGCCAGGCGGGCGATTTCTCCTCTGTTCCTCATAGTGACCATATGTGGCAAGTGCCATCATCCTCCTTCTAAAGAGAGGTTGAATAGCTGCCCAGTCATGCAGCTGGCTGGCTGGGATGCAAACCTACGTCCCTGGCGCTTTCTGCCCTTCCTCACTGCTGCTTGCAGCCCGTGGAGGCTTTGAAATCCAGCTCCCCGAGCCAGCGGGAGGCTTGAGCTGGTGACCGTACAGCTCCAGCCCAGCCCTGTATGCGGGCCCAGAGCCGGCCCACTGGGAGACCCACCCCCTCCGGGGTGGTCAGAGCTGGGGCAGGAAGTGGGCCGGCCCCCGCTCCAGCCCCTCACTCAGCCCCTCTGCCCTCCAGTCTTTCAACGCCTACTTCAGCCAGGAGCACAGCCGCCTGCTTCTCCTGTGGAGGCAGGCTGTGGGGGCCCGACGGCTGCTCAGCGAGGTGAAGATGTCCACCGAGAGGTGAGGAGGCCTGGCCGGCGGAGGGGCGGCTCGGGGAGACGCTGCGGCTGCCGGGAGACAACCCCGCTTTGCACACTGAATTCAACTCAACTCAGTTGAACTTCGGTCCGACCCAAAACACCTACTGTGTGCCGGGCCCTACGGAGAGGCAGAGGCAACTAGTAATAATTAACTCTTACCAAAATCATGGTGGTCACTTAGCATTTACTTAATGTACTTGCTAAATTGGCTATTTATGACCAAATAACTAAGGCTAAATACTAAATACTATTAGGTATTTACTAAATTTACTGTTTCCTAGTCATTACCAGTAAATAGTAAACGTTTACTAGGTGTTTGCTCTGAGCTAGTCTCTTTTCTTTGTACATTTTATTTCATCTCATATCCACAGTGTCCCTGTGAGGTAGGAACTGGAATGATCCCCATTTTACAGATGAGGACACTGAGGCTCAGAGAGGTAGAGTGACCTTCCCAAGGTCACACAGCAGTAAGTAAGTGGCTGAATCAGGATTTGCAGTTCCTGCTTTTAATCAACTATGATATTCAGCTTCTGCTACCAAGGACCTTGCAACCTCTAGAGAATTCCCTGGAGGTCCAGTGGTTAGGACTCCACACTTTCACTGCCAAGGGCCGGGGTTCAATCCCTGGTCGGGGAGCTAAGATCCCACAAGCCGTGTGGCCTGGCCAAAAATTAAATTAAATTATTTTAAAAAGGAATTTGCAACCTCCAGACTGAGGAAGTGAGTGGTCAGTGACGTGAAAGTGGAACAGAAAGGATGTCCTGGATGCTCGGAAAACTGGGAGGGGTGGGGACGTCAGCAAAATGCTTCACTGAGGAGGTGGAATTTGCTCTGACTCCAAGGGATGGGTGGGGTTTTAACTGGCAGAGCTGAGGGCACCCCAGGCCGAGGGAAGAGCAGGAGCAAAGGCTTGGAGGTGCGAGAAAATGGCAGCCAGTGGGGTTGAAGCAAAAGGCAAGTGAAAGGAGGTCAGGTTGGAAAAGAGCCCCAAAGGCCTCCTGCTGCAGGGGACTTGGTCCTGCTTGATCTTTGGGCTGGTGAGGCTGCAGTGGGGAGAGCCTAGAGGCAGGCAGACCAATTTGTTTCCTTTTGTGCCTTAAGCATTTGAGCCATGATCTTTTGTTGAGATCATCTACTATTCTCTCAGTATCCAAATTTCCAGTTGACTCATCAGTGTCACCGATGGTGTTTCTTCACTTTTTGTCTTTAAAATTGTTTGAATCAGGATCCATAGATGTTCACAAAGTGTGATTGGTTGATTCGTCTTCTAAGTCTCTTTTATTTGTTCAGGAAACCGGGACAGTTGTCCTTAGAGATTCCCACAGTCTGGATTCTGTGGTGTCCTTTAACACCTTTGTCTCCTGTAAATTGGATGTTGGATTTACGGCTTGATCAAATTCAGGTTCGGGTTGTTGTGTTTTGCTTTGTTTTGTTTTGACAAGACTTCTTCATAAGCGCCATGTGTACTCTGCCATCAGGAGCCTCTGTCTGTGCGTTAGCAGCCCTTGACGCTCAATGCCAAGGTCCAGACATTCGTCAGAGGTTGCAAAATCGTGATTGTCTCATTCTATCACTTCTTCATGTATTAACTGGAATTCTTCTATAATAAGGCACTTCCTCTTCTTACCGTTAGGTACCCAGTGGTACAGTTCATTCAGGAAAGGGGAGGATTTAACCTATTTGATATATTTAAAATACCTAATTTTTAATTAGCATTTAAAATGTTAACATCTTGCTTTTGAATAACTCACACATGCACAAGGTTCAAATTTCAAAAGGGTGTATGGTGAAAACTCTTCCTGCCACCTCTGACCCAGACACTCAGGCTCATTTGATACAAGTAAATACAGCAGGTTGTACATTTCCCCCCCAGCCCCCACTTTTCTTTTATACACTCGTGGGAGAATTTCATCTTTCCAGTTCTTTTTTTTTTTTCCGGGCACACGGTGCAGCTTGTGGGAGTTCCCCAACCAGGGACTGAACCCATGCTCCCTGCATTGGGAGCGCAGAGTCCTAACCACTGAACCACCAGGGAGTTCCCTTTTTGCAGTTCTCGAAGATGCTTTGTTCACCCAATAGTTATAGCTGGGAAGTGGTTCCACATCAGGCTCTAAAGAGCTTCCCCATTCGTTTTTCTTGGCTCCAGAGTATTCCACTGAAGGGAGGTATCATGATTTTTTTAATAGCAGCTCCCTGCTGAGTTACCTGGTGGCCTAGTGGTTAGGATTCCAGGCTTTCACTGCCGAGGCCTGCGTTCAATTCCTGGTCTGGGAGCTGAGATCCTGCAAGCCACGCGGTGGCCAAAAGAAAAAAGAAAAGGCAATAGCAGCTCCCTTTCGATAGATACTTAGGTTGCCACCAGTATTTCTTACGTGAGCAAGGCTGCAGTGGATCCCATTATACACAGGTCATTTTCCTTGCTTTGCGGCATATCTGTAGGATAAATTCTGAGCGATGGAGTCAGTGGGTCATAGAACCTATCCATTTATAATTTTCAGAGTTCTTCTAATCGCCCTCTGTGTGGTTACACTCGCCCTCCCACCAGGAGTGTAGGGAGAGCCTGTTTCCCCGCAGCCTCACCTACACTGTGCATTATGTGACTTTTTGTCCCCAGTCTGTTAGCGACAAATGGCATCCCACTGTAGTTTTTGTTTTTTTTTTTTTTTTTTTTTTTGCGTTACGCAGGCCTCTCACTGTTGTGGCCTCTCCTGTTGCGGAGCACAGGCTCCGGACGTGCAGGCTCAGCGGCCATGGCTCACGGGCCTAGCCGCTCTGCGGCATGTGGGATCTTCCCGCACCAGGGCACGAACCTGTGTCCCCTGCATCAGCAGGCGGACTCTCAACCACTGCGCCACCAGGGAAGCCCCCCCACTGTAATTTTAATTTACACTTGGGAGTCCTCCCCTCCATCCCATCCCCATCCTGTGTTCTCTACACCAGGGACCTGCTGCAGCTGGGAGGGGAGCTGGCCCGGACCTCACGAGCCGTCCAGGAGGCGAACCTGGGGCTGAGCGCAGGCCTGCGGCTGGCCGAGAGCCGGGCCGAGGCGGCCCTGGAAAAGCAGGCCCTGCTGCAGGCCCAGGTGGAGGAGCAGCTGCGAGACAAGGTGCTCCAGGAGAAGGACCTGGCCCAGCTGCAGGTGCAGAGCAACCTGGACAAGGCCGACCTCAGTGCCAGGTGGGCGCCCGGAGGCGCCACGCGAGGCAGACCTCCCCACAGAGTGTACGCCCGGACATACGGGGAGGAGGGGGCGTCTGTTCACAGGGCCCTTCCCCTGTGTGGGTTCAGCCAGTCTCCCCAGGCACCCCGTTTGGCAGAGGGGGAGACGGATGTTCAGAGGGCTCTTGCCCAGGGCACATCACGAGCAGTTCAGCCTCTGCTCCTGAGACCTGGACAAGTCCCAGAGTGTTTTTCTGTGAGATGAAGTGGGTGGCCACCTCATTCTCACTTAGAGATGAGAAAGGAGAGTGACTTCAGGTCACACGGCAAAAGGGAGGCGAATCCTAGGGTCCCTGCCTCAGGTTTGGGGAAGCATGAAGGACACGGAGCTGGCGGAGGAGAAGCTGGGTGGGTCTCCCATTCACCTGTGTTGCTCCCCTACCTCCAGAGTGACTGAGCTGGCCCTGACAGTCGAACGCCTTCAGAACCAGAATCTGGAAAAGGATCGGCTCAACAAGGCCCTCACTGAGAAGCTTGAGGCCCTGGTGAGATGCAGGGCGGGGCGGGGGGACCGACCAGATCCATGGACACAGGCTGAGGGCTGGGTTGCTTGGGCCAACCCCAAGCGTCCCACTCAGACTCAGTTTCACCCCTCATTAATTGAGCACCTAGTGTGTGCCAGCTTTAGTGGTAAGCACATTCACCTCCTTTATCCCATTTCATCCTCTCAGCAGTTCTGTAGCACGATCCCCATTATACAGATGAGGAACCTGAGGCCCAAGGGGAAATACTTGTCCAGGGTCTCAGAGCCATTAAGCTGGGGAGTCAGGACTTGAACTCATGCCTGTGCCCTGCTAGCCCAGGGCTCTTTTCGTTTGGAACTCAGCTGCCTCCCCACCAGAGGGACCCCTTCTCAAGGGTACTGCCTGGGTTGGTCATCCTTCTGTGTGGGGTCTGGCCTGGGTTCTACGTCCAGCTCTCCTCCAATAGGCTGTGTGACTTGGGGCAGGACACCACACCTCTCTGGGCCTGGTCTGTTCAGTGAGGGCACTGGGGCCACTGTGGGGTCTTCTGAGCTGCTGGCCCCTGGGCATGGCCTTCAAGGCCAACTGATTGGTGGTAGTCCCGGGAGGGAGACGAAGGTGAGGTTTCTGACTAGGGCAGAGACCCTGACTGCTCTTTGCCTGTCTCCCCAACACCACTCTAGGAATCCCTGCGGCTCCAGGAGCAGGCGGCCCTGGAGACGGAGGATGGAGAGGGGCTGCAGCAGACCCTGAGGGACCTCGCACAGGTTCGGGAGCCGGGAGAAGCCAGAAGGGGTGGGAGCCCTGGGCAGGGCAAGGCCAGGCAGTCCTGGGCCACCACGTTCCCTGGTGGCCTTCAGCTGAACTGCAAGTGGTTGGGGGCCCTGGAAACCTAGGCTGCTGTTTAACACCCCTGCTAGCTCCGCCCCAAATCTGCCCCCCCACCCCCCACCCCGGGGGAGTTCCTCGTTGGAGAGGAGACACTGCATGTTCCCTGCCCATCTGTGAGAAACGCTGAATCATGTCTTCCCAGTAAATGGGAGGCCTTACCTGGTGGGCTGAGGGCTGTGAGCTAGCGGAGGTGAGAAAGTGCTGCAGAGTTAGGGCTGAAGCTAGACATGAGGACCCTGGTGGCCCCACTGCCTCCCGAGGCTTCTTTGCCCAACTGACACCGCAGCTCCCCTCCTCCTTCTGCCTCCCTAACCCCCCCTCAGGCCGTCCTGTCAGACATGGAGAGCGGCGTCCAGTTAAGTGGCTCTGAGCGTACAGCGGCCGCATCGGACGGCAGCCTGCGGGGGCTCTCGGGGGCCCGGACCCCGTCCCCACCGAGGCGCTCCTCGCCCGGCCGTGGCCGTTCCCCCCGCCGAGGCCCATCCCCTGCCTGCTCGGACTCCTCCACACTAGCCCTCATTCACTCCGCTCTGCACAAGCGTCAGCTGCAGGTCCAGGTAGGAAGGGGCCTGAGTGTCCTGGGGCGGAGCTCGAGTCCAGCGGGGAGGGGCTTGGGCAACCTTGGTCGGAGCCGGGGTCTTAGGGGAGGAGCCTGAGCATTCAGGCTAGAGTCAGAGGCTTGAGAAACGGCAACTGAGTCAGGACCCGTGGAGGTGGCTGAGAGCACTGGAGGAATCTGAGTCTAGAGTGGGAGGGGCTTGAGCAGCTGGGGGCGGAGCCCGGGGTGGAGTAAGAGTCCTGGTATAGGAAGGGAGATGGGGTTCCCACACAGAGTCAGAGAGCTTTGGTGTGTGTGGGGGGCAGGGGTGGGGGCGGCGTCAGAAGCGGGGGAGGGGAAGGAGTGTGCTTGGTGGTATGTCTGGTGTCCTGGGGACTTAGGTTGCCCGGGACCCCAGGGAGATGGAGGCTCAGAGCCCTTGCAGAGGTCTCAGAAGGGTGGTGAGGGCATGATGCAGGGGAGTGGAAACTGAGTCTGGGGGTGTAGCTCTCCTGCCCGGCCGCAGCGTAGGCTGGTGTGCATCGTGCGGAGATCGGGGAGGGAGCTTCACAGGGCTCCCCTACAGTCAGTGATTCCCATGCCACAGGACATGCGGGGGCGCTATGAAGCCAGCCAGGACCTCCTGGGCACCCTGCGGAAGCAGCTTAGTGACAGCGAGGGTGAGCGCCGTGCCCTTGAGGAGCAGCTGCAGTGTCTTCGGGATAAGACCGACGGGGCCGCCCAGGCCCAGGAGGATGCGCAGCGCGAGGCCCAGCGCCTGCGCAGTGCCGTCGACCTCCTGAACAGGTGCCGGGAGGTCAGAGGCGGGGAGCCCAGAGAATAAGTCAGCGTCTGGGCCTAACGCCAGCCAGAGCCTGTGAACATGCGGATTTGCACTAATATGGTCATAACTAGCCGCATGTGTCTGTTCAAATGTAAATTCAGTAAACATTTACAAATGTAAATGTTTGCATTAGCCACATTTCAAGTGCTAACAAGTAGGACATATGACTATAAAACATTTCCATCATCTCCAAGAGCCATATTGACACTGTTATTCTCGACTCTGTCTCTCGGAGATTTTGGAGACGAGAAATTATCCACTCTTAGCTGCCTGGTTGTTTTTTATTTTTTAGGTGCTTGTTTTTTGGTTTTTCTCTTTGTAAATGTAGCCACGTAATAAAAAGTTTGAAAAATGGAGGGGAAATAAAAAGATGGGACCTCCTCACAGCTTCCCCTGCTCATCCTAACCCCTGTTAATGCACTGGCTTTGCTTCCGGTTGTGTTTCCTGGCAGTCACTTTGCAAACCTTTCCAGTATACCTACTATGTGCTAGGCTTATTGCCAAGTGCTTCCTGTGTATTATCTCAATTAGTCTTCCCATCAAACTCATGCAGTTCACAACTGTTACTGTCCCGAGGTTGAGAGACTTGTCCGAGGTCACACAGCGACGTGACTGGGGTAGGAATTGGGATTCAGGTCCATCTGACAGCAAAACCAGTGCTTCCCATGCCTTGGAAGGAAAGGGGCTTTTTATGTAGTTGCATTCCCAGCGAACACCTCATTTTGCATTCTACTATTTTTCTTTATTTCATGTCAAATTTTTTTTAAAACTTGGATAGAGTTTGACCCCCACCCTTTTTTTTTGATAATTTTATTTATTTATTTATTTATTTTTGGCTGCGTTGGGTCTTTGTTGCGGTACATGGGCTTCTCATTGCGGTGGCTTGTTGCGGAGCATGGGCTCTAGGTGCGCAGGCTTCAGTAGTTGTGGCACACGGGCTTAGTTGCTCCGAGGCACGTGGGATCTTCCTGGACCAGAGCTCGAACCCGTGTCCCCTGCATTGGCAGGTGGATTCTTAACCACTGCACCACCAGGGAAGCCCATGTCGAATATTTTTTCCCACCTACTGCCAGCCTTCGTATCTAATATATCAGTATTTACAGGTTGCCACTTTGAGCGCACGGGGGCGGCAGTGGAGGATATGATAGCCATCAGCCCTAAGCCTGAGCTAGAAACCCCTGCCTTGGAAGGAGCCTCCTCCCTCCCCTGACCTGGCTACCATGTGCTGCTGGCCTGGGCAGCAGGCAGCTGTGGGATCTGGACAGACCCAGCTCTATTGGGCCTCCCAGAATTGAGGGGCATAGGGTGCTGTAGGGGGCATTTCCTGGCCATGTGGACTAGCAGAGCTGGCAGCGAAATTGCCCACATGTCTCAGGAACCTAGCCTGGCATCTTCACTTGGTGGGGTAGTTGGAGATAATGCCAGTGCCTCCATCCATTCCACTGGGCCTCCAAGTGGGCTGGTTGGGGGAGAAGGAAAGCTGAGTGCCCTATGCTGGGAAGAGTCAGCTCCAGGGAGACGTGGATGAAATGAGTGGGCCATGCTTAGGGGCAGGAAGGCTTTCTAGAGGCCGGAGCCTCGGAGGACGGGAGGATGTGGCTCCTGGCTAGGACAGCAGCACGGCCATCTTCCCCGGTGGGAGTGGCCTCTGCATCCCCTTCAGCTCCCCCTCCCCTTGTCCTGCAGGGAGAAGGACAGCCTAGCCCACAGCCTGCAGGTGGCCCAGCAGCAGGCTGAGGAGCTACGGCAGGAGCGGGAGAAGCTGCATGCGGCCCAGGAGGAGCTGCGGCGCCAGCGGGACCAGCTGGAGGAAGAGCGGGAGGACACCGCACAGGACAGCGCACAGACGCGCAGGGAGCTTGAGCGCAGGTTGAGTAGCTTCTGGCTCCCTGCCAGGGCCGCTTGGATGGGCCATGGGGCTCCCGACTGTCCCTGGGGGCTAGGGAGTACTGACTGTGTCTTGGGCCTTCTACTGTCTCGAGGATCCTCATGGCACCCCTCTGCTATAGGGTCTTCTAACCAGACCCATTTCAGGAAACTGAGATTCAGGGAGGTTTAGTCATTTACCTGAGATCAGAGAACTGGTAGGAGGTAGAGTGTGGATGATGATGACAACAACTGGACTTCCCTGGCAGTCCAGTGGTTAAGGCTCCATGCTTCCTCTGCAGGGGGCGTGGGTTCGATCCCTGGTTGGGGAGCTAAGATCCCACATGCCTCGCAGCACAGCCAAAAAACAAAAAAAACGAATATAACAGTAGTTATATGAACTATATAGCATTAGTATTATTGTTAATTAAGTTAATTAACAATAATATTAATATAACGTTAATATTTTTTAAATTTAAATTTATAATAATAACATCAGTACTTATATTACTAAGTACCAGGCACCATTTTAAGCACTTAGATTCTCTTATTTAACCTTCATGATAACTCTGTGATGTAGGAGCTATTATTATCTCCATTTGGATGAGATGGATGGCGAAACTGAGGCACAGAGAGGTTATGTAACTTGCCCAAGGTCACACAGCTAGTTAGTGGAAGAGCCAGGATTTGAACCCAGTCATTGGGGCTTCAGAGTTAACCTCTTAACCACTTCACTTTTAGTTCTCTGAGGCATTAGTAACAGTGATGTTTAGTACATTGTGGCAGTGGATATTATCCTTGTTTCCGAAGGCCCTTGGAGAGATATGTCAGTTACAATAAAGACACATATCCTTTTTTTTTTTTTTTTTAATTTTATTTATTTTTGGCTGCATTGGGTCTTCGTTGCTGTGCACGGGCTTTCTCTAGTTGTGTCGAGCGGGGGCTACTCTTCGTTGCGGTGCATGGGCTTCTCATTGTGGTGGCTCCTCTTGTTGCGGAGCATGGGCTCTAGGCGCGCGGGCTTCAGTAGTTGCAGCACTCGGGCTCAGTAGTTGCGGCATGCGGGCCCTAGAGCACGCAGGCTTCAGTAGTTGCGATGCATGGGCTCAGTAGTTGTGGCTCGCGGGCTTAGTTGCTCTGTGACATGAGGGATCTTCCCGGGCCAGGGGTCAAACTCGTGTCCCCTGCATGGGCAGGCGGATTCTTAACCACTGTGCCACCAGGGAAGTCCCAGGACACATATCCTTTTCACAACGTCCCGAGGCGAGCGTTACCCCATTTTGCAGATGTGAAAACTGAGGCCCAACGGTGGGCTTGGCTGTCCTTGTGGATGAGGCTCCTGCCTTGGGCCTGGCCCCTGGCTGCTCCAGCATGTCTGGCCATGGGAGACTCAGGGCAGGGGAGTGACATGGGGCACCCCCCCACCCTCTGTCCCACAGCCATAGGCAACTAGAGCAGCTGGAAGTGAAGCGCTCAGGGCTGGCGAAGGAGCTGGTGGAGGTGAGGGAGGCGCTGAGCTGTACCACGCTGCAGCGGGACGTGCTGCAGGCTGAGAAGGCCGAGGTGGCCGAGGCGCTGACCAAGGTGGGTCCCCGTTTGCCACACCACCACAAACCCACCTCT
This sequence comes from Mesoplodon bidens, assembly GCF_964165515.1. Lineage (NCBI taxonomy): Eukaryota > Metazoa > Chordata > Mammalia > Artiodactyla > Ziphiidae > Mesoplodon > Mesoplodon bidens. Next base: position 174,340,846 of record NC_138177.1, on the reverse strand, counting down.
ACCCTAGGCCCCAGGCCTTCTCACTCTGGCCACAGACTGACCCCTATTTCAGGCTCACCTCTGACTCTGGCCACACACTGACGTCTGATCCCAGCCATAAGTGAACTGACCTTTAGGACTGGTCATATCCCTGCTTTTCCAGATGCTTCTGGGGCAGGGCCTGTAGCTCAGGTCATCCAGTCCCATCTCTGGACACAGGTCCTGGGGTCTGTGAGGGTTGGGGGCACAGTTCTTGGTCGGTGCCTGCCCTGCTGTCCGTGGTCTGGGCCCTGAGCAAGGCCACCCTAGACCCCACTCTGGGGTACCCTCTGACCTCTGGCCACGCCCCACAGTGGGAGCCAGCTTCATTGGTCCTTGCACGGCTCTGGGTGCGCAGCAGCGTGGGCAGCAGGGCGTCTGCAGGGATTTTGTTTCTGCCTCATGTTCTCAGGTTCTATCTCCCTCCTCGTGTCCCCTGCCCTGTCTCTGGGGGCCCTGTCTCTCCGTGCCTCTTCTCGCCACCTCCCCACCTCCTGCCTCTCCCATCTCTCTGCCTTTCTCCCCATCTCTCTGCCTTTCTCCCCATCTCTCTTTATCTTTCCATGTCTCTGCACGTCTTTTCCCATCTCTCTCCATCTCTCCCCGCCTGACCATCTCTGGCCACCCTGGTCCCGACCCTGCAGGCTGAGGCTGGCCGCGTGGAGCTTGAGCTCTCCATGACCAAGCTGCGGGCCGAGGAGGCCTCTCTGCGGGACTCCTTATCCAAGCTGAGCGCCCTGAACGAGAGTCTTGCCCAGGACAAGCTGGGTCTGAACCGCCTTGTCGCCCAGGTACGGTGTGTGCCAGCAGGCCCTCCTGCCTCGCCCACCTGTCCTCCCTGCTCAGAGACCCTGCTGAGGCATCCCCAGGCCCAGCCAAGCCCACACCCCGACATCTCCCTGTACACCTCTGTCCCTCTGTCTTGTTGTTCTCTCTCTGACTCCTGTCTGTCTGTCTTCTCTCTCATGGTCTGAGAGGAAAGAAGCTCCATGGGCCCTTCCTTCTCCTCCTCCCCAGTGTCCACACGCCCTAGGGCACTGCCCCTTACCCCCGGGAGCCTCCCATGGGCTGGCTGTGATAGGTGGGTGGAGAAGGCATCCTTGGTCCCGGGTGGGACCTCTTCGGACCATGAGGGCCTGGGCTGATCTGGTCACTCGCCTCCGCCTGGCCCCCACAGCTCGAAGAGGAAAAGGCAGCCCTGCTGGGCCGGCAGTGGCAGGCAGAGCGGGAGGCTGCCTCCGCGCAGGAGGGGCAGGAGCTGCTGGAGCAGCTGCGGCTGGAGCACGAGGTGGAGCGGCAGGGCCTGCAGGGCTCCCTGCGTGCAGCAGAGCAGGCCCGGGGGGCGCTAGAGCGCCAGCTCCCGGAGTTGCACCAGGAGCGCTGCCGACTGCAGGAGCGGCTGGCTCAGGTGGGTGTACGTGGGGTCTGGAGAGCAGGTGGGGAAGGGGTTCTAGGCTCCCGGCCTTTTGCATCTGTCCTGGGGGACGTCACAGGCTCGGGAGCCTGCTTCCCAGCTGAAATCCAGTCCCACCTCTGCCAGCTGGGGGCCTTGAGCAAGCTACCTGACCTCCCCATGCCTCAGTGGCCCCACCTGTAACATGGGGCTAATAGTTCTTATCACAAAGCGTTGTTCTGAAGAGTATACCGGGTAAGCGCTTACAGAAATCAATCACCACTCAGTAAAGATTAATGCTATGATAATTGGTAGAGAATTTTAGAATTGGAATCTTAGACTTGTTGGGAAATCATAGCTGGAAGGGACCTTAGGGTGTCTGTCCTGGAGGGCCTGGCTTCCTGGGAGGGGCCTCTAGGGAACAGACCACGCGGTGCAGGGAGCCAGGCTCTAGGTTCCCTTTCTGAGGCCTGCAGAGCAGCTCTCCTTTGCTTTATTTTATACATTCAGCTTCTCTGGACATTTTGGGGTGCAGGAAGTGTTTGGTTGCCACCCAAACTAAGTGATGACCCTTATGTCTGCATGTGCATGCACTGCAGGTCCAGAGAAGGCTGTGATTTGTCCAGGTTCACACAGCACATCAGGATACAACCGGGGCTTGAACCTGGTCTCCTGCCTGCCAGGGCCGGGTCGGGCCCAGGGTCGGGGTGCTGCACGATAAGCAGGCTGGGGGATTCCGGGGCTGGCGCTCACAGTGCCGGGGTGGGGCCAGCTCTCCCGGCAGCTGAGTGGGCGGGAGCACGAGCTGGAGCAGGCCCGGCGGGAGATACAGCGGCAGACGGAGGCGTCGGAGCGGGCGGCCCGGGAGAAGGAGGCGCTGGCCAAGGAGCGGGCCGGCCTGGCGGTGCAGCTGGCAGCAGCTGAGCGTGAGGGCCGGACCCTGTCGGAGGAGGCCACACGCCTGCGGTGAGGCCTTGAGCTCTGCCCAGCCCGCCCTTGGGGGGTCTGACGGAGCCACCCCGTGGCCAGCCACGTCCAGCACGGGCCCTCAGGGGCCAGGTCACCAGCTCATCTCAGCCGGGGCTCAGGCTTCCCCGGGGAGCGGGAGCGTGGCTGGGCAGGTGGGCTGGCACCTGGCCCATGGCTGGCCACGCCCTGGGATTCACAGTGTCCTGGGTCCCGGGAGGCTGGGTCCCGGGGCCTTAGGGATCGTGCGTGCTGCAGCTTGGAGAAGGAAGCCCTGGAGAGCAGCCTGTTTGAGGTGCAGCGGCAGCTGGCGCAGCTCGAGGCCCGGCGGGAGCAGCTGGAAGCGGATGCGCAGGCCCTACTGCTGGCCAAGGAGACCCTGACCGGTAGGGGGGCCAGGGGTGAGGGGTGGGGAACCCCGGGCTCCAGCCCGGAGCTGGAGCTGTAACCTGTCGAGTTCTGGGGTTTCACCGAAGCTGGGATCACTGGCTTTGGGGTGTGGCTGACCTGGCTTCCAATCCAGCCGCTGTCCCAGGCCAGCTGCTTCCCTCTCTGGGCCACGGGTTCCTCATCTGACAGTTAGAGGTGATGAGGCTTTGCCAGGATGAGGTGAGAAAAGCATGGCCTTGGCACAGTGCCTGGCTCCGCAGCCTACGGTGGCTGCTGTCTATCGTCATCAGGGCGCTTAGAGAGTTCTGTGTCTCCGTGGAGCCATCATCAGCTGCTTTTCTGACGACTCTCATTCCCGCCCAGTCTCTGAACTCACAGGTTTTTCTTGCTCAACCAACATTTACTAAGCACCTGCTTGGGCCGCGAAAATTAAGTTTTTCATCCACGTCCACGTGAGCCAGACAGAACCAGGAAGGGAAATGCTAACAGTCTCTGGTGGACCTCCAACCCCGAGGATAGTTTTTATTTATTTATTTATTTATTATTTTTTATTTATTTTTTTGTGTGCTACGCGGGCCTCTCACTGTTGTAGCCTCTCCCGTTGTGCAGCACAGGCTCCGGACGTGCAGGCTCAGCGGCCATGGCTCACGGGCCCAGCCGCTCCGCGGCATGTAGGATCCTCCCGGACCAGGGCACAAACCCGTGTCCCCTGCATCGGCAGGCGGACTCTCAACCACTATGCCACCAGGGAAGCCCCCGAGGATAGTTTTTAGATTGTCCCCTGTGGGGTGCACCCTTCCCCGGTCACTTTCATTAGTGCTGACAGTCCAGCAAGTATGCTTATGGCAGTCAGTCATTAAAGGTGATGCCTCATGGAAAGCTGTGCAGCCTTGGGAGGTTACCTGTCTCCTCTGAGCCTCTGTTTGCTCATCTGTAAATTGGGGATAAGCCATGTGGGTGTGATGTGAAGCTGTGTTGTGCTCAGCCAGGTGCCTGCCCGTGGTAAGCACTCAGTCAGTGATGGGGGTTCTCATGTTTTTGCTGTCCTCTCCATTTGGGGGGCCCTCCTCATCAGTCACTTCATCCTTTAGATGCCATTCCAGGTAGGGAGGGAGGGGGACAGGGCCACTGGGCCCATGCAGTTGATGGGGAAACAGAGGCCCAGAGAGGGCAAGAACGTTCTCCAAGGGAACTCAGCTAGATACCAGTGGGCCCTCTCCCCTCTGGGATTTTGCCCACATAGCTCACCTGGCCTGAGTCTGTTGGCCCACGGGGAGGGTCTGACCCAAGCTTGTTTCTCCCTTCCATCCCTTCTGTGCAGGAGAGTTGGCGGGCTTGCGGCAGCAGATAACAACTACAGAGGAGAAGGTCGCTCTGGACAAGGAACTGATGGCCCAGAAGTTGGTGCAGGCTGAGCGGGAGGCCCAGGCCTCTCTGCGGGAGCAGCGGGCAGCCCACAAGGAGGACTTACAGCGACTCCAGCGAGAGAAGGTTCGGGCAGCTGGGTTGGGGCCGGTGGTGGGGTGGGGGAGGGCTCTGTCTCCTCTGTGACCTCAGGCGAGCCATCCTTCTCACTTTGCATCAGTGAAGTGGAACTTCATCTCTGTTTCAGAGGCTCTGGGGGCAGCTGGGAGGATCCATCGGGGACCACTCCTTATCAAACATGCAGATTCCCAGGCCCCAATCTGGTCCAGCCCTGGTGATCCTGATGCAGGGGGTCCACAACCGTATTTGGAAAATGCTGATCTAATGTAGAGTCGGAAGGCACTTTAATTTGCTAAGAAGTGCAGTTTGCATATGAAAGATCACTCGGGACCAGAGCACATAGAAAGGCGAGGGGCCAGATCTCCAAAAGACAGAACAGAAGTACCTAAGAACACTGGCTCTGGAGTTACATTGCCTGGGTTTCAACCTGATCTTGGCCAAATGCTGGTTATGTTACCTAAGGTCTCTGTGCCTTCATTTCCCCATTAAAAAAATATATATATGTATTTATTTATTTGGCTGCACCAGGTTTTAGCTGCGGCATGCGGGATCTTCATTGCCACATGCGGGATCTTTTATTTTTTTTTAGTTGCAGCATGCGGAATCTTTAGTTGCAGCATGTGGGATCTAGTTCCCTGACCAGGGATCAAACCCGGGCCCCCTGCATTGGGAGCACGGAGTCTTAGCCACTGGACCACCAGGGAAGTCCCCTATTTCCCCATCTTAACAATGGGGATAATGATAGTATAATTTATGAGGATGAGGTGAGATGATCCTTACAAAGAGCTTAACACAGAGACTGGCACTTTGTAAATGCTCCATAATTGCTGGTTGTCATTATTATTATTGTACTGAGATGCTCTCCAGAGTGGGTCTCTGGACAGGGGACCTGAGTCACTCATCTTGGACTGGGCTGCCTCTGACAGAGGTTCAGGCTGTGGCCCCCGACACCAGGGGGCGCCATTCACCTTGTACGTAGTCTTCTTGGATTTGTGGCTAGAATCACACTTCTCCAGCAGGTGGCAACAGAGCATTTGAAGTAGAGACTTTTCACACAGCTGTTAGGGACTAGTGCTGGGGCCAGGCACCTCCCTCAGACCCCAAGTGGGCTCTGCCTGTGGGTTGTACCCACCCAGTCCCCAGGGAGCCAAACTCCTGTGCCTTCCCTCATTCTCCCTGCACCAGCAGACTCAGCCTCTTTCTTTTCTTTCTTTTTTTTTTTTTTTTTTGTGGTACGCGGGCCTCTCACTGTTGTGGCCTCTCCCGCTGCGGAGCACAGGCTCCGGACGCGCAGGCTCAGCGGCCATGGCTCATGGGCCCAGCCACTCCGTGGCATGTGGGATCCTCCCAGACCGGGGCACGAACCCGTGTCCCCTGCATCGGCAGGTGGACTCTTAACCACTGCGCCACCAGGGAAGCCCGACTCAGCCTCTTAATGTCACCATACCTGTACTCTTCTCTGCAGCTGTTCCGCCCCCCCCCCCCAGACCCTTGCCTTCTTATTGCTCACAGCCGACCCAACCCCCAGTCCTGGTCCCTCTTCCACAAGCTCTGAACAACCCGCTATTCTAAAATTCAGATTGCTCCTTGTCACTCTGGCTTGAGGCTCTGCCGTCCCAACTGTCCTGAAAATCAGGTCACCCCTCCCTAAAGCCCAGTGGTCTGGTCTGGCCTGGCTGCTGCCTGTGGCTCTGGCCCCGTCCTTCACCGTGTCCCCCTTGTAGTCCAAGCCCCAGTGACCTTAAATATCACAGGTTCCCTGTTCGTCACGTTTCCTCTTTCCTCCGAGTCGTCTCCAGGGCTGTACTCGGACCTGGGGTTCTTTTCCTTTTCTCTCTACCTGACCGACGGCTGCTTGTTTCCTCCAGGAAACATTCTCTGACCCCTTACCCTCCTCCCCCCGCCCACCCAGAGGCCAGGCCGTTGTTGCTCCTGGCGTGTCCCCATCACGGCCCTCATTATCACCCGCCCCACCTTGTAGTTCCCTGATAACCTACCCCACGGCCCTTGCTGCCCCGAGGTTGGCGAGGGGCTGTCTGGGCCCAGCCTCGTGGGTCACACGCACGTGGGCCTGGCCCCCAGGAGGCGGCATGGCGGGAGCTGGAGGCAGAGCGGGCCCAGCTGCAGAGTCAGCTGCAGCGGGAACGGGAGGAACTGCTGGCCCGGCTGGAGGCCGAGAAGGAAGAGCTGAGCGAGGAGATCGCTGCCCTGCAGCAGGAGCGTGACGAGGGCCTCCTCCTGGCCGAGAGCGAGAAGCAGCAGGTTTGTGAGCCCTGCCGTGGCCTCCTCGGCTGCCTGAGGGGCCCCTGTGCTGGGGCTGGTCCCCGCTCAGCCACCCAGCAGCTAGGGGCTAGGAGTCCTTTTCTGGGCCTTGGTTTCCTCACCTTCAGGATGGGGGAGTTCAAGGGGTGTTTGTGAAGCGTCGCTGAGACCCCTGTCCAGCGAGCGGGCCCGGCACGTGGTGGGAGCTTACTGAGTGGCAGCCACAGTCATGACACCGTGAGCATTGTTCCAGAAAAGCTGACCCACGTTCTCCCATCCCTCCTCCCACCCCAGGCTGGGCATGGCGTCCCCATGACCGCCTCTGAGCAGTCCCCGCGAAGCCCACATGCAGCAGCTGACCCTCCTCAGAAAGAACTAACTCCTGACTTTCCCATAATGTAATGGAGACAGGGCAGACTGCGTCCATCTCCTCTCCTCACCTGCTGCGTCACCCTGGGCAAGTCACTTTACCTCTTTGAGCCTCAATAGCCTCATCTGTAAAATGGGAATAATGAAAGGCCCTGCTTCAGGATGTGAGATGTCCAAGTTGTGTCTGTGTCCAGGTCATTGTTACTGCTGTTGTACCCTTTCCTGGGGCTGCCGAGGGGGTGAGCCTGCACCTCTGCCCTGGCTCCACCTGTGGTGGCCCAGTCAGGTCCCTGAGCCCCCAGTGGGCACATTTCCGAGGCCAACGTTGGGGAAAGGCCCAAGCATGCCCCCCAAGACCACCCAACACCCTGAGCCCTTTGCTCCCTGCCTCTGCCCAGGCCCTGTCCCTGAAGGAGTCCGAGAAGACGGCGCTGTCGGAGAAGTTGATGGGGATGCAGCACAGCCTGGCCGCCATCTCCCTGGAGATGGAGCGACAGAAGCGCGATGCTCAGAGCCGGCAGCAGCAGGACCGGGTAGGCCAGGCGGGGGCGGGCGGGCCTCCATCTGAGCTGGGGTTGGGGTTGCGGGGGACACAGCCCTGCCCGAGGGGAGACGTGGCTCTGCCCTGGGGGTAGCATCCAGGCTGTCGGCGGAGCTTCACCCTTCCTTGGGAGTCCCCATTGGAGGGAGGTGGCACGGCTCTGCCCTGTGAATCCCCTAGTCTGAGGGAGAGACCGGCTACGTGCATAGCACTTGCCAGGCGTCAAGGGATCAGTAGAGGGCCCTTGACGCAGGCCAGCATGAGGGGCCGTGTCTAGAGCTGCAAATGGACAGTTCAGTTGGCGCAGCTGGGATCAGTGGCGGTGGGGGTTGGGAGTGTGGGGGAGGAGGACACTGCAGTGCCAAGTCTCAGGAGCCCGTGTGTCCTAGAGCACCGTGAATGCCCTGACGTCCGAGCTGCGGGACCTGCGGGCCCAGCTTGAGGAGGCTGCCGCGGCCCATGCGCAGGAGGTGAAGAGGCTGCAGGAACAGGCCCGAGACCTGGGCCGGCAGCGGGAGTCCTGCCTGCGTGAGGTGAGCTGCCTGCCCGTCCACCCACCCGCTTCCTCCTAGGCAGTGCAGCCTAGACGCCGCTGGGAACCTAGAAGCGTGCGTTCGAGGACAAAGGAATGCGTGAAAGGAAGCAGGTGGCAGGCGTTAGGCGTTTATTAAGTACCTGCTGGGTACGTGTGGGACTTGGGCTCTCACAGAGAGGCTGGGCTGGGCGTCCCTGCCCTCTTGAGGTTGATCCACAGGATGATCTTTTTACTTATTTTATTTTATTTTATTTATTTATTTTTTGGCTGTATTGGGTCTTCGTTGCTGTGCGCGGGCTTTCTCTAGTTGCGGCGAGCAGGGGCTGCTCTTTGTTGCGGTGCACGGGCTTCTCATTGCAGTGGCTTCTCTTGTTGCAGAGCACGGGCTCTAGGCGCGTGGACTTCGGTACTTGCAGCATGCAGGCTCAGTAGTTGTGGCTTGTGGGCTCTAGAGCGCACGCTCTGTAGTTGTGGTGCACGGGCTCAGTTGCTCCACGGCATGTGGGATCTTCCCGGCCCAGGGCTCGAACCCGTGTCCCCTGAACTGGCAGGTGGATTCTTAACCACTGCGCTACCAGGGAAGTCCCACAGGATGATCTTGATTGACGTTTATTTCAGGCCAGAGCACCGCTGACTCCAATATGCTTTGCCCCAAATCATAACTCACACCTGCAGTCCGAGCCGCTGCAGAGGGATAGGGCAGGTGCCCCGTGGCCAGGGAGATGGGGATGGGCTCCTTTCCACCCAGCTTGAGTGGGACCCGACCCCTGTATGTGGACCTCCGCTGTCCTCACAGGCAGAAGAGCTTCGGACCCAGCTGCGCCTGATGGAGGATGCCCGCGACGGGCTGCGGCGGGAGCTACTGGAGGCCCAGCGCAAGGTGCGTGAGAGCCAGGACGGCCGTGAGGCCCAGCGCCAGGAGGCGGGCGAGCTGCGGCGCAGCCTGAGCGAGGGGGCCAAGGAGCTCGAGGCACTGCGGCGGTCCAACGAGGAGCTGCGGGTGGCCGTGAAGAAGGCAGAGAGCGAGCGGATCAGGTGGGGTGACACGGGGGCCCAGCCCCCAGCCCTTCACAGAGCCTCGTCCTTCATTTGCACTGAATCTCATCCCAGGAACTAACTTCACCCCCCAAGGTTCTGGGGAAATCGCGCAGATGGGGAGTCTCTGCCCTCGAACCAAGCCCGGACTTGGTTTGTTTTAGGTGACTGTCCTACCTGAAGGAAGGGGAATGGTGGTTGCAGGCAGGATTGGGTCCAGACTCTGACCTCACCCACTGGCATCACCCTGGAGACTAGCATGTGTTGCTGGTCCACCCCTCTCAGCTGAGGGCCTGATCCCCAGCCCTGGAAGACTCAGCTCAGGAGAGGGCCACTTTGCAGGCAGCACTTGGGGCACCTCTAGGCCAAGAGCCTGCCAGACCCACCCTGGGAATCAGGGGAAGGGACCTTTGTGTAGGGCCACTCACCTACTCTTCCAGGACCTGGGGCTACCTCTGACCTCTGCCCCCTCCAGCCTGAAGCTTGCCAACGAGGACAAGGAGCAGAAGCTAGTGCTCCTGGAGGAGGCTCGGGCGGCTGTGGGCAAGGAGGCTGGTGAGCTGCGGGCTGGACTGCAGGAGGTGGAGCGCTCACGGCTGGAGGCTCGGAGGGAGCTGCAGGAGCTCCGGCGGCAGGTAACCCCTGGGCCACAGCACCCCCTTTTGTGGGCCGAGGTCCCTCATAGGTAAAACCAGGGCCTTGAACTATAACAAGGCTTGTTACCTAACCTTGGTTTTTTTTTTTTTTTTTTTTTTTTTATTTATTTTGCGGTATGCGGACCTCTCACTGTTGTGGCCTCTCCCGTTGCGGAGCACAGGCTCCGGTCGCGCAGGCTCAGTGGCCATGGCTCACGGGCCTAGCCTCTCCGCGGCATGTGGGATCTTCCCGGATCGGGGCACGAACCCGTGTCCCCTGCATCGGCAGGCGGACTCTCAACCACTGTGCCACCAGGGAAGCCCCTAACCTTGGTATTAATGGATGGGCTTTGAGGAATCCTAGACTCCGAAACCGTGTGTTTGTGTGTGCGTGTGTGGATACATTTGTGTTCACACTCGCTCACATTTCTCCAAAGACTGGGTCTGGGGCTCTTATCCAATTCTCAAAGGAATCTGTGAACAACAAGAGGTGCAGATCCCGTGAACTAGGTCAGGAGCTGGCAACCTTTTTTTGTAAAGCGCCCAGTAGTAAATATATCCAGCTTTATGGGCCTTACGGTCTCTGTTGCAGCCACTCAACTCTGCCATCATAGGGAGGAAGCAGGTCTGGACGGTACCTACATGAGTGGAGTGTGTTCTATTAAAACTTTGCTTATGGACATTGAAATTTGAATTTTATATACTTTTTTATGATTTAAAAAAATTATTTAGGCTGCATTGGGTCTTCTTTGCTGCCTGCGGGCTTTCTCTAGTTGCAGCGAGCGGGGGCTACTCTTCGTTGCGGTGCACAGGCTTCTCTTGTTGCGGAGCACGGGCTCTAGGTGCGCGGGCTTCAGTAGTTGTGGCACGTGGGCTCAGTGGTTGTGGCTCGCGGGCTCTAGAGCACAGGCTCAGTAGTTGTGGCGCACGGGTCTAGTTGCTCCGTGGCATATGGGATCTTCCTGGACCAGGGCTTGAACCTGTGTCCCCTGCATTGGCAGGCGGATTCTTAACCACTGTGCCACCAGGGAGGTCCCCTGAATTTTATATACTTTTCATGTGTCAGAAATATTGTTCTTCTTTTGCTTTTCTTTCAACCATGTAGAAATGAGCCATTTTCAACAACTTAAAAATGTACAAACCATCCTTAGCTCAAGCCCTTACAGAAGCAGATGACCGGTGGAAATTGGCGTGCAGAATTTTGGCCTGCAGTTTGCAGAGCCCTGAACTAGATGATTCCAAGCCCATCAATAACAGCAAGCATTTAACAAGTGCCTGCTGTATGCTGGGCACTGCCCTGGGCACTGCCCTGGACACTGAGGACTCAGGCTTTCCCGCTCTAGAAGACCGGCAGAACAGGAAACAGCCCCCTTTGGCACCCAGGCCCTGCCTCTCCAGATATATTGCAGCCTGAATAACAAATCCCCTCCACCTCCCACCAATGTACCCCTCCACCCGGGCCCCCTCCCATTGGGCTGAAGTCCTGGGAAACATTCGGAATCCCTGAAAGGAACTGTGTGCCAGGCTCTTGCTGAGTGTTTTGCGTGCTATAGCACGTTTTCATATTCCCTTTGCTGTAGCACTGTGGGGTAAGTAGGCCTCACCCCCCGACCTGCTCCTCTGCGGAAATAGGGGCCTAGAAACATACCTTTGATTCTGCTTGTCCGAGATCAAATCCCAGTCTGCTGCTTATGAGCTGTGTGACTTTGAGCAAGTCTCTTCACCTCTCTAAGCTTTCGTCTTCATGTCTGTTAAAGAGAGATAATGTTAGTACCTACCCTGTATTAATGAGTTAATATGAGCGAAGTGCTTAGAACAGAGCTGGACACATGGTAAACACTCCATAAAAGTTAGGCATCATCGTAGAGGTGAAAAGTGACCCAGAGTTCCTTCCCTGCAGAACTCCTAGGGGTTCAGCACTCCCTACCTCTACTCTCCATGATAGGTAATTATGATTAGGTGATACACTGAGGTCATTGGTGCCCAGGTGCCTGCTGTGGCTCAACCAGGGTGGAGCTATCAGGGGCAGGCTCCCAGTGGATTGGGGTGGTGTTCAATGTATGTGTCCCTAGAGCAGTGGGTCCCAAATACCCTCTGTGCCCGGTTTGGACTGGGCAGGGTACAGGGGCAGAGCTGAAAAGGCTGCCATTGGAGCCTGCGGGCACTCTCCAATACCCTGGGCTGGAAGGGGCTGTGGGTGCTGAGAATGGGTCCTAGGTCCTGCCTGTGTCCACTCTTTCTCACAGATGAAGATTCTGGACAGTGAGAACGCCAGGCTGGGCCGGGAGCTGGTGGAGCTGCAGGGCCGCGTGGCACTGGGCGAGAGGGCAGAAAAGGAGGGCAGACGGGAGGCCCTGGGCCTCCGACAGAAGCTGCTGAAGGGTGAAGCCGACCTGGAGGCTGTGCGGCAGGAGGTAACTAGATGGTGGGCAGACTGCCTGGAGGAGGAGGATCCTCGGAGGCAGCCAGGCTGCCCTGGGCCCTCTCCAGTGAGAAGCAGGGTCCCTGTTCCCCACTCCTTGAGATTCTTCCCCAGGTATAATCATAACAATAATAACAACTGCAAGAACTGTGTAGTGGGCGTGGGGGGAGCTTTGTAGACAGAATCTTGTTTGATTCTCCCAGCAGCCTCATGATGTAGGTATAATTAGCCCCAGTTTACAGAGAGAACCAGACACTGGGGCTCAGAGAGGTCAAGGGATCTACTCAAGGTCACACAGCCACCCAGGTCTGTCAGACTTCAAAGCCTACACTCTTTTCACTCTGTGTTTTCTGGCAGTGAATCTACTGTGTGACCTTGACTAAATCACTTAACCTCTCTGTGCTTTAGAGCATTCATGGGATAGGGGCTAGCACAGCAGGGGATGTATACCAGGTCCTTGTGTAGGTCTTGTCATCCAGGAGGTGTTCCATAGATGGTTTCCAGTGAAACTGATGACTGTGAGAGGTTGACTCATTCTCTGAACCAGAGGGGTATGTGTGAGTGTGTGTGACCATGCGCTTCACTGGTAAATAATTTTTTAGTACCTCCCCTCATTGTGTGATTTACTGATAAATTATGTGTACCGAGAGGCAGTGTGGCCTAGTGGTTAAGAGAAAAGGCTCTGGAGCCAGGGTGCCTGGCTTTGAATCCTAGCTCTCAGTTCACTAGCTGTGTGGCCTCCAGCAAGTTGCATAACTGCCCTGTGCTCACTTTCCTCATCTGTAAAATGGAGATGATTTATAGTGGTAATTAGAGTTGATATTTTTTTTAATAAATTTATTTTATTTTTATTTATTTTTGGCTGTGTTGGGTCTCCGTTGCTGCACACGGGCTTCCTCCAGTTGTGGCGAGCAGGGGCCACTCTCGTTGCGGGGCACAGGCTCTAGGCACGTGGGCCTCAGCAGCCGTGGCTCATGGGCTTCGTTGCTCCGCGGCATGTGGGATCCTCCCAGATCAGGGATTGAACCCGTGTCGCCCGCATTGGCAGGCGGATTCCCAACCACTGCGCCACCAGGGAAGCCCTAGAGTTGATTTTTTTTGAGGGGAAAGTACTTAGTGCCTGGCACTAATAATTCCTATCTATGTAAGCATTAGTTGTTAGCTTATTACTAATAAACTGTGTACACTGCAAGGCATATACACAGAAGGAAGAGGTAAACAAATTCTAATTGTTTCCTTCCATACTCCCATGATGTTCCTGCATCTCCTGCCCGGGTGGAGACCATTAACGAAACAGGAGTTCTGCAAGCCACTTTTGGGCCCGTGGGCTCCAGGCTGAGCCTGGGAGGGTGGGTGTCGGGTTGAGGGGCGGCCTTGCTGACCTCTACCTCCTGGCCTTGCCCCCTCACCCCAGCTCCAGGGAGCCCAGCGGAAGCTGCAGGAGCAAGAGGGCGAGTTCCGGACCCGCGAGCGAGGCCTGCTGGGCTCCCTGGAGGAGGCGCGCAGCGCCCAGATACAGCAGTTGGACCATGCCCGCAGCCTGGAACTGAAGCTGGAGGCCGCCCGGGCCGAGGCTGCGGAGCTGGGGCTGCGACTGAGCGCGGCCGAGGGCCGGGCTCAAGGCCTGGAGGCCGAGCTGGCCCGCGTGGAGACGCAACGGCGCGCAGCGGAGGCCCAGCTGGGGGGCCTGCGCTCAGCCCTGCGCCGGGGCCTGGGCCTCGGTGGTGTGTCCAGCCCTGGCCCAAGGCCCGCGCCCGTCTCTCCTAACCGGAGCGCGCCTGTTGGAGGTGAGAGAGCTCGGTGGAGAAGGGGGAAGGGTCAGCGGGCGGGCCTCGCAGAACCTCCGCCCCTACTCTCCGCCCCCATGTCCAGTTCTGGCCCGCCTACGAGGCCGCCCTCGGCCTGGCCCGCACCGCCCCTCTTTTGATGACCAGTCTCAAACCCCGCCCCTTCAGCTAGCTCCTTGCTGAGACCCGCCTACCTGCGCCCCCCACCCCCCCTTACGTCATTTTCTGGCCCTTCGCTGGGCCACGCCCCTCTTGAGCCCAGTCTCCGTCCTGCCACTCACCCAAGCTGATCTGCACACAACGTAGCTTGCTACTTTTTACTTATTTTATTTATTTATTTATTTATTTATGGCTGTGTTGGCTCTTCGTTTCTGTGTGAGGGCTTTCTCTAGTTGCGGCAAGTGGGGGCCACTCCTCATCGCGGTGCGCGGGCCTCTCACTATCGCGGCCTCTCGTTGCGGAGCACAGGCTCCAGACACGCAGGCTCAGTAATTGTGGCTCACAGGTTTGGACTGGGCAGGGTCCAGTCCGCGGCATGTGGGTCTTCCCGGACCAGGGCTCGAACCCGTGTCCCCTGCATTAGCAGGCAGATTCTCAACCACTGCGCCACGAGGGAAGCCCTGTAGCTTGCTTCTTTTTTTTTTTTTTTTTTTTTTTAATTTATTTATTTAATTTATTTGGTTGAGCCAGGTCTTAGTTGCAGCTCCAGGGCTCCTTAGTTGTGGCTCCAGGGCTCCTTAGTTGTGGCATGGAAACTCTCAGTTGTGGCATGTATGTGGGATCTAGTTCCCTGACCAGGGATGGAACCTGGGCCCCCTGCATTGGGAGTGCAGTTTTATCCACTGCGCCACCAGGGAAATCCCTTGCTTCTTTTTAAAGGGAGTAGAGGGTGCCGCTTTTTTTTTTTTTGCATTGAAATATAGTTGATTTACAATGTGGTAATTCCTGCTGTATTGCAAAGTGATTCAGTTATACATGTATATACATTTTTAAAATATCCTGTTCCATTATGGTTTATCACAGAATACTGAATATAGTTCCCTGTGCTATACAGTAGGACCTTGTTTATCCGTTCTATACATAATAGTTTGCATCTGCTAATCCCAAACTCCCACTCAGTTCCTCTCCCTCCCCCCTTTCCCCTTGTCAGCCACAAGTCTGTTCTCTGTGTCTGTGAGTCTATTTCTGTTTCATAAAAGTTCATTTGTGTCATATTTTAGATTCCACATTTAAGTGATTATCATATGGTATTTGTCTTTCTCTTTCTGACTTCACTTAGTATGATAATCTCTAAGTCCATCCATGTTGCTGCAAATGGCATTATTTTGTTCTTTTTTATGACTGAGGAGTAGTTCATTGTATGTGTGTACCACATCATCATCTTTTTTTAAAAAAATATTTATTTATTTGGTTGCACCAGGTTTTTTTTTTTTTTTTTTATATATACTTTGCTCTTTTATATGTGCTTTAATTTTTGGCTTACAAATTCTAAAAGAGAAGTTTTTTTTTTTTTTTTTTTTTAGTTTCTGCTTTATAACAAAGTGAATCAGTCATACATATACATCTGTTCCCACATCCCTTCTCTCATGCATCTCCTTCCCTCCTACCCTCCCCATCCCACCCCTCCAGGCGGTCACAAAGCACCGAGCTGATCTCCCTGTGCTCTGCGGCTGCTTCCCACTATCTATCTATTTTACGTTTGGTAGTGTATATATGTCCATGCCTCTCTTTCGCTTTGTCACAGCTTACCCTTCCCCCTCCCCATATCCACAAGTCCATTCTCAAGTAGGTCTGTGTCTTTATTCCCGTTTTACCCCTAGGTTCTTCATGACATTTTTTTTTTTAATTCCGTATATATGTGTTAGCATACGGTATTTGTCTTTCTCTTTCTGACTTACTTCACTCTGTATGACAGACTCTAGGTCTATCCACCTCATTACAAATAGCTCAGTTTCGTTTCTTTTTATGGCTGAGTAATATTCCATTGTATATATGTGCCACATCTTCTTTATCCATTCATCCGATGATGGACACTTAGGTTGTTTCCAGCTCCGGGCTATTGTGAATAGAGCTGCAATGAACATTTTGGTACATGTCTCTTTTGGAATTATGGTTTTCTCAGGGTATATGCCTAGTAGTGGGATTGCTGGGTCATATGGTAGTTCTATTTTTAGTTTTCTAAGGAACCTCCATACTGTTCTCCATAGTGGCTGTACCAATTCACATTCCCACCAGCAGTGCAAGAGTGTTCCCTTTTCTCCACACTGCACCAGGTCTTAGTTGCGGCAGATGGGCTCCTTAGTTGCGGCTTGCCAGCTCCTTAGTTGCGGCAGGTGGGCTCCTTAGTTGTTGCTCCAGGGCTCCTTAGTTGCAGCTCGCTGGCTCCTTAGTTGTGGCATATGAACTCTTAGTTGTGGGATGCATGTGGGATCTAGTTCCCTGACAAGGGATCGAACCTGGGCCTCCTGCATTAGTAGCGTGGAGTCTCATCCACTGTGCCACCAGGGAAGTCCCTGTACCACATCTTTATCCATTCATCTGTCGATGGACATTTAGGTTGTTTCCATGTCTTGGCTATTGTGAATATGTGCTGCTATGAACATAGGGCTGCATGTATCTTTTTGAATTATATTTTTGTCTGGATACATGCCCAGGAGTGGGGTTGCTGGATCATATGGCAACTCTATTTTTAGCTTTTTGAGGACCCTCCATACTGTTTTCCATAGTGGCTGAGGGTGCTGCTTCTTAATGCCCTTAACTCCTCTGAGTCTTTGAGTCTCCACCTTTCTAATTGACCCCTGCCCTCTCTCCATCAGCACCTCATCCTCTTCATTCTCCTGTCGCTGGCTCCACACCCCTCCATACCAGACCTATGACCCCCATATCTACCCCAGAAAGATACACACTCAGGCCAACCCACCTTCCAGGAACTTCTTCAGAAGAGATCCTCCCACCCGCACCTGCTCCCAAGGCCCAGGGGATGACCCTGGGAAAATCAGCACTGTGTTTCAGCGGGTGCAAACAGCCTTTTAGGGAGCATTCATCTTGTCTTGGCCTGACCCCAATCTCACCTTGATTCCTAAGGCCTAGAATAGAACCTGTGGAATCTTAGAACGGTGGGAAATTCACTGTGAGCTATTGAGTTGTTGCCTCTTCAAATCCACGGATTTAGCCCCAGGATTGCATTCGTTCATTCAGTTCCGCTATTTATTAAGCACATACTATGTGCCAAATACAGTTGAAGCACTGGGGATGGAGTGGTAAAACTGACAAGCCTTTCTGCTTTTATGGAGCTTATGGTCTAGGTATGGGAGTAGCAGACAATAAAAGTGCTACATAAATTAAATATAGAATGTATTGGGTGGTGGTATGAACTGGAAAATAGGTAAGGAAAAATAAGTCAAGGGATATTGCTGGTGAGAATGTAAAACGGTGCAGCCACTTTGGAAAATAGTTTGGCAGTTCCTCAAAAAACTAAAACTTAGAATTACCATATGGGCTTCCCTGGTGGCTCAGTGGTTGAGAGTCCGCCTGCCAACGCAGGGGACGTGGGTTCGTGCCCCGGTCAGGGAAGATCCCACATGCCGCGGAGCGGCTGGGCCCGTGAGCCATGGCTGCTGAGCCTGCGCGTCCGGAGCCTGTGCCCCACAAAGGGAGAGGCCACAGCAGTGAGAGGCCCACGTACCACCAAAAAAAAAGAATTACCGTATGACCCAACAATTCCACACCTAGGTATATACCCAAAAGAATAGGCATTTGAATAGATATTGTCCACCAGTGTTGGTTGTAGCATTATTCACAGTAGCCAAAATGCGGAAGCAACCAAAGTGTGAGTCGGCAGGTGAATTGATAACATAATACCATTATTATTCAACCTTGAAAAGGAGTGACTTTTTTTTTTTTTTTTTTTTTTTGCGGTACACGGGCCTCTCACTGTTGTGGCCTCTCCCGTTGCGGAGCACAGGCTCTGGACGCTCAGGCTCAGCGGCCATGGCTCACGGACCCAGCCGCTCCGCGGCATGTGGGATCTTCCCGGACTGGGTGGGGCATAAACCCGTGTCCCCTGCATCGGCAGGCGGACTCTCAACCACTGCGCCACCAGGGAAGCCCAGGAGTGACATTTTGATACGTGTTACAACATGGGTAAACTTTGACAACGTTATGCTAAGCAAAATAAGCTACTCACAAAAGGACAAGTATAGTATGATTTTACTTATATGAAATATTTAGAAGAGACATTCATGGAGACAGAAAGCGTTTAGAGGTTACCGGGGGTGTGAGGACGGAAGAATTAAGAGTTATTGCTTACTGGTTACAGAGTTTGGGGTTGTATTAGTCTGCCAAGGCTGCTGTAACAAAGTACCATAAACTGAGTGGCTTAAACAACAGAAATTTATGTCTCATGGTTCTGGAGCCAGAAGCCCAAGGTCAGGGTGTCTACAGGGCCATGCTTCCCCTAAATGCATTAGGGAAGAATTTGTTCCAGGTTTCCTAGCTTCTGGTAGTTCCTTGACTTATGGCAGCATAACCCCAGTCTTCACACGGAGTTCTCCTTGAGTGTGTGTCTCAATTCCCCCTTTTTATAAGGACACCGATCATTCTGGATTAGGGTCCACCCTACTCCAGTATGACCTCGTCTTAGCTCATGACATCCATAACAACCCTATCTCCAAATAAGTTCACATTCTGGGTATGGCAGTTAGGACTTCAACATATGAATTTTGAGAAGATGCGATTCAACCCATAATAGGGGTGATGGAAAGGATTTAGAAACAGTGGTGGTGTTCACACAACAGCGTGAGTATAATTAATGCCACTTAAAGGTGGTGAGAAAGGCATATTTTGTTATATATATCTTATCACAGTAAGATTTTTTTTAAATATATTTATTTATTTATTTTTGGCTGCATTGGGTCTTCATTGCAGCGTGCGGGCTTTCTCTAGTTGCGGCGAACGGGGGCTACTCTTTGTTGTGGTGAGCTGGCTTCTCATTGCGGTGGCTTCTCTTGCTGTGGAGCACAGGCTCAGTAGTTGTGGCGCGCGGGCTCTAGAGCGCAGGCTCAGTAGTTGTGGTGCACGGGCTTCATTGCTCCGCGGCATGTGGGATCTTCCCAGACCAGGGCTCGAACCCATGTCTCCTGCATTGGCAGGCATGATTCTCAACCACTGCGCCACCAGGGAAGCCCCAGTAAAATTGTTTTTGAAGCTAAGGCCAGGACGGGGGCTAAGGTGTCCCTGTGGGAGGCAGGGAGAGCCCCGCTGAGGAGGAGGTGGGGAAGGGAAGGGTAGGAGAAGAGACTGAGGGCAAGTGGAGAAGTCCCGAGTGGCAGTACCCTTGTCCTCTGAACAGCAAGGGCCGCAGCGCTGCTGGAGTGTAGCGAGCAAGGTGGAGAGGTGTGGGACGTGAGGCCATGGGACACCAGACCTGCTCAAGCGGTCCTTGCAGGCCGCCACGAGGGTACCAGCTTCACTCTGAGGGGAGGGAGTCAGTGGGTAGACGTCCCGCTCTGGGTCCTTTGGGTGCTGATGGAGCCGTGGGGCAGGTTGGGTGTCACTGCTAAGGCCGACCCCCATCCTGCAGTTCTCATTATTGACCTCCAGGTGCTGTCCCGTCTCTGTCCGCCCTGTCCCCTCCCACCTCATCATTGCCCATCATCTCCCAAGAACAGTTCAAGTTTTTCTGCTGGGAAATAGGGGCACCTGGGTTCAAATCCCGGCTCTGGATCTTCCAAGCTTTGAGACCAAGCAAATCACTTAACTGCTCTGAGCCTGCCCAGCCTGTGAAGGGGGGAAGTTGGTCCTTACCTCGCAGGGAATTACTATGAGGATGAAATGAGATAATGTAGGGAAAGCATTGGCCCAGTGCCTGGCACATAGTAGGCGCTTGTTACAGGGAGGTGTTGAGGGGATGGAGTGTCCACCCTTGGACTGGGCCCAGGGGATGCAGCCCTCATGCGCTTGTGGTCTGGGTGGGAGAGGCAGACATCGGACCCCCATGAGGGTGGGATGAGCTCACCCCAACCCAGCCTGGGGTCAGGGAGGCCTCTGAGGAGTGTTCTTTTTTTTTTTTTAATAAATTTATTTATTTATTCACTTATTTAATTTTTGGCTGCATTGGGTCTTCGCGGCTGCACGTGGGTTTTCTCTAGTTGCAGAGAGCGGGGGCTACTCTTCCTTGTGGTGTGCGGGCTTCTCATTGCAGTGGCTTCTCTCGTTGCGGAGCACGGGCTCTAGGCACGCGGGCTTCAGTAGTTGCAGCACTCAGGCTCAATAGTTGTGGCTTGCAGGCTCTAGAGCGCAGGCTCAGTAGTTGTGGCGCAGGAGCTTAGTTGTTCCGTGGCACGTGGGATCTTCCCGGCCCAGGGCTCGAACCCGTGTCCCCTGCGTTGGCAGGCAGGTTCTCAACCACTGCGCCACCATGGAAGCCCCTGGTTCTTTACACGTAGGAATGGGCCAGGCAAAGAGAAGCCATTGAGAGAGAAGGCAACAGCAGGTACAAAGGCCCTGGTGCCTTTGTAAGAGGGAATGTTCTAGAACGTGGGAGCTGTGGGTGATGTGAAGTGGCCAGCTTGTCAAGGAAGAGGGTGATGCTGGTGCGGGTGAGCGACAGGTAATGGCAAGGAAGCTGGGCTTGGTTCTTAGGGTTGGGAGGGCTGGTCAAGGGTTAAGCAAGAGGCTGAGGGGACCCAGTTTGTGCTGTGGGGAGCTCACTGGGCTGCCGGGCTCAGCAGGGATGGGTGAGATGCATTGGGAGCCTGCCGGCACCAACCAGGCAGGAGAGGCCTGTGGCTCCTGCATCCCCGAGCGTGTCTCCTTCTCTAGGAAGTAGGGAAGGGCTCAGCAGCCCCAAGCCCTTGGAATGCAGCCCTGGGTCCCAGCCACCATCCCCAGGACCTGCCACCTCCCCGGCATCTCCAGACCTGGACCCGGAAGCAGTGCGGGGGGCCCTCCGGGAGTTCCTGCAGGAGCTGCAGAGTGCCCAGAGAGAACGGGTGAGGTGGGGCGTGAGTGGCTGCAGGGGGAGCCCCGTGGCCCAGGGCCCTGTGAGGGGCCACAGGTCGTCAGAGCAGGTCTTCCCTTCCCCCCGACATTGGGGTTGCAGGATGAGCTTCGGGCACAGACGAGTACCCTGAGTCTCCAGCTGGCTGAGGTGGAGGCCGAGAGGGACAGTGCGATCTCACGGGCAAGGCAGCTGCAGAAGGCTGTGGCAGCGAGTGCAGAGGGTGAGTCTAATCCTCTGGGTCCTTGCTTTGCTCTCTTCTGCCCTTAGCAGCTGAGGTGGGAGGCTGTGGGCTTGGCCTGAGCCACTCCTGCATCCCTGCCCTGGCTACCGTGGCCTGAGTGGGCTGTCTCCTCTGGGACCCCCTCCCTGGTCAGCCTCACCCCGTGTCCAGACCCACAGACCCCCCAAGGGCTCAGAGAGGCAAGCCCTGCAGTGGGCGGAGGGCGAGCCTGATTCAGGTCTCAGGCTGTGTGCCTGGCCAGGCCTGATGGGGCTGGGTGGGGGCCGTAGCCCAGCGCAGCATGGACGGGCAGCTGAGCGGGGCCCAGGCCGAGCTGGCGCTGCAGGAAGAGAGCGCGCGGCACAGCGAACGGGAGCGCCGGGTGGTGCTGGACCAGGTGGCTGCCCTGGAGAGGGGCCTGCAGGCCACCGAGAGCGAGCTCCGGGCCAGCCAGGTAGGCAGGAGCTGAGAACCAGTGGGAGAGGGCGGCGGGGTGTGGGGGATCTGTGTGCGCCTGAATGGACGTCTATAAGGCCTCCTGTGCGCATCTCTGTTCTGTCTGCCTGGGTCTGCCAGCACCCACTGACGTGACCAGCCCGTGACTTTCTCCAAAAGTACATTCAGATTTCATCATCTTGTTCCATATGAGGTCATTAGGCTACAGAAGAAAGAGCCTGGGCGTTTGAAGCTCACAGACCTGGGTTCAAGTTCTTGCCCTGCTGCATGATTCTCGCTTTCCTCATCTATAAAACGGGGAGAACAATAACTCTCTCCCAGAGACGATGCACGTGCACCCTTAACACATAGACAGTGCTCAGGGGACCTGTTTCCTTCATCTCTGTATAGCCACACCACTGGTGTTCTGGGGGTTTTATGTGTGTTTGGGAGACATCTGTATATACGTGTGTGTGTGCATGTGTGTGTGTGTGTGTGTGTGTGTGTGTGTGTGTGTGTGTGTCTGGGGCAGGAAGCACAGGCCCTGGTGGTGACGGTCCAGGCCGCCGAAGCCTTGAGCCCTTCTTGCAGTCACAGAGTCCCCCCGCCTCCCCTTTCCTCCTCTGGCCCTCCATGCCTGTCCCCACAGCCCACCCCAGGCCTCTGGCTCCAGGCCGAGCTTGAGCTGGATTGTTGTGTCTGCGGCTCCGGCTCTGGCCTTGGGCCCAGCCACAGGGGCCGCGGGAGGAGGCCAGGAACAAAGCTGGGCAGGAGCCAGAGTGGGGCTGCTGGGCCCAGACATGGCAGCGTTGGGGCTCTGAGCAGGGTGGAAGCGGGACAGGCCTGGGCGCTGTTGTAATAACACCCCCTTGCCCCGCCCTGTCTCTAGAATGGTGACAGGAAGAGAAGGACCCCTGTCTGTCTTCCTGCCCTATCCGCACTCCCCAAGTCTCCTTCACCAGCTGACCCCGCATGGGGAAGGGAGGAGTATCATCCCCTAAAACCCGGCAGGGCCCAGGGCTCCTGCCCGGCTCAGCTCAGGTCCCACATGCAGCTCTGAGCCCGCCTCTGGAGAGTGATGCAGCAGAGCAGGGAAGCCCTGGAATCCGCATTTTTACACCTTCCCCCCTCACCGCCCTGGGGCTCTGTAAACACCCAGGTTGTGGCATCCCTGGACCAATCCGGTCCCCTGACCACACAGAGGTGAAATAAGGCCAGAGAGCAGGGACGGAGGGATGAGCCTGGATCACACAGCCTGTGAGACTTAGGCAAAACTGGAAAGGGCTCTGGGATCCTCATGTCACCCTGTGAGCATGTGGGGAGACGGAGGCCCCAAGAGGGTCAGGGGCTGGCCCTGGGTCACGCAGCAAGTGGTGTCTGTGACCCCTTCCAGGCTGCTCCCCACCTTCTCCTAAGGGTCCTGAGGGAT
The DNA here is from genome assembly GCF_964165515.1 of Mesoplodon bidens. Taxonomy (NCBI): domain Eukaryota; kingdom Metazoa; phylum Chordata; class Mammalia; order Artiodactyla; family Ziphiidae; genus Mesoplodon; species Mesoplodon bidens. The sequence goes on along the minus strand of NC_138177.1, from coordinate 174,317,921 downwards.
GTGGGAGGCGTGGGGTGGGCTGCACAGCTGGGGCCTGAGCCCTGCCTCACCCACAGGAGAAGATCAGCAAGATGAAGGCCAACGAGGTGAAGCTGGAGAGCGACAAGCGGCGTCTGAAGGAGGTACTGGATGCCTCTGAGAGCCGCAGCGTCAAGCTGGAGCTGCAGCGGCGCTCGCTCGAGGGGGAGCTGCAGCGCAGCCGCCTGGGCCTGAGCGACCGGGAGGCCCAGGCCCAGGCCCTCCAGGAGCGGGTAGACTCCCTGCAGAGGCAGGTGGGTCCCCTCCCCCGACCTCAGGCCCCTCTTCTGCCCGCCCTGTGCCAAGTGCGTTATGGGGACTCTGATCCTCCCAGCTACCCTGCGAGGCAGGTATTATCATCACCCCATTTCACGGATGGGTGGATGGAAGCTCACGGAGGTGACGTCATTGCCCAAGATCACATAGCTAATAAGAGGCAGGGCCAAAATGAGAATTCAGGACTGTTGACGGAGTCTGCACTCAAAGGAGGCATGTGGGACCAGTTAGAGACATAGGTTTCACTCATTTTCTTTTTTTGCCTTGGCCGCCAGGAAGCTCAGCTCTAGCTGGAATGTTCAGTAGCTCTGCTAGTCCTACGCTGTCACCCGCCTAAGTCAAGAACACAGAAAATGTCAGGGTTGTGGTTACCCTTTCTTCTCCATAACAGGGAGGAAAGGGAAATGAGAACAGGCGGAAGACCACGGGGTCTGGGACCGCCAGGTTGATGGCATTCTGTGTGAGGGTAGTTAACTGGCGGTGCGACCGGGCCCAGGTTGTAGTCACTTGAGACAGTGGGAACGCATGGGAACAGTGAGTATCAGTGAGAAAGGCCTAGAGAGAGGTGGCAGGGGCTTGGGTTAGGCACACCTGGACCATCCTGTCTGTCTGCCCACCAGGTGGCAGACAGTGAGGTGAAGGCGGGGACTCTGCAGCGGACGGTCGAGCGGCTGAGGGGGGCCCTGGCCAAGGTGGAAGAGAGCGAGGGGGTCCTGCGGGACAAGGTGCAGGGCCTGATGGAGGCTCTGACCCAAAGCAGCGCCAGCCTCACCAGCACCCAGGACAAGAACCTGCACATGCAGAAGGCCCTGACTGCCTGTGAACATGACCGCCAAGTGCTCCAAGTATGGGGGTTCCAGGGTCTGGCTGCGGGCAGGCCCAGTGAGAGTTAGCCTACAAAGGCAGGCTTGGGGGCCCTGGTGGAGAGCTGACCCCTGGGACGGTCAATAAGAGCTGCCTTTGAGGGAGGGGTGGGCCCAGTAAGAGCATCAGCCAATGAGGGGAGGCTCTGGGGGGAGGTGGGATCCAGCCTACTAGGACAGGCTGCAGGACCCAGGGGCAGGCTAAGGGAAGAGCTGGGGTCTGAGGGCTTCCCCACCTTGTGCAGGTCAGTGGCTAGGCTGTGGGCCAGGCCTGCTGTCTGGCTTACTCTCCAGGTGAGAGGACTACCTCTTTAAGGGGCTGTGAACCTGGCCTGGAGGTACCAAGTAGAGAGGAGCCCCTTGCCTCAGGGCTCCCAGGACAGCCTGGCACCATCAGCCCTTGTCCTGCAGGAACGGCTGGAGGCCACGCGGCAGGCGTTATCCGAGGCAAGGAAGCAGAGCAGCTCCCTGAGCGAGCAGGTGCAGACCATGCGGGGCGAGCTAGCGGACCTGGAGCTGCAGCGGGCAGAGTCCGAGGGCCGGCTGCAACAGCTGCAGGAGGTGAGGGCCAGGGCGGGCCCTTCCGTTCCCAGGACCGTGAGGCCCTCGGCGTTGGGACCTTCTCACCTATCTCCACCTTATCCCAAACCTAGGCCCAGCCTCCTGTGAGGAAGCATGGTTCACTCAGTCCGTATCCCCATTATACAGATGGAGAAACTGAGGCCCAGAGAGACCTGTCTGGCCTCGGGTGACCATTCCCTGATGTGGGCCTCATAATAGCCTTGCCTAGCATGTGGGCGTGGCAGGCTGGCATCATCATCTCCAAGCTTCCGATGCACACCCTGAGGCCCAGAGGGGTTAGGGACTCGCTGGCTTCTGCTGCAGGCGCTGCGGCAACGTCAAGAAGGTGAGGCTGCGGCCCTGCACACGGCCCAGAAGCTGCAGGATGAGCGGCGGCTGCTGCAGGAGCGCCTGGGGAGCCTGCAGCACGCCCTGGCTCAGCTGGAGGCCGAGAAGCGGGAGGTGGAGCGCTCAGCCCTGCGGCTGGAGAAGGACCAGGTGGCCCTCAAGAGGATGCTGGACAAGGTGGGCTGTGTCCCTAGGGCCCTCCCTTCACTTCCTCTGGGTCCCAGCCCCGGTTGGTCCCAGCCGCGTGTCCCCAGGCTGTGGGGGCCGCAAGTCCCCCCAGCCCTGCTGCCTGTAACCCAACACCCCTTTCTGAGCTGCTCCCACTTCCTGGGACCTCCCTCCTTCCCCGGGCACCCTGACCCCCTCCCTCTCTCCCCACCTAGGTGGAACGGGAGAAGCTTCGCAGTCACGAGGACACGGTGCGGCTGAGCGTGGAGAAGGGCCGCCTGGACCACACGCTCACGGGGGCTGAGCTGGAGCTGGCCGAGGCCCGGAGGCAGATCCAGCTGCTGGAGGTCTAGTCTGCCCACCCAGCCCTGGACCCAACTCCACCCCAACAGTCCACGAGCCCAGAGCCTTGGAGGGGGGTGCCCAGAGCCAGGTCCCAGAGGGAGGGGTCCTCCCCAGAGTGGAGAGGAAAGAGGCCTGTCAGCACACGCGCCTGTGTGCTCATGTTGGTTGTGGACGTGAAGAGCTATGAGCGTATGTGGGAGTTTCTTGCGCATGTAGCACGAATCTTGTGCATGGATGTGGCATATCTAAGTATTAGGCATATATCTGTATCTTGGTGTACGGGTCTCTTCTTGTATGTAGATGTATGTAAGAGTATTGGGCTTTTGCACATATGCATGCATCCGTGTGAACACAGGTTTTTACATGCTTGCTTTTATCTATCTTATCTATCTATCTATCTATATCTGTATAAACATATGGGCTTGTCTCTGTGTTTGAATATGTCTGTGTGTGTGTTTGTGTGCTTGAGGCGGGGGGGGGGTCACTAAGTACCCTGACCCAGGATTTGCAGGCCAGGAGGCCTGGGGGGGTGGGAGAAAAACAAGGGTCTCTCCTACATCCCCTGCTTTGCCCCAAGGGGCCCTCAGGCTCCCACCCCAGGGAGGTGCCTGACACCCTTTCACACACATGTGCGCGCGTGCGCGCGCGCACACACACACACACACACACACACACACACACACACGGCCAGAGGCCTGACCCGTGGTCCCTCCTGCAGGCCCAGGTGGCGGCACTGGAGCAGAACCACAGCCCAGCACGGCTGGAGGTGGATGTGCAGCAGCTGGAGCTGCAGCAGGAAGTGGATCGCCTGCGCAGTGCCCAGGTGCAGACGGAGCGCACCCTGGAGGCGCGGGAGCGGGCCCACCGGCAGCGGGTGCGTGGCCTGGAGGAGCAGGTACTCAGGCCTGGTGCGCTCTGGCCCCTCCCCAGGGGGCGGCAGCATCAGCAGGACCCCCCCTTCAGGAGGCTGGGCCGGGCTGGAAGTGTGGAGCTGGGGGAAGGGGGAGGAGGAGGAGGGGGGGCGAGGGAGAGGAAGACGGGGCGGCAGGGAGAGGGCTGGCAGTAACCTCTTGGGTATAAGCGGTCAATGGCGCCCATAACTGAAACGGTCCGGGTGGATCTGTGCTGGTATCAGCCATGGCTGGACACGGGGGCTCAAGTGATGTCATTGGAACTCAGTCCCCTTGCCACGGCTCCATGCCCGGGCAGGCCGTGTCCCCGGGTGGCACAGGTGGCCTCAGCAGCTCCAGCCTTGGGTTATCCTAACAACCCATGATCCCAGAGGAGAGAGGGGCCCTTTTCCCTGAGAGCAACAGCAAAAGTCCCAAGGATGATCCTCACTGGCCAGCTGAGATCACAGGCCCCCTCGTGACCATCTCTGCCCTGATCATGTCTGCAGGGCAAGGCTGCTTTGGTAGGCCAGGCCTGGGTCACAGGTCCACCCCTGGAGTCCAGCTAGCGCGCCAGGCCTGGCCTAGTGGTGAGAGTGGGGATGGGTGGCCCCCAAAGAGAGGCCGAGCAGTCCGGAGACACCCCACTGCTCCACGGAGCAAAATGAGGAGGGGAGGAAATACCCTGGCTCTTAATGACACCTGGTTTTTCTGAAACAGGCAGCACTGGGTCCCTTCTGGTGTCCTTCCATCAGTCACACCCCCCCCACCGACCCCGCTTTCTCTGAAACCAGGCTGGGGTCCTGGGCTGGCCCTACCTCCTCTTTCTCCTCCAGGTGTCCACACTGAAGGGACAGTTGCAGCAGGAGCTTCGAAGGGGCTCAGCTTCTTTCTCCCCCTCCTCCGGCCCCCCAGAGAAGTGAGCACCTTGCTGGCTGGCATCCTGGAGAGCAGCCCCGTGGCCGGGGCGGGACAGGGGAGGGGGGACTCCGGCACCAGGCCAGACCCGGCAGCGCCCTCCCAGCCTCGTCAGAGCCAACCACCCTCTGTGGGCTCCGCACTCAGTCCAGCCCCTCTCCCCCAGGATGAGCCCATATGAGGTCCCCCAGGACCAGTTTGAGGTCCTCCCTGAGTAGCTGAGCCAAAGCCAGGGGTTGGAGAGACCCCCCCACCCCCACCCCTTGTCTCTGGCCGACCCTGGAGCACAGGTTCACAGGAAAGAGAAGGGATGTCCAGGCCTGGGGCAGGGGACCTTCTCTGGCTTCGCAGAGATCTCTTTGCCTTAGTTCAGAGTATTTGTCAGGAAATTCCTCAGAGTTCAGAGTCCCTGTATTTTTGTACCTTTTTACAATGTTAACTGTTCAGAACTGTTGTGTTTTTTGTAACAAGGCGACCCCATTTAAAAAAAAAAGGTTTGTACAGATGTGTCCCTTTACTATTAATGTGCCTTCTCCACCTGGGAGACAGGAGCGGGGACAGGAGGGCCCTGGGGCCAGAGGGGTGGGGTCCCCTAGTGGGTGCTCAGGGAGATGGAGGCAGCTTTTGAAAGGCCTGTGACGAAAGGTAAGGAACTTACCAACCTCACAGGATGTCAGGATGGGGTGGCCTCCAGGGTCCTGGGCCGCCCACCCCATTTAACAGACGGAGCTGTTGAGGTTTGGGATGGGACCCGACCTATGCAGCTCGACTCTTTCCAGCTGAAGCTTTCTGCCCTTTTCTCTGGCTCCTCCTCAGGACAGGGCCCGCCCTCTGGACAGTAACAGGCATTCCAGGCGGTGTGGTAAACAAGTGCAGGCCTGGGAGTGGACATGGGGTCTTGCCTTGGCTCCGCTGGGTGATCCTGGGCAAAGCCACTTAACCTGTCAGAGCCTCAGTTTGCTCCTCTGTAAAATGGGAACCTGCCTCCCAGGGTGGTTATGAGGAAGTACACACAGAAGATGCTCAGTCAGTGTTTCCAAGGAGAAATTCCATTCATCTCATGGAGTCCAGTGGAGTCAGGTTCCGCCCCAGCCCTGCCACTCACCACTGTGGACCCTTGGGTGGCTTACATAATCTAGGCTTAGTTTGCCTGTCTGTAAGATGCGAATATTAACTGTACCCACCACATAGGCCTGGTTGGAGGGTTAAATAGGCCTGTGTGCTGAGCCTTCAGACAGAGCCTGGCCTCCATATGCTGGCCAGAGGGAGGTGTTGTAACAGCTTGCCCTGTTTCTGCCCTCTGAACTGCAGCAGCCTTCCCTCCTGCCAAAGCCCTTGATATCAGAGTCCACCAACCTTGACCTCCTGCCTTCCACGCTATACGCTTCCACATGGGCGGCCTCTCATCTTGCTTTGCACCCTTCTCTGGTGATGGGGCACTCACAGACTCACCAAGCAGCCCTGACAATGAGGAAGCTATATTTGCAAAACACACACACACCCCACCCTGGGGGCGGGGGGCAGTTGTCATGGCCCATCTTTCTGGGCAGGTCGGAGCTGAAGCGGGTGGCTGAGGCAGAGGCAAGGCCACAGGTCACCTGAACCTGCCCTTCTCCCGAAGGGGCCGGGTAGCCTCTCAGTGAGGACATTCAGTGTTGAGGCACCTGGCCATCTCCTCCGTGCCCTCGACCGAAAAAGTGACTCTGAATCTTTTGTAAAAACCTGTTTTTAATTTTGTATAAAACAAAGGTGGTCTATGCCCAGGGGCTGTAGGAAATCCAAGCAGACCAGCTGGGGTGAGGGTCATAGCCTACCTTGGGGGTGGGGCTGGAGTGGGGGACTGTCCTCAGAGGGATGGAGAAGGCACATCAGGGGCCCAGGTCCCATAGAGAAGCGTGGGATGTCCCCCACCTGAGGGCGGAGACTGGACACTGGGGAGCCCCCTTTGTGCCCCAAGGTGGCCACAGGCTGGGGGAAGGGCCTGAGGCAACCCCCAGCGCCGCAGCCACTAACTTTTTACGGGATAAAAGGAACGTCTGGCTGGGGAGAAAAGCACCAGGTCAGGCAGAGCCTGAGGGCCCCAGATCCGAGGAGGGTCCAGGGTTCGGGCTGCCAGTTCCACCCTAGCAGCCCCCGCAGCTCCTGGCACAGGAGGCTGCCACAGATTGGCACAGGCCGCTGCTGGCCATCACGCCACATTTGGAGAACTTGTCACGACACAGGTCAGCTGTTGGGGGTGGCAGGAAGGAGTGGGGGTCAGGGTGGGGCTAGGTGATGGGCACTGCTACCCCCTCCCCAACCGTGGTGATGGGGGATGTTCTGAGGATTAAAAAGCAGCCGCGAGGGGAGCTCAGGATTCCCCAGAAGTGGCCCTGGATTGAACACATGTTTAATAAACATCAGATGGGTGGACACGTGGATGGATGATGAGCGGGCACGGGGGCAGGGGGAAGAGGAGGGTGGAGGCCTTCCTACCTCGCAGGAGCTCCTCGTGGGCACAGACCGTGCGGACACAGATTTCCTTGTTGATGACATACACACGGCGGAGGCTGAGGGGGACGGGGGAGGGGAAAGGTCAGCCCCATCCTCATCCTGCCCCACGGGAGAGCCTGAGACCCAGCCCCTAGGCCTGGGCTTAACCAGAGTTGAGCTCAACCTTGGGATTCACTAGCTTTCCCCACTCCCACGTTGCTGGCTGGAGCTGTGGCCCCCCTCTCCCCGCTGCCACCCGTCCCCCCAGTCCCTGCCCGCGCTCACCTGTAGAAGCAGACCTCGTTGAGACACTGTTTGCAAGGCTTGTGTATGGAGTAGAGGCGGGTACACGGGTACTGCTCCTCGCGGCAGTCTGAGTGACAGGTGGGATCAGACTTGGGCGCGCTGCAGCTGGGGGCTTAGAGCTGGGTGGCAGCCCCCAACCGCACCCATGGGAGACTGGCTCTCAGGGCCTAGGTACCCCTGCACCCTCAGGCCCAGCCTAGACCTGCGTGCACACACCAACACACGCACACACGAGCACTGTTGGACCTTGCAAGGCTGCCCAGTTTTATCCAGTATATTTATACATATACAAATTCACAACCACGCTTGGAAGCATATATTGAAACACAAATCTATATCCGCACACAGTCACAGAAGTCCACAGCAGCCTCACAGGAGGTCCGCGCACACACACGCTGAGCTGTGAGACGGTCCCTCACACACAGCCTGGCGCTCGGGCTCTTGGCCAGGGGAGGCCCGCTGAGCCGGCCTGGGCTTCCTGCCCCATCCTCGCCTCTCCTGCCGCCGCCACGTGCTCCCGCCCCGCCCCAGTGTCTAGGAGTGGAGGCCCCTCCTGAGGCTGCAACCAACTCGGCCTCCAGCTGGGCCCAGGGGGCAGGGGGATCTTCCAGAGCTGCCTCGGGGGGGCCCTGGAGTTGCCAGACTAAAGCAGGGGCACCTCTGCAAGCCCCTCACCCCATCATCTACCCCAGCGAGAGCAAAAGGCCTGGCTGTCTCGGCCCTCCCAATGCCGCACCCCACTGCACCCTAACTTCTGGGGCCATGCCTCTGTCCCTCCAGTTGTCAGGAAGGTTCTTACCCAGAGGCCCAGGCTCCGTGGGCTCTGTCTCTACAGTTCCTGGTTCTGGTGTGGGGGGAGAGACAGGCAGAGATCACTGGGACGGGTCTCTTCAGGGCAGGGTGAGGTCACCTCTCCCAGCCCCGGACAGACCTCCCCACTCCCGGGGCTGGCTGGAGCCAGTGGCCTACCTAAGGTGGGAGCTGGGATGACTTCCTGTTGGACTTGCTGCTGGGACTGGAACTGAAACTGCTCCTCCGGGGGCCGAGGAGT